>NC_073392.1:13237306-13550878 GCF_028641065.1 Leucoraja erinaceus | reverse complement strand
CCGAATGGCCTACTCCTGCACCTAATTTCTATGTTTCTATCCACCATTGATCTGTTGTGGCGGTAAGCAAACTGCAGTGGGTCCAGGTTTTTGTCAAGGTAGGAGTTGATTTGCTCCATGATCAACCTCTCAAAGCACTTCATCACCACCGGCGTTAGTGCCACTGGCCGATAATCATTGAGGCACGTCACCTTACTCTTCTTGGGCACTGGTATAATTGATGCCCTTTTAAAGCAGGTGAGGACCTCAGACCTCAGAAGTGAGAGGTTGAAAATGTCCGTAAAAACTCCAGCCTGTTGGTCCGCCCAGGTTTTTAGAACACGACCGGGTATACCATCAGGTCCAGGTGCTTTAAGGGGGTTCACCCCTCTGAAGGATTTCCTGACGTCGGCCTCTGTGATTGAGACTGAAATGCCATCACAGCGAATGGGGGATCAGGAAGGCACATCAGTATTCTCCCTATCAAAGCGTGCGTAAAACGCATTCAGCTCATCAGGGAGTGATATTTCGCCGACATTTGAGCTGCCTCCTGGTTTCGCCTTGTAGGAGGTGGGGTAAAGGTCCCATTTCCATGCCGTGTCCCTCTACAATTTATAATGTAGAAAGAGGACATTTTTGCCCCTGGACTCTACACCAACTCACGTTTATACAAAAATTACTCATCCTGCAAAATGTCTTCCTTCATCCAATGATGTTTAATGTGCATTAATGCCTCTGCTTTTTTTTTTTTGCCTCCCCAACAACTTTAGTTTTGGATATCTGTAATTGAATGTAAGACTGCTAGCACTGCTTTGCATTAACCAGTTTCATCCTTTCCTCCCGTGCAATGGAAAATCAATATGCCATGCAGGGTATTATCAGGCAGCTGAATAAGACCCTGAACATTTTGAATAGAGTATTATTTGATAACATACAATACAGAGGAATCTTTACTGAATGAGAACTAATCTGTTAAAGTGTTCTTAAACTCTCCCTATGAAATGCAAATTATTTGAAATGAGTGGCCGTATTCAAAGATGATTAACCATCCTTATCTGGTAATATTTCACTGACTACTCAGCTACTTAGCTGATATCCATGTACCCAGTACTTCAGCTGTTAGTCTAAACCTCTGACTGACTATCTGATGGCCCGTGGCTTCTGCCACTTCTTTAGATTTTAAGAAGGGCACATTAATGGCAGTTCTAGATGAACAGATATCCTTTTCAAGGATCACATAAACTGCTTACCACTCATTTATTTTGCTTGCTGTTTTGTAATTTGATTATACGACTATGACATAGGGCACAGTAGCATAATTAGGCCATTCAGCCCATCGAGTCTACTCCACCGTACAATCATGGCTGATCTAATTTTCCCTCTCAACTCCATTCTCCTGCCTTGTCCCCAAAACCTTTGACACCCCTCCTAATCAGGAATCTATTAATTCCTGCTTAAAAAGTACCCAATGACTTGGCCTCCACTGCCAGCAGTGGCATTGAATCCGAGATTCACCACCCTCTGGCTAAAGTAATTCCTCCTCGTCTCCTCTCTGAAGGTAAAGGTCCTTTTGCACTGAGGCTGTGCCCTCTGGTTCTAGACTCTCCCAGAACTGGAAACATTCTTTCCATGTTTCCTATTTTTGAAATGATAGTTGGAAGAATTCAGCCATTAATTTGTGACAGGACATGGATATCTCTCTCTCTGATTTTACGACATTTACTCATTTTCAATGATTCCCAAGCAATGCAGTATCTTCTGAAAACTTTGGTTTCTTCAAGGAGCAAGAAAAAAAATGCATGGAAACCATTAAAAACAAAGTGAAAGCACTGTCAGGGGTCATCAGAATCTGTGTGCGTGTGCGTGGGAAGGGGGAAGGGGGAGCGGATGAGCATGCCAGTGTGAGTGAACTGTGAAGTTCAAAGGTATGCAGGAATAAAGGCTAAAAGACACTGAGGTATTGGGGTTGTGCCCCGGATGTAGATTGGAGATTCTGCTTGGATTAGAGGGTATTTGCTATAAGAAGGGGTTGGACAAACTTGAACTGTTTTCTCTGGTGCATCAGAGATTGAGGGAAGACCTTGTAGGAACTTATAAAATTACGAGAAAATGATTGGGCAGTTAGTCCGAATTGTTTTCCAAGGGCGGACATATCAAATAGTAGATCTCTTGCCCAGAGTAGGGGAATCAAGGACATGAGGACATAGGTTCAAGGTGAAGGTAAAAAGATCTAATAGGAATCTGAGGGGTAACTTTTTCACACAAAGGGTGGTGGATGTATGGAACAAGCTGCCAGAGGAGGTAGTTGAGTCTGAAACTATCCCAATGTTTAAGAAACAGGTAGACAGGTATATGGATAGGACAAGTTTGGAGAGATATGGACGAAGCTCAGGCAGTTGGGACTCGTGTAGCTGGGACATGTTGGCAAGTTGGGCCGAAGGGCCTGTTTCCACACTGTTTCACTCTATAACTCTAGATGACACGGCTTCAAAGTGAGAGGGGGAAAGTTTAAAGGGGATGTGCAAGGCATAATGGAAAAGGAATAGTAAAGTCAAATGTGGGTCTCTTGTAGGCAGACACGGGTGAAATTATTATGGGGAACAAGGAAATGGCAGAAGAGTTGAACAAGTACTTCGGATCTGTCTTCACTAAGGAAGACACAAACAATCTCCCAGAAGTACTGGAGGACAGAGGATCTAAGGGGGTCGAGGAAATGAAATAAATTTTCATTAGGCGAGAAATAGTACTGGGTAGTCTAATGGGACTGAAAGATGATAAATCCCCTGGACCTGATGGACTGCATCCCAGTGTCCTCAGGGAGGTGGCTCTAGAATTAGTGGACGCATTGGTGATCATTTTCCAATGTTTAATAGATTCAGGATCAGTTCCTGTGGATTGGAGGATAGCTAATGTTATCGCACTTTTCAAGAAAGGAGCAAGAGAAAAAACGGGGAATTACAGACCAGTTAGCCTGACTTCGGTGGTGGGAAAGATGCTGGAGTCAATTATTAAAGAGGTAATAATGGAGCATTTGGATAGCAGTAAAACGATTAGTCCAAGTCAGCATGGATTTATGAAAGGAAAATCATGCTTGACTTCTGGAATTATTTGAGGATATGACAAGTAAAATGGATGAAGGGGAGCCAGTGGATGTTGTGCACCTAGACTTTCAGAAATCCTTTGATGAGGTCCCGCAAGGGAGACTGGTAAGTAAAATTAGAGCACATGGTATTGGGGGTAGGGTGTTGATGTGGATAGAAAATTGGTTGTCAGACAGAAAGCAAAGAGTAGGAGTGAACGGGACGTTTTCATAATGGCAGGCAATGGCGAGTGGGGTGCCGCAAGGCTCGGTGTTGGGGCCGCAACTGTTTACCTTATATATTAATGATTTGGAAGAGGGAATTATGAGCAACACTAGCAAGTTTGCGGATGACGCAAAGCTGGGTGGCAGTGTGAACTGTGAAGAGGACGTTAGGAGGTTGCAGGGTGACCTGGACAGGTTGAGTGAGTGGGCAGATGCGTGGCAGATGCAGTATAATATAAATAAATGTGAGGTTATCCACTTTGGTGGCAAAAACAAGGGGGCAGATTATTATCTCAATGGGGTTAGGTTAGGTAAGGGGTGGTACAGCGAGACCTGGGTGGCCTTGTACACTGGTCACTGAAATTTGGCGTGCAGGTATAGCAGGCAGTGAAGAAAGCTAATGGAATGTTGGCCTTCATAACAAGAAGATTTCAGTGTAGGAGTAGAGAGGTTCTTCTGCAGTTGTATCGGACTCTGGTAAGACCACATCTGGAGTATTGCATACAGTTTTGCTCTCTTAATTTGAGGAAGGACATCCTTGTGATTGAGGCAGTGTAGCGTAGGTTCACAAGATTGATCCCTGGGATGGCGGGACTGTCATATGAGGAAACATAGAAACATAGATAGAAACATAGAAATTAGGTGCAGGAGTAGGCCATTCGGCCCTTCGAGCCTGCACCGCCATTCAATATGATCATGGCTGATCATCCAACTCAGTATCCCGTACCTCCTTCTCTCCATACCCTCTGATCCCCTTGGCCACAGGGCCACATCTAACTCCCTCTTAAATATAGCCAATGAACTGGCCTCAACTACCCTCTGTGGCAGAGAGTTCCAGAGATTCACCACTCTGTGTGAAAAAAGTTCTCCTCATCTCGGTTCTAAAGGATTCCCCCCTTATCCTTAAGCTGTGACCCCTTGTCCTGGACTGTCCCCAACATCGGAAAGCATCTAGCCTGTCCAAAAGAATTTTGTACTATAAGGCCCCCTCTCATCTCCTAAATGGAGGCTTTAGATTCACTGGAGTTTAGAAGGATGAGAAACATATGAAATTATAAACGGATTGGACAAGTTAGATGCAGGAAAAATGTTCCCAATGTTGGGCGAGTCCAGAACCAGGGGCCACAGTCTTAGAATAAAGCGGAGGCCATTTAAGACTGGTGTGAGAAAAAAACTTTTTCACGCAGGGAGTTGTGAATTTGTGGAATTCCCTGCCACAGAGGGTAGTGGAGGCCAAATCACTGGATGGGTTTAAAAGAGTTAGATAAAGCTCTAGGGGCAGTGGAATCAAGGGATATGGGGAGAAGGCAGGCACGGGTTATTGATTGGGGCCGATCAGCCAAAATCACATTGAATGGCAGTGCTGGCTCGAAGGGCCGAATGGCCTCATCCTGCACTTATTTTTTATGTTTCTATGTTTCTATTTTTTTTACACAGTGAGTGGTAGGTGCCTAGAATAAGCTACCAGGAGTGGTGTTAGAAGCGGGTTGAATAGTTCAATAGGTTTTTAGATAGTCACGTGAATATACAGGGAATGCAGGGATATGGATCACATGCAGGCAGAAGGAATTTGTTGAACTTGGACCATGTTCGGAACACACATCATTATTCTTACTTGTGCCTGGAAAGCTGCAATGAGAATTTCAACCATCTATCTCCATCAATATAACATTGTCCAAAGGCACAGTCTTCTCAGTCATTAGTCACTAGCCCTTTCTGAATGTCTCTCACCATTTGACTTGAAATGTCCTATGATTTTTATCTCTGTCTTCCTTCAAGCATTCTGGGACCAATGTAATCTAGAGTCCCAACTAATCAGGTCTCCAGTCCCCTCCCAAATTATTGGACATTAGAATTCTTATTGCTTATGTCCTCAATATTGCTTTTACAAATGTTCCTTCTCCAAAGATGTTACTACCAATTGTTTCTATCATGCTGGCATTAATCACTGCTACCTTTAAAACATCCTTCCTTTAAAATTATCACACCATCTCTAAACTGCCTTTTCTGAAAGTACACAAATGCTTTGTAACTCTCTAAATCCATGCACATCTCTGCCTCAGTCAGTCACCAGTACCATTGCCTATGGTTGAGGCCTTTGTGCATCTTTTCTTTTACTCGGAGACCTGAGCATTATTGTTCAGTACATCCTTTTTGTTGTCTAGTTCGATGGGATTACCCTCATGTGAATTTATTCCTATCTGTTGAGTCACGGCCTGGGAACCATCTGCATAACTTTCAATTTTCCACCACATCCTTGTCTTTTTGCTCACTGCCACTAAGTCACGAAGTTTAACCCTTCCCTTACCTTCCTGCTGGTTCTCATTTAGACCCTGTTCCTTTGACATATCTGAAGGCATGTTGTGAAGATTCAGCTACATCCATGATATCTAGTTGACTTTCATCCTCCTTTCTAGCCATACAAATTTGTTGGCATTGTATTAAAAACAGAAAGATACAGCTTTGAATTGAGAGATACAGTAGAAGAGTTGTGAAGAAAGACTGGATAGACTCGGCTTGTACTCGCTAGAAATTAGAAGATTGAGGGGGATCTAATAGAAACTTACAAAATTCTTAAGGGGTTGGACAGGCTAGATGCAGGAAGATTATTCCCGATGTTGGGGAAGTCCAGAACAAGGGGTCACTGTTTAAGGATAAGAGGGAAGTCTTTTAGGACCAAGATGAGAAAATCATTGTTTACACAAAGAATGGTGAATCTGTGGAATTCTCTGCCACAGAAGGTAGTTGAGGCCAGTTCATTGGCTTTATTTAAGAGGGAGTTAGATGTGGCCCTTGTGGCTAAAGGGATCATGGGGTATGGAGAGAAGGCAGGTACAGGATACTGAGTTGGATGATCAGCCATGATCATATTGAATGGCGTGCAGGCTCGAAGGGACGAATGGCCTACTCCTACACCTATTTTCTATGTTTCTATGTTTCTATGTTAAGGGAAATATTGGGGATAATATTTTTGTGCTGAAACACAAGGAGGTGGTGGAATCACATGCAATTACTATGTTTAAGGCATTTAGGAAAATACTTGCAAGGCATAATAGGATTTAGGCAAGAACAGCTCATCGGTACGGTACAGCTCTATGACTATGAATTCTACTGTACCTCGGTACATGTGATAAATAAAGTACCATACTATAAACATCTAAGATTTCAGTCAATGATTGAAACAGTGTGACAGGAGAGAGCAGTTTTTTTTCAGGGTGAGTCACAACATCGTGGGGATCTCTGAGAGAAATGAGTCGCCAAATCTGTTTTGGCATCCTGTCCATTCCTTGCTGCTGGCAAGGATATAATATAACAAAAGTCAATGAGGAGATGATGCCTGCCGTCATTGCTGGATAAGCAATGGATTCAAGTAAATGAAGGGAAAATAAGGAGACAGAATCTTTAATGTTTGAAACCATGTGTTGCACAGGATGGTTTAAATTATCCACCTCGGAGTTAGAAACAGATCCGTCTTATGACACTGTATTTTCCTCACAAGAGAATGTTCCTTTCCTATGTTGTATTTTAACTAATATCAACTGGTGTATGTTATTACTCTATAGTCCAGATTTTACAGAAACTAGTGTCAAACCATTTGCACTGAATATTTATTTCTTGATCGCCTATTTACTTTGAAATCATAGGTTTATAGCGGGGACTCGCAGGAGTCCAGCCAGAAACTAGTCGGACGCGAGTTGTGTGCACTAGACGGGTTTATTCTCTCCAATGCAGCTCCCTACTCCCTCCAGGTCACGGGCGTTTCCCGGCCTTAAAAACCAACCCCGTGACTAGCGCCTCCCACACCAAGACGACACCCTCTAGAGCTGATGGTTCGTTATGCCCTTGGGTTACCACCAGATGCCGCCACATGACCCCCCCCCCCCAGAACCAGAGGCACCGAACCAGACGGCCCAAACGCGTAGATACATTTCCATGCCCCCGGGGGCTTGCTCGGTTCGGAAGAATCTCCTGGAGCCCGGGACGGGGCAGTTGAGCCACATGGACTGGCTCGCTCAGGTCCAAGTGGGCCGGTTTCAAACGAGCCACAGACACAGTTTCACGCCGGCCTCCCATGTCCAAATCAAATGTAGTAGGCCCGTGCCGCAGCACGCGAAAGGGTCCACCATACGGGCTCTGCAAGGGCGACCTGTGGGAGTCACACTAAAGAAAAACGTACGGGCAGCCCATCAGCGGCAGTGACACATTGGAAGGGGCCACTCCATGATGCGACATTGGGATGGGAGACGGGGCCGACCCTCTCCCTCAAGCTGATCAACGCGGGTTCCTGGGACCCATCAACAGCAGGGACCATCTCCCCGGGGACGGTGAGCGGAGCACCATATACCAACTCTGTGGAGGATGGGTCAGCCATCCTGCTCTCCTGTGCCACTTGTCTGGTCTGTGGCTCAGTCATTCTCCTCTCCTGTGCCACTTGTCTTGTCTGTGGCTCTTGTGGGCGTGGCCCTCTAGTGGGCCTGGTCCTGGGTCGCTGGGCCTGCCAGGGCGCTTTTCACATAGTGATAGCGGGTCTCATCGGCTGTAATGCCGTGGATGTAAAATTGGGATTCGGCCTGTCGAGGCCCAAAATGTAGGTAACTTTTGGGAGACCGCTTTGAGTTCGGCGGCAGAATGCATTTTTATTTCAAATTTTCCTTCCAGAATTACACTCCTGGCCATCGGGGGTCACCAGTGTAGCGGGGACTCGCGGGGAGCCGATGGTTCGTTGTGCCCTTGGGTTGCCACCAGGTGCCGCCACAGGTTCTTTGATTTTGTTCAAGTGTTAATCAGTATGGAACCCGGGTAATGAGTTTGAATCTAGAGGGTTTTGGGGAAGTACGTAATAATGTGTGTATATACAAAGCACACTTGAAATTAATCGGCCCAGTTTTATTTTGATTTGGGCAAACAGGAATCCCAATCAGATTCCTGGTTAAATTTTCATCAGGTCATCCTTGATTTAATGATATATCTCTTCAATCGAGATTAACTTCATTATTTAAATTTGTTTTCCATGAGTGTTTGAAACTAAGGTGATCTGGAAGCGAGTGCCCAGGTTTTCTAAAACACCTTCTGGAGGCCATGAGCTAAGAGGTCAGGCTGAGGAAGAAAAAAGGAGCTGATGTTTCAGGTTGACAGACCTTCATCAGAACAAGAGAAGTTGGAAAACAAGTGTTCAAAGTTTAAGTAAAAGAGAAGGCTGAATAGAACACAGATATAAAATGTATCCCAAGGTTGTCCAACAGACACTTGGTTTCTGTGCAGTCTAAAGGAAGGAAGTAAATGTACGTAAATCTGTGTGTAGGGGGTGCAAAGGGTGAATGAAAGCAGTCGGGGAATGAGAGGAAAAAAAACGTAAGTGCTGGAAATCTGAGAATTGCAGCAAAAAGAGAGGCAAGTTTAATGACTAAGGTCAAAGACCTTGCATTGGACTGGAAAGTGAAATAATAAGTCAGTTTTGGATGAAGTTTGTTGGAAGGGGTAGAGGAAAGAATGGAGAGCAAAGGGAAGATTTATGATGCCGGGGTTGTCCAAGTGCTCCCAATGTTTATGGTTGACAAATGGGAGAGGGAGAGGAAACCAACATGTTAAACCTGTGAAAGGCCAGTCAGTGTTGTGGGGATCTTAAATCAGATCAGATGCACCTGTGCAGAGAGAGAAAAATACATAGATTCACAGATGCATAACGAGTAAGAAAGAATGACTCTCTGAACTCAGAGTTTGATATTGAGTCATGAAGGTTGTGAAGATCGTAAAGGGGCAGTCCCACTGCGCCAACCTAATTGGTGAGTTTAGAAGAGGTTAGGAGAGTTTGAAAAAGTGTCATGTTGAAGACCTCCTTTGACTATGTGGAAGACCTCCAACTATGTTGAAGACTAGCTTCGATTAGCTTCGGGAAAATTGGACACCGAATAGTGGAGAGTGAAGACGACCTCCTTCGAATTCCTTCGACCTCCCTTCGACTATGTTGAAGACTATCTACGACTACCTTAGACAACCTTCGATTATCTTTGACTACCCTCGATTACTTACTAATAACATGCCGATCTACTACGACCTACCTAGACTAAACTTACAAGTAAAAAATATATATATTTTTTCCATGGCGACCTTTTTTTACTCGCGGGCATTTTTTAGCATTTTGAAAAATACACCGCAACTGAGCTGAGGCTTCGAGTACGTGGGGACTACTCTCGAGCATGAAGAAGAGTTACAAAAACCTCCTAGGACCTCGCGTTGACCATGCTGCGAGTATGAGTCGAGGGCAAACTCTTCTGAACTCGTGGATTAGGTTGCCGCAGTGGGATAGCCCCTTAAATAGACAATGATGTGCTGTTCTTTGAGATTATTTGGGGAAAAATAAGTTTCACAGGAATTGTGCAGAAGGCAACAATCAAAATGGGTCAGAGTGTGATTAGAGTCATAGAGACACATACATGTACACATCTATCAGATCACCCCTCATGCTCCTGCACTACAATTAATAAAATCGTAGCCTGCTCAACCTCTCCCTATAACTCAAGTCCTTGCCCTTTCAATATCCTCGTAAATCTTCTCTGCACCCTATCCAGCTTGACAACATCTTTCCTATAACATTAGATGGAAAATTAAAATCACAAGTTAGGCAGCATCTTTGCAGACAGAAAAAATAATGTTTGTTTTCATTTGGAAATAATGATTGATGGACCAGGTGAACTAGAGAACCCTGACGGTGCTGTTATGTTTAATTGACCTGAAAAAATGAACCAATTCCAGGGTACCTCAATACTGACTAAGCCCAATTTGAAATCAAATTTGGGTTGACTTTATTTGTGTATACTACCTTGCATTACAGTTAAAGTTTAATGGTTAGCATGCTCATTTATATTGAATGTACATGGAATTGTTCCTGTGAAGGTGATGTTGCTTGAATTTTCTACAAACAATAATTGATGAGGCTTGCAACCTGGGGAAGTCTAAAGTCTAAATATACAGATATATTAGATATCCTTGAGGGACTGATTTTATTAATATTGTTCAAAACCATTTATATTCCTTGGCAGATGCATTTATCTGTGTTGCACCATATTTCTTAATTTTGATAAAGATGAATTAAAAGAGAAATTTCTTGGGGACTTGGTCATGCACATTGGTATTAATACTTACTTGATGGGCTCCTTGTTTAGAATGAAATATTTTAGGCAGAGTTCATTTCTTAAACGGTCTCCTGAATTCTAGTTTATCTTCCTATTTTATTTGTTCTGCAGGTTTGCTCGGCAGTCATTTTAGCAAAGACATAACATGTTCTTAAATTTACACGGTATTGATCAAAGACAAAAAGGGAATGCATTTGCCATCCATAAAATACCGGCAAATAAATCTGTTCTTTAGATTGTCATGAGACTATTGGGTATCTATTTTGTGAATGTGAATGAGTGGAATGATTCAACAATTGGTCATTTTAACAAGTTAATTAATTAATGGAGGTCTGTTTTGTAAAAAAAAAAGGCTGATATTTTTTCCCTGAATTGGTAACATTTCAGAAATGGATTAAATGACCTGACCCACTGGGAAGTGAAGAAAGCTCTTTTTTGGTAACTTCATGTCATCAGAATCACACGAGGTAAAATTAGTGCAAATCTAGTACTGTGATTGAATGGAAAATCATGAATATTGTGACAGAAATCAATAAATGTACATTTTGGAAGTTGTCCATCTAAATCTTGTTTACTGGTAATATTTTGAGTTTAATTGCCAGCCCTTTGCCAAGACTAGTCAAATTCATTACCACGTTTTGAGGCCCAAGTACAACATCATTAACAACTTTCGTAAATAAGCCAAGGCACTTAATTGGAGAGCAGCTAACGAACAGGCAATGAGTCAATTGTTGAACAACACTCTCAAAGTGTATTGGGCTAATGGATTTGAGGTAAGAGTTAACACGGCAAGGGAATTGAGGAAAACATTTTGTCACCATTGAGGCTGAGTGACATCACTATGCACAGCCCTGCGAAGAACTTTGTACTTTAATAAAACATGTGAAGAACGCTTACCTGAATGAGACAACAGGATTATTAACGATAGTGGAAAGGGATGATAATTTTGAAGTTGTGAAACGGAATAGTGAGATCAAAAACATGGTGATGATGGTGTGTAAATGTGCATTATTTGCCCATATATAAGTGATTAGCATTGGTGAAGATCCAGCTCTGGGTTTTCATATTTGCCATTTGAGACAAGCAAGGTAGCACATCCACATGCTCAAAGCGACAGGAATGGAATCAGCAACGCTATAACAGCATCTCCCACCTGCTTCTCCATACTACACCCGATGTGGAATTGCGGTTTACAGTCTCCTCACAGCCATTTTTACTCACTTCAAGCTCAGAGGGTAAACTTTGCTGCCTGGTCCTTGACTTTTACTGTGTGATATGAGGTGTACAGTGTAGAAACCTTATCCCGGAAATACATCTGAAAGCTTTGATAGTTGTAAGAAAAAAACGTGAATGAGATATCAAAAATAGTGACGTTGATTTATATTTTAAAGCCTTAATTTCCCCTATTAAATAAACAAACTCTTAGATCCAATGGTAGCATTAAAATGGTGCAGAGTCGAAGGTGTGCTTTTATCAGTGTAAATCCGGTGCAAATTCTCAGTCGGATTGGATTCCATACAAAAAGAAATGATGGAGCAAATTAGCCGATTGCACATTTCAGCTCCATCAACCATTGCAAGACTCCACATTTGACAGGTCATGCAGCAAAGTCCTGGACTCATTGCCATTTAAATGGTGAAACAAGGTGGGAATGCCTGTGGTGACCAGTATATTTTTGGCCATGATTTGGTTCTGGTGACATTGCACAAAATGATTTTTTTGTCATGACTGAAGCTTGTTCCCTAATAATAATATTCAAGTGACTTTTTTTAGCAAGTGCAGAGGGTGAACCGGCATTTCATGGTCACTTGGAAAATACAAAGCAATCAGTCTTGCCCTGACTTTGATGCTACCCCTGTCTATCAAGCAAAATATACTTAAATAAACCTGCCAACAATAAAACATTGTTTTAATACAAATAAGGTCATAAAGTCATGTGATAGGAGCAGAATTAGGCCATTCGGCCCATCAAGTCTACTCTGAGATTCAATCATGGCTGATCTATTTCTCCCTCTCATCCCCATTCTCCTGTCTTGTCCCCAAAATCCTCTGACATCCATTTATGTGTTAATATATTTGAGAGAGAGTCTGGCAAAGGATGATCTGATAGAACTAGATATTGTAATTGGTTTAGTTCTGATATTACCATCTTTCACTTTTAGAATGTAGCTCACAATTAAAAAAAAATAAATGTTATAAGGTCATAAGGAATAGTAGCAGCATTAGGCCCATCAATTCTACTCTGCTATTCAATCATGGCTGATCTATCTCTCCCTCCTAACCCCATTATGCTGCCTTCTCCCCATAACATCTGACACCTGTACTAATCAAGACTTGGCCTCTACAGCCTTCTGTGGCAAAGGAATTCCACAGATTCACCACCCTCTGACTAAGGACATTTCTCCTCATCTTCCTAAACAAACATCCTTTAATTCTGAGGCTATGACCTCTCGTCCTAGACTCATCCACGAGTGGAACCATCCTCTCCACATCCACTATCCAAGCCTTTCACTATTCTGTGTGTTTCAATAAGATCCCCCCTCATTCTTCTAAACTCCAGCTAGTACAGGCCCAGTGCCCAAAAACACTAGTTCCTGGGATCATTCTTGTAAACCCTTCTCTGGACCCTCTCCAGAACCAGTATATCATTCCTCAGATATGGTGCCCAAAATTGTTCGCAATATTCCAAATGCAGCCTCACCAGTGTCTTATAGAGCCTCAACATTACATCCCTGTTTTTGTATACAAAATTGATGATAGAAATGAATGCTCGCATTGAGTTTACTTTCTTTATTGCCTTATTTACTAAAATAAATGGAAGCTTCGCAATTAGAGTGAATAGATGTTGATGATTATTGAGAAGCAAAGTGTGTAAATTATCAAGAGTTTTAATTGAAATAGATATTTGTGAAGATGCAATGACTGAGAATTATGGCTTTGAAGGATGACATTTCACATGGGGAGAGAATCATGATTGCATATTAATTTGGATCTTTTTAATTTAATATTTTTGATTATTTTAAAAAGTGAACCAAGGTCTATATGTTTCATTGCTTCCTGAAAGTCTGAAGGCACAGTCGTATTCACCAGCCGAGGAGCGCAGTCCAGCATTTTATGTCATTATCCCAGGAAGGTTTCCAGCTATTTTTATCTTGGTGGTCAAACCACATACATGTGAAAGCATGAGAAAGAGGATTCATTTGTAAAACAAAAATTTAGATTTTTAACATAAAAGAGATTAAGAAATTGAAGAAAGTTATGTCAGAATTAATATTCTAGCATTTTTAACATAATAATTCTTAATGACTTTTAAGTCTAATCTTAAAAGTGAAGTACTTAATATGTGGAATTCTGTCGCTTCAGAAAACGACATTTTCATTTGAGAGTTTAGAAAGGTCAAGCTTCAAATTATGAATCTTTTTTTCTTTCATTTCCTTGGTCACGAAATTCATTACCATTGTGAGCGTTTCTTTTGTTGGTGTTTCCATTGTAGAATAAGGTCCAATATGATACCCCCCAGTTCCTATCCAAATATTTGTGCCATGAGCTATGACAGAAATGATCTTAATGGGGATGGTTATTTGTGCCCGACTCACGGAAACCTGAAGTATGCTCAGTCAGCAGATGGTAATGGCAGTCAGTTTTCAGTACCATTTTGCACTACATCATTGATGCTGATCTCTTTTGCAACTCTGTATGGTTAAATATAAGATCTCCAACAGGATAAATTCCAGTGGGTTTCAAATGGCATTTATTATCATTGCATAAAAATTTGTGTTGACCAGAAATTGTTTAAATGGTTGCTCAAGTCTTCAAGTTTTGGAGGGGAGGATGTTCCTTAAACTGCAGATCACCTTGGATTGTCCAATACAGCTCACCCCCTCCATGACACACTGGTCAATCTGAGGAGTACCCTCAGCAACAGACTGGTTCCACCAAGGTGCAGTACAGAAGGCCACAGCAGATACTTCTTCCCTGTGGCTATCAACTGTACAACTCCTCCACCTTCTATTGTGGTGTAAACTGACTCCCCCCCCCCCCCCCCCCCCCCCCCCCCCCCCCCCCCCCCCCCCCCCCCCCCCCCCCCCCCCCCCCCCCCCCCCAATCTTTGCACATCGCCGATCCTTTCCACTCGGCACTTTAACTTCATGTTTCATGTATTTTGTGCATTATGATTGTTGGCAGATCAATATCCCTCCTGGGATAAATAAAGTTCTATCGTATCGTATTGAGTAGTGTGGATGATGACGAAGGATTTTGACCTAATTTCAAGCCTCTTGCACAAAGTAGTTACTCCCAGTCATGGGTACAATGGTACACATTTCCCTATTGGCATTGGCTCCTCAGTTTCCATGTAATCTGCAGAGGATGCCAAAGGCTTAGTTGTGATTCCTTTGCAATTCCCATTTTACCAAATGTAGGCCTCTTCATCTCTCATCGCTATCTTTGTTTTAATCGGGTCATCTTCTCTTTCTTTTGATCCTGCTTTAGCCTTCTCCTCAGTTGCACTTTTGTTCATTTCACAGCTTCTGTATGTCTGATTAAAGAATAGTTCTTCCATTCATTGAGGCCTCAAATGCACGCTTTCCATGATTAAAGCACACTCTCTCACAAAGTTCTAACTGTTTTAAGCCAATGTTCATTGGAAGATCCAAGGAAGAACATTTGATATGAGGTGCAACACTTTAGTGCGTCATGGTAGTCCTCAGGAAATAGTTAATCATAATTATAATCTGAGCAGATGAGTTTTCCCAGAGTCACTGCTGACCATTCATTTTGAAGTGAATTGCATTGGTGAAATGTATGAACAACATCAGGTAGCAGAAGTGATGATATATTTACAAGGGAGTGAGAGATAGGGAGAAGCAAACAGCTGGATGACCCACCAAATCATCTTCATGACTGAACCTCCACTCCATTGTCCCATTTTATCTCCAACTCTCTTTGTGCCTGAAAATGGATGAACCATTGTTTTTAATGTATTTGGTAAGTCTTCACTCATGACTCTTGGAATGAGAGAATGCCAAGATCCTACAAGCCTCTGGGTGAATACATTTCTCTTTAATTTTGTCCTCGATGGGTGAGCTCCTATTCTATTTCCCTGTGAGAGCCAGTAAAACATTCCATCAACATGTTCATTTTGTGAATTTAACAAATATATTAAAGTCATAATTTTATTAAAGAAATGCTTCACTTCGTAATTCATTGTCATATTCTGTTCCTATTTTACAGCTGCTTTAACATTTTTATTGTCATATTTTTCGTTAATGCTATGACAAGGATCCAACAAAATCATAATCAGATTGTAACATTTCAAATATAATTAACGCATTGTGTTTGTATGTTGTTACAAATCTAGCTGCATATTCTCGTTTCATGAAATATAGCAATATTTTCTTTAATACCCAATAGTATTGAACAAAAAAGGAGGCTGGAGAAACTCAAAGGGTCATGCAGCATCTATGCAGGGAAATTAAGAAAAAATGTTCGGGTCAAGATCCTTCTTCAGACTGATGAAGTAGAGGGGGAAATGCTGGAAATTAGAGATGGGGGCGGGGCAAAACCTGGCAAGTGATAGGTGAATATACATACTGGGTGTGGGGTGGGTGATTGGCAGATGTGCTGAGTATATGACAAAGACGAGGTGAAAAGGGAATTAAAGTCATCTTTTGCCAGCCCTAGTTTGTCCTTTTCTTGTTTCCCGTTTATAGCCTTCCTCTCCAATCAGTCTGGACAGTCCCAACCCGAAATGTCACCTATTTCTACAGACATGCTGGCTGATCCTCTGAGTTACTCCAGCATTTTGTGAGGTTCTCCAAGAAACACTTCGTCAAAAGAATTTCAGAATCTGGCATCCATTTGCACAAAAGTGACTTGTTGAAAGGGTCAACATTCTCATGGAGAAGATTTATCTCTTATCATTGGAACCTAAATCTGATCCTACCTACCATGATGCCCTGTCCATCGAAAAAATTCCCAATTTTAATTTATTTGCCTGAGTTTTTACCATTCGCAAGAAGATGATTGTTGGTAGATTTATGTGGAATGAGTGTTACAGATACTGTGTTGCACTTGGTTTTGTGTATGTGACTTTATGGATGGATTCAATTTTTTCTGACTGCTGCTGTTTGTGTGACATTGACTAGTTTTCAGGAGTTCATGAATATTAGTTGGGACTTTTTTCCATCTATACAAGCATTTTCCGCAGCTATATAAACAAACTGTATACCGTTACAGCAGCTTGTCAGCTACTTGGGAAATGTTCAAAGATCAGGCTTTCACAACACCCTTAAATTGTGCATTATCAACCAATGCGTTCAGCATTTCTTTTAGTGGACCATGAATTGTATTGAAGAGCTAGCAATTCACCTACTTTCCAAAGAAAGTTAAGAATGCAGCTTGAAATGCACTGCAAGCCACTGCAATGTGATGACACTGGCCCTTTACATTTGTAACAAAAAAAAACTTCACATTTTAAATAGAATTTTTTATTGAGTGCAAAAAGAATCAGCTAAACTGGAAAGATATATTGCAGAAACAACACTTGTATGTTTACCATCTTTATCAGCTTTGAGTAGAAACATTTACAAGTGAGTGAGAGATAGGGAGAAGCAAACAGCTGGATGACATTTATAAATTAATTGTCAGGCAGAAATGAAACTTAGAAACCAACAAGAATAAAGATTTAAATGTCAAATTAATTATGTAATCATGCAATTCAAATTTCAACTATATTGCTTATTAACAAATTAATAGCCTCTATTGTGTCACTTCCCACATACTTTGTGAATATCAACTTTTACCAGCTTTTCGGAATGTTCTATTTTTTCCCCAGTTGGGTTATGAAGGCAATAGTTCTCTTGTCCCTGCACCAGCAATAACTTTAGACTCAACTGAAGCTATCATTTTATATTCAGTCATAGTCATACTTTATTAGCCAAGTATGTTTTGCAACATATGAGGAATTTAATTTGCCATACAGTCATACTAATAAAAAGCAACATAACACACAAAATACATTTTAACATAAACATCCACTACAGTGACTCCTCCACATTCCACACTGTGATGGAAGGCAAAAAGAAAAGTTCAATCCAGGATTTGATGAAGACTTGTTGACTGAATTGTCACCGATGTCAGTTCTGCTCGGGAACAAAAGAATCCTCGATTGGCACTGCATTAGCAACAGGCCCTTGGGCCCAGAGCACTGAAGCCGATCAATACTCATCCTATCTGCACCCTTAAGAACCATATATTATGTCCATTTACCTGTCTGTCTGTCTAAATTTTTCTTAATCATAATGATTGTATTTGTTTCAACTTCCTCCTCCAGCAGCAAATTACACATATTAACCACTCTCAAGGCAACCATTCACAATGCAAAAAACCTGCCTCTCGCACAGGGCTGCCAACTCTCACGCATTGAGGGTCACGCATCTCACAAAATTCTCAGGTTACACAGAAAAGCTGGAGAAACTCAGCGGGTGCAGCAGCATCTATGGAGCGAAGGAAATAGGCAACGTTTCGGGCCAAAACCCTTCTTCAGACTGATCAGGGGTGGGGGTGGGTGGGGACAAGAAGGAGGAGTAGCCGGAAGGCTGGAGGGTGGGAGGAGACAGCAGGGGAGCTGAGGAAGGGGAGGAGACAGCAAGGACTAACAGAATTGGGAGAAGTCGATGTTCATGCCCCCGGGGTGCAGACTCCCCAAACGGAATATGAGGTGCTGTTCCTCCAATCACAAAATTCTCACGCTCTCACACTGATCACAAATTTCTCATGCTCAAAAATCTGCAGGTGCTGGAAGTTCAAAATAAAGCAAAAATTGTTTTAGAGGTGAGTAAAAAAAATGAGGGAAATATATAAGGTGAATTCATAGTCTTTTTCCCGGGATATGTGATTCAAGAACTAGAGGGCATTGGTTTAAAGCAGGGCTGTCAAACAACCGGCCTACGGGACGATTTGGAGGGAAAATAAATAGTTTAGTTTCTTCCGTGCAGATGGTGTGATAAGTGAGACACAGCAGTCGTCCCAGCACCAACCACCCCCCACCCCGCCCAAGGCACCGCTCACACCTCCCCGCCCCTCACCTCCAGCGGCTCTTTGTCCATCGGCCGCTCTGTCCACACTCCATGGTTTTAACCCCGGCCCGGAGCCAGGAGCGGACCGGGTGAGTGGGGGCGTCGGTGCCGCCTCCGGAGCCGCGGGGATGAATCTCGGGCTAAGGCTCCGCTCCGATGTCCAACCCCCAGGTCACTGATCCTCGGGTCACTCTTCCGGACCCCAGCTGGACACAGAGCACCTGGGCCGGCCCGCATTCCCGGGAGGAGGGGTGAGGAGGGAAGAGGCTGGTGGGGGTGGGGGGGATTGGGGAGAGGGAAACGCTTCCCGGGCATCGCCAAGTCTCCGCTCACTCCGGATGTTGTTGCTGCTTCACTGACACATACTCTCAAACACAACCTAACACACACCCTTACACACACACTGGCGCACCGCAAGGTTTAAAGGGATATGGGCCAAATGCAGATAAATGGGACTAGTTTAGATGGGACATCTTGATCTGCATGAACAAGTAGGGATGAAGGGCCTGTTTCCATGCTGTAAGACTATGACACATTGTAGAAAGGATGTAATAGCTCTGGAGAGGATCCAGGGGCGATTTATGAAGGCGGGAATTTTTTTTTCACTTTCAAGAAAGATTTGATAACTGGGATTGTATTCTCTGCAGCAACAGAGGTGAATAATATTATGAGAATAGGACCTGTTTCCTTGTATGTGAATTCCTTGTATGTGAATACTTGGCCAATAAACTTACTTACTTACTGGTTCACTTAACAATGAGTGTAGGAAGGCACAGCAGAAGCTGGTTTAAACTGAAGATAAACACTAAAAACTAGAAAAACTCAGCAGGATAGGCAACATCTCTGGAGAGAAAGAATGGGTGATGTTTCGGGTCGAGACCTTCAGACTGAAGTGGTTGAAAACCAGCCATAAAACACAGTGACTGGAGATGTGTGTTATCCAATTAAGGGCAGAAATCAGAATCATGTGTTCATCTTTATTGACGTGACACCATAATAAATATATTACAGAAAAAAAGAATTCAATGGGGTGGCACGGTTGCACAGCGGTAGAGTTGCTGCCTTATCACCACATGGGTTTTTTTCTGGATATTCCGGTTTCTCCCACCTCCGAAAGAAGTGCAGGTTTATAGGTTAATTGGCTTCTATTAATTGCCCCTGGCATGTAGGATGGAACTGGTGTATGGTAGATTGCTGGTTGGTGTAGACTTGGTGGGCTGAAGGGCCTGTTTCCATATATATGTTTTACATATATACCTTAATTTCATTGAACCATATACGATTGAATATGTGGCATTATTTTCATCTTGTTTCTATAGTCAAAGGGTAAGGTTGATTGATTTAATTGTGCAGAACAGTGATGGAAGTCCGTCTCTTGCCTTGTTTCTATGGGTTTTTTTCTCTATATATATGCATAACAGCATAAATTATAATTGATTTCCATACATGAATATACTAAAGTAATTCATGTGCTGCACCCTGTTGATCAGAGCCTGGCTCTACTGTGGAATTTAATTAGGAATGTAATTTAGCCTAACCTTATTCATACCTAATCCAATTTGAAGCATAAATGGTGCATTCAAGTGTTAGTTAAAAGACTCGCTACAGTATGCACCAGATTGAACAATTTAAAACTGAAAAATGCGAAAGCTCCCTACCGTGACTATTGACTCGCTTGACTATTAAAAGTGAAGGATTACATCAGGAAGTACATACAGCCCTTAGCCGAAGTATGAAAGAAGTGTTCAGGTAAATTTGAAATAACAAACACGAAAGACATATTAGACTACTCTTTCTGTGAAGAACCAAGCATCCAATATTAGACTGTAGAATAGTGATCATGATTTAGCACAATATATTGGTAAGAATTACTTAAATATTGTGCATGAAACTGTAAATATTAAGAACATTAGCAAACCATATGTTCCCTTGAATTTACTCCACCAGTCAATAAAATCATGGCTATTCTAATTTTGGTCTTGGTTTAATTTTCCTATCTAATCTCCATTACCTTTAACACCCCTTAGACACTTTTTTTTGTCAATCTCGACAGAAACAAATTCTGACTGTTCCTCTAAATCTCTGCAGGAGAAAGAATTCACATACAGATGAAAGAAATTCCTTTTTGTCTCAAGTGAGTGCAACTGTTCCCCACAAGACAAAGCGTCCTCTCAGTATCTGCATTGACAAGCTGCAGCTGAATTTTATACCTTTTGGTAAGATCACCTCTCAGTTCATCTAAACCAAATAGTGCAGGTTCAAACTGCAGGGACTCTCTGAAACCAGCCCCTTCGCCCCGGCAATCAACCTGGTGAACCTGCTGTGAATTGCCTTCAATGCAAAATATCTTCCCTTAAATAGGTTTTCAAAACTATTTGCACTGACCCAGTTATGGCCTTAATAATTCTCTCTGGAGTTGTCAAAGGTAAACATTTATACTCCATTTCTCTTCCCAGTCACTTGCTGCATCTGCATATCAGATTTCTGAGCTTTTGTTTGAGAACACTTACACCCCTCAACATAGAAGCGAGTTGCAGGGTCTCCATTGAAGCAATAATCTCCTTTAGTCATCTTTCTACAAAAGTGGATAACTTCACATTTCTCCAGCCTATGTTCTGAATGTCATTTTTATTTTCCCGCACATTGAACCAACCTACCAATTTTGTGGCTACATGATATCCTTCTCGAAAGTTTCTTTCCTGCCTAATTTTCTATTGTCAGCAAACTTGGCTACAACATATTCATTCCCCTCATCTGTTTCATTAATATTGATTGTAACTAGTTGAGGGCCCATCATTTATCCCTATTCTTGCCCATTTAGTTACAGTTTGTCGATTTGAAAATACCAATTTATCGCTGTTATTTGTTAATTTGTCAATAGTATATCTGTAACATGCAAATATATTATCCCCCGATGCTGTGAGTTTTACTCTGTGTAATAGCCTTTTGGGTGTGATTAGATTGAAATCCAAATACACCAATCGGTTTACCCACTTGGATTGTTATGCCCTCAAAGAACTCAAATACATTTATCCAACATTATTTCCCTTTCATGTTACGTCTAATCGTGTAATGATTTTCTACGAGTTCTGCTACTATGTATGATGGATTCCAGAATTTTCCCCAATATTAGGCTAACTGGCCCATAGTTTCATCTTATGCACTGAATGTTATTTTTATTTTCCCGCTCACTTAATCAACCTATCTATTTTGTAAGTACATGGTATCCTCTTCGAAAGTTTCTTTCCTGCCTACTTTGGTATTGTCAGCAAATTTGGCTGCAATGTACTCAGTCCCCTCATCTGCTTCATTAATAGTTTCATCTTTCTGTTGCCCTCCTTTCTTAACTAGAGCTTTTTAAATCTGTTTAAGGTTTCAAGAATTTAGCAATCTTTACAAGATTACAATCACTGCATCCAGTATCTCTGCACTTAGTTAAAGACCCAAGGATAAACGTCACTACTTCCTGCCTGTCTTTATTCCCCTCATTGTATTTGGCTCTTTCTTTTGGTGATAATTATTTTAAACCTCTCCCTCACTTTGAATCATGGATAATCTATTATTGAGATGTTTAAGGGTCTTGAAGACTGATACAAAATTTATGTTAAAAGTTGCTGCAGCCTCTTTATTCCCATGTACTTCTCTCGCCTCAATCTCTTGGGGACTATTTTCTTCACAAGCAACCGTGGGAGATACTAGATCTGTCCTTGAACCTCTTCCCACCCCAAGTATCTCAGCACCTACAATGTCCTTTCAAGTGAACTAGTGATTGCCAAACACTTCTTCCAATCTGTTATCATGTTCACAATGAGGTTGTCCTTTCATGGAAACAATAAACTTGACTTGACTTGACTCGAAAGAAGATTTAGTGATCGCTTTGTGGCGAACCTGAATTTGGACCTCAGGATGACTCAGGTTTCACTGTTGGCTGCTACTTTAATGCTCCATTGCACTCCTACGCTGATTAATCAATGTGTGTCCTCCTACATTGTTAATAGCAAGACGCGTTGTAAGCTTGAACAGTTGCGTATCTTCCACCTGGCACATTGCAACCTTCAGGAATTAATAGCAAATCTTATAACGTCATTCCACTCATTCTCTTGTTATAGGCACTCACCATTTCTGTTGCAAGTCATCCGTTGTGACCCTTTACTCAGTTTTTCCTTCTCCAGAAGCACAGCCCGATCTGCTGAGCATGTCCCATAGTCTCACACCTTGTAATTTTTATGTTCCATTGTTTGTGTTCTCACTTTCTAACTGGCCTCATCTCTCAGCCTTTGTTCATGGTTTTCTCTTTCTTACTGTCCCTATGAACCAATAGATGAGCCTTGCAACTTATCCCCGTGATAACCCTGGCTTCACCTCCTAAAATACATTCCCTTTGCACCATCTGCACCTTCCCCATCCACCAGTTTTCACTCTTCCACAGTTCTAAGGAAAGATTTTTAACTATGAACTATTTCTCTTTCCACACAGCTTGATCTGCTGCGTGCTTCGACAATATTTGTTTTTATTTCAGTTGTCGAGCGCCTACAGTGTTGTGATTTTCATGAGGTATTTTCTTCCTTGTGATATACCTACAGGGTATTTCTTCAGCTCCATGGACTTTCCAGTCATTAGCTCAGAGCTAATACTTTCAAGCAGGACTGTCTGGGGCCCAATTTGTTGTTCCCTTTTGAAATTCAGCAGAGGCAAAGAGAATAACTGTACCTCACAGGCAGATGAAGCATCTAAATAATTGATAATTTAGGGGTGTTACAGTCCAAGATGTAATTTGTGTTCCTCTATTTCATGACCAGGGAAATATAAATAAATTCCATGACGATTCAAGTTGAAATATGCTGTAAATGCTGGTAACAGGAAATATTTCTTCAAGAACAAATGCAAAAATCCTGGATGGGCTGTAGTCTATACAGTGAATATCTAATACCAATCCAATCAAAATTCTGTTTTTGTGCTAGCAAAGAATCAACGTTGAACAGTGCAAGAGAGCAAACAATTTGTTATGTTGAACAATACAACTGAATGCCCACCTACCACATGTCTGTTGGTATGGTCTGATTCACTTTTATGGTAAATAAGGATTATAGTCTGGTATTACCAAGTGCAATCAAGGGAGGAGAAAGAATCATTAGAAAACATTATTCAGAAAAAAACAAACTAGTTGAGGGCTATTAGACTGGGATACATTTTGTTGTTAGACACTAAAATAACTCAACGGGTCAGGCAGCATCTCTACAGAAAAGGAATGGATGACGTTTCGGGTTGAAACCCTTCTTCAGTTTGAAGAAGGGTTTTGACCCGAAAAGTGTCTATCTTTGGTGTAAACCAACATCTGCAGTTCATTCCTATACGTTTTGTTGTTGTTGGCTTGAACATTTGTACATCTGACGGTTAGGAAAATGAAAGTAGCCTGAGATGCCTTCTCCTCATTTTCTTTAAGTGTTCCACTTCTGGGTGATTGTAAGTTGAGGATCAATTTTGGTGTGCCTTTTTTTTGGTTCCTTTCCCCCTTCACACTGCAGTCTGGCAAGATGCAGACACAACAACGAGGCTCCCACATAAAGGATCATTTCTGAGGCAAGGTGCCAGACTTGCAGTGTCCATGCAACTGCATTCCAGTGAATTGTTAAAACATGCACAAGGGGAAGGGAAAGTAGTAACGAGAAAAAAAGAAAACTGTGAGTTTTTACATCTTACTGTCTGTTCTGGTTTAATATAAAAGCAACTTCGGACATGTTGTTATATTTTATTATGCTGGGTTGATTCAGTAATATTGCTTTGTGGCTGATTTTCATAAATAGCTCTTCCTGTTGGATGAATTATAAGAAGAAGCATCCATGCTTATGAAAGATATGGGTATGACCAAGGAAAAAAATCCTTTAAAAAGAAGGGTGTTGGAATATTTTGTGTCAATAGTTATGCTAATAATTCATCTCTGGCTGCATTTATATGTGCAGTTGCTTTAGAAATTGCTGCGAATTGGTGGCAATTGCCGCTCTGAGGATTTATGCTGCTTGCTGGAGCCTTGCACATTGCCGAGCCCTGTTAGTAAATCACAAGAAGCTGTTCATAATGTTCGCATCTATTGAAATATTTTGAAAGTGCTCGCATGCTGGGCAAGATTCTTTGAGCAGGAGTGTGCCCATTATTTTCTTGAATGCTGGCTGTGTGCAAAGCTATGTCAATGATGGACGATATAAAAACAGGTTCCTGGAGCGTAAGCATTGAAGATATATCTTCCAGCAGTGGATAGAGGAGCTCTGGAATTCTCCACCCAAGAGCGATATACAGGCTATGTTGCTATTTTCAAGACCGAAAGCAAAATTTTGGATATGAAGGGAATGAAAAATTCTGGAGAAGACGCTGGTATAAAAGATGAACGACATTCCTAATCCATGACAGAAGTGATGCAACAGGGCGAATGGACTGTATCTGATATTTAGTTTAGTTTAGAGATACAGTACGGAAACAGACTCTTCCTCTCACCGAGTCCATTCTGACCAGCGATCACCCATACACTAGTTCTATGCTATCCTACTTTCACACCCAGCCCACCAGGGGCAATTTACAGAGGCCAATTAACCTACAAACCTGGACGCCTTTGGAATGTGGGAGCAAATCGGAGCACCTGGAGAAAACCCACTTGGTCCCAGGAGAGAATGTGCAAATTCCGCTCAGAGTTCCCTTAGTCGGAATCAAACCTGGGTCTCCAGTGCTGTGAGGCAGCAGCTCTGCCTCTGTGCCACTTTGCCCATCCATCCCCCCCTCCCCCTCCCTCGTGTCCTTAAATTCGGAGTCAGCATCTGCACACTGGCCTGGAACTGATTCCCCACTACTTGAAGCCGAAAAACAAGCTTGCGAGAAATCAGAAAACATCTGGAGTAAGCCGTGGCTGAAATATTTTGCACCTTATTATGTAGATAGGTTGCAGCAATTAGAGCGATTTCAATTTTATTGAAGGTCAGCAATATGCTCTTGGAAATCAATGGGCTATTAGTTTCACATCTTTAACAGATACTGAAAAATACTGAAGCTCGATTATAGAAGAGGTAATTTGCAGTACAGCGGATTTTTGGTAATTAATGGCCTGAAATTGCAAATAGATTAAATACCTTTATTTGACCTTCAGTTCCTTTCAAAATATTTGACCATGGAAGCTTTTATCTTTTAATTTTCACTGCAGATGTAGAATGTGACAAAATAGGCAGGCATAACAAGTATAAAAGCAGGTCCATTAAATTATTGTTGAATTCCCTGCCACCTTCCTTCCAGGAGTACCACATTGAAGTTCAATCATAGGCATAAGGATCTGTAGATGCAGGTTTACAAAAAAGGTAACAAAGTGCACAGCAGATCAGGCAGCATCTCTGGAGACTATGGATAGGCAACATTACGGGACGGCATTCTTCTTGAATCAGGTTATTTTTGTTCTGACAAACTTTCCATTGCTTATTTTACTTCATTGACCTTTTTTGTTTTCTTTCCTACTCAAACAATTTTGAGCAAGACATGACATTGAGGTTTTCTTCTTTTCAGCTCTGTGCTCACTTTAGCTGAGTATCTTAACCCCAGCCCCTCCCCTAACCTTCCTTGCCCCAACCAATGGTCTGTAGTGTCAACTGTTGCAATGCCATGTTCTCAGGTTTGGATAGCCTGACCACTGTGCCTTGGGATGGCGCAGCGGTAGAGTTACTGCCTTGAAGCGCCAGAGATCCCAGTTCAATCCTGAACATGGGTGCTGCCTGTATGGAGTTTGTACGTCCTCCCTGTAACCGCGTGGGTATCCTCGGCTTTCCTCCCACATTCCAAAAACATACAGGTTTGTAGGTTAATTGGCTTCTGTAAATTGTCCCTAGTAGGTAGGATAGAACGAGTGTATGGTCATTATGGCCAGCATGGATTTGGTGGGCCTCGATGAACATGGGGAATATGAATAGGTGATGTTTTGGCTTGGGTCCCTTCTTCAGACTGAATCTGAAGCAGAATAATAGAGCTCTAACCATTACTACAGTGTCAGAATGTATTTTAATGATTGTGTCGTGAATTTGTGGGATTCTCTGCCACAGAAGGCAGTGGTGGCCAATTCACTGGATGAATTTAAAAGAGAGTTAGATAGAGCTCTTGGGGTTAGCGGAATCAAGGCGTACGGTGAAAAGGCAGGCAAGGGATACTGGCTGTGGATGATCAGCCATGATCACAATGAATGGCGGTGCTGGCTCGAAGGGCTGAAAAGCCTCCTCCTCCACCTATTTTCAAATGTTTCTATGTGTCTAGCTTTGGTCACCAAGGCACACGGGATATCTATTGAAACAGATTAGATGAGATACTGAAGGTTAGTTCCCAGTAACAAATCACTGAGGGGGGGGGGGGGGGGGGGGGGGGGGGGGGGGGGATCACACTGAAACCTATCAAATAATGATATGCCTGGATATATTTTTTATGTGGAGAGGATGTCTCCAGTCACGGGAGAGTCTGTGACCTGAGAGCACATTCAGAATAAAAGGATGTACCTTTAGAGAGGAAATGAGGAGGAATTTTGTCAGCCATATGGTGGTGAAGCTTTGGAGTTCATTGCCACAGACTGCAGTGGAGGTCAAGTCATTGGGCATTTTTAAAGCGGAGATTAACAGGTTCTTGATTTGTAAGGGTGTCAAACGGTGTGGGAGATGGTAGGAGAATAGGGTTGAGAGGGAAAAATAGATTAGCCATGATTGAATGACGGAGCAATGGGCCGATTGGCCTAATTCTGCTTCTATGCCTTATGTAGGTATGTTACAATACTTACCTTCAGCAGCGCTGCAGTTCTACCACTGGCCGTGTGCGCTATATTGGCGCGTTTGAGGGGGGGGGTGGGGAGGGCGGGGTTAAAACGCGATTTTCTCTTACCTTGTCCTGGATTATATTTTGTCGGAGTCCAAGTGTTTACTGAAGAACGTTCCGACGGTCGTTCTGTGTCTTTTTTTTTTAAATCGCCCGACAATTTCAACGCTGGAGTCATTTTAAAATCGGCTTCTAAAGCCGACAACAGGGACGGATTTCATGTAGGTGACAGGTAAAAGAAAGTTGTATATTTTTATGTATAAAAGTGTTTCTTAAGATGCCTTTAGTTCACATTTTAAGTTGCGAAACGGCGATTTAGTCCCCATACAAACCGGCATGCCGATATAGGGGTATAAATCACCACAACCTCAACGTTCCAAATGGTCCCGTTCCAATAAAACCCACTCGCAAGTTGATTTAAATGGCCATTAATTTACAGGTATTAAACATTAAATTCCTTCCATTTGGCCTATAAATCCATGACAATGAGATTTAAAAAACATGTTTTATTGTGAATACTTGTGTGAATGTTATTTGGACACATAGGGTATTTAAAAATGTTAATCTATTCTTAAGAAATTGATAGATGTTTAGATCTAGTAATTGAATTTTGTAATTAGCTACAATTAGGTTAACTAATTATATGCTTTAATTTCAAGTCATCTAAGTAAGATTGTTTCATATTTGTTTCAGAATGCTTCAATCTAAAATAACTGAAAATGTCTTTCAGTTCTCTCAATTTTTAATAAAGTTATAGGCTTTTGACTGTCCTCGATCACAGCTTTTGTGTTCAGTCAATGGAAAAGCAATAGGGAACAATATGCTTATTTCCGAGTATAAAAATGGCCATAACTTTTTTAATACTGAAGATATTAAAGTTAATTAGGTGTCAAATTAAACATCTTTTTATGCTTTATCGGATGGGATAAATTGCAGACTTGATTTTTAAAATCTCAAAATTTTGTAACATTGCTATCTTATGATCTAGTTATAAATAAAGACCCTAGAAATTGATCTATTCAAGCTTAAAACAATATAATTGAAAAGTTTGACAGAAAGAAGCAAACTATAACAAATATGGGTTCAGAAAATTACTTGAAACAGGAGATTCAAATTACCAATAAAGTTTCACAATCATATAGTTCTTGATACAAAAACTGTTCTTTACTTGAAATTGCTTCAAATTTAATAGTAGAGGTAAAAAGTTCGCAATCGATGAATCAAATTATGTCTTCTGTGTATTAAAGAAAGGATTTCTCTGGAATTAATAACCTACGATGGATTGCATGAACTTTCTCGTCCATATTTGTTTTCAGCCTTTTCACAAAAAGCTGTGGCATTACATTATTCCATACTACCCACCATGAGTCTTGTTTGACTTGTTCACATCTCACAACCATCTGGCTGAGAACAAGAGGAGATCTGCTCGATACAGATCAATACCAACACGGTTTGTGTTGCAATTTTGCAGCGATGAGTAATAGCAGGGGCCCGAGGAGCGTCCAAAATAAACAGTGCAAGAGAGAGAGGAGAGAAAACTTTGCAGATGATTCTGTGACTGTCACTGGATAAATAGTGAAGAAACTCAGAGGTCGATTCTACGCAAACCAGATGGTGAAAGGCAGCTGTTGGAGGAGTATGACATGACGTATTGTACCAAAGATTGCGCACACATCAGCATTGTTTCTTTTCCTTCGCTCTACCTATTCTACTTGAGTTTGGCTTGATTGTATTTATGTATAGAGTTATCTGATTTGATTGGAAAGCAAGGCCAGCAACATAATCAAGGATGAATCACACCCAGGCCATGCCCTCTTCTCCCCTCTCCCGCCAGGCAAAATGTATAGAAATGTGAAAACAAACACCTCCAGATTCAGGGACAGTTTCTTCTTAGCTGTTCTGAGGCAACTGACTCATCCTACCACAACTGAAGTCCTGAACTTTGATCTACCTCATTAGGGACCCTCGGACTATCTTTGATCGGACTTTACCGGCTTTACCTTGCACTAAACATTATCCCCTTATCAACGATTAATACACTGTAAATGATTGATTTTAATCATGTATTGTCTTTCCACTGACTGGTTAGCATGCAACAAAAACTTTTTGCTGTACCTCAGTACATGTGACAAAAAACAGAACTGAACTGTTTTTCACAAAGCTTTTCACATTAACTGCACATGTGACAATGACAAATCTAAACATAAAGGCTTTCAAGCCGGTCAGTGTTATGTATTGTCAATTAGAAAGAAAGAAAGAAAGAAAGAATAAATAAATAAATAAATAAATAAATAAATAAATAGATAAATAAGTAAATGGATCTGATCATAGGTTTAAGGTGGGGGGGGAGGGATTAATAGGAACCTGAGGGGTGACTTTTCACAGCATGGTGGGTGCATGGAACGAGCTGTTGGAGGTGGTCGTTGAGGCAGGTACCATTGCAATGTTTCAGAAACATTTAGACAGATAAATGGATAGTACAGGTTTAGAGGGATATGGGCCGAATGCAGGCGGGTGGGACTAATGCAGATGGGACATGTTGGCCGGTGTGGGCAAGTTGGGCCGAATCATCCACGTTTTATGCAACTGTCACTCTATCTCATTGGTGTGCAGATTTGTAGATGCAGTGGATGTGTTTTCATTTGTTACATTTCATGTTCACACTCAGACACAGGGATCTCATCCCAAAGTTCAGAAGAATTAATCCAAATTGTGGAAAGGTCTCCATATCTTTCCGAAGAGCTGACAATTGGAACTGAACAAAACATACAAGTGGCCAAACCAGTATTTTGTTAAGTAGATGATGACTGCTATGTTGATGCATTGCACAAACAAATGCAGGCAGGTGGGTCTAGTGCAGCAGGGACATGTTGGCTGGTGTGGGCAAGTTAGGCTGAAGGGCCAGTTTCCACACTGTATCACTCTATAACATGAAAGTGTTTTGATGAGCAATTTCACATCTTGCCTCAGTCCCCAAAGCCCAGCAATTTTTTCTTCTTCTGAAAACTACTTGTCCCACTTGTGTGGACAAGTCTGAAGAAGGTCTCAACCTGAAACGACACCCATTCCTTCTCTCCAGAGATGCTTTTTGAGTTACTCCAGCATTTTGTTTCCATCCAGATTTTGTCATCATTCTGTCAACAATGAGAACAAAATAAATGGAAGTTAGAGGGGAACTCCACTCCTTTTCTCTGCTCCGCCAATCTAAGCCATCATGACTGATATTTAACCGCACCGCTACCTCGTGTAGTGAGGATGGCGTGTGGAATAATAGAAACATGGTAAATGGGTGCAGGAGCAGACTATTTGGCCCTTCGAGCCAGCACCACCATTCAATATGATCGTGGCTGATCATCCAAAATCAGTACCCCGTTCCTGCTTTCTCCCCATATCCCTTGATTCCGTTAGCCCTAAGAGCTATATTTGATCCTCTGGGCAAAGTGGCAGTGCGCATGCCAACTAAACATTTCAGGTGGATTGAATACATGATGACCACAGATGTTAACTTGTGTTCACCAAAGCCCTCACCAATATCCCACATCCCCACATCTCGTGACATATTATGCAATGGGGGCCTTTTAAAACTGAAATGACTCTCATGATAATACCCTGTGTTTTATATCCAAATTTTATTCTTCCCCACCACTCATTTTTAAACTTTGCTTTGGTTTTGTGGCGTGAAAATCCATTTACCATCTTGTGTTCAGTTTTCATTGTTCAGATTGTGAAATCTTGAAGGCTTATTTTTCATTTTAGGTTTATCAATCTGAGCCAACTGTTTAATAATATTGTCTCCCTTTAATTATTTTTAAATCTAGTGTTTTGAAAAATCCAGTTTGAAGATAGACACAAAATGCTGGAGTAACTCAGCGGGTCAGGCCGCATCTGGAGAGAAGGAATGGGTGACGTTTCAGGTTGAGACCCTTCTTCAGAGTTTGAAGAAGGGCCTCCACCCGTAACCCACTGAGTTACTCCAGCATTTTGTGTCTACCTTCGATTTAAACCAGCCTCTGCAGTTCTTTCCTACATATTTACTTTCAGATTATTGTGTTCATTTTATAGGGTTGTCTAATGTCGTAAAGGAAGAATTCCCGTACCCTGACTGTAGCTGGAACCCATGTGGGTAGCACATTAGTTTGAGGGTAGTGAATGTGGAATTCATTGCCACAGAACGCTGTGGAGGCCATGTCAATACATATTGTTAATGCAGAGATTGATAGATTCATGATTAGTATGGGTGTCAGGAGTTATGTGGAGAAGGCAGGAGAATGGGGTTGAGAGGGAAAGATAGATCAGCCATGATTAATTGGCGGAGTAGACTTGATGGGCCAAATCGCCTAATTCTGCTCCTATCACATGAACTCTTGGTCATCGTTCATTGTTAATTACATATATTGGCCTTGATATTTATGCACTCTTAAAAAAAAAAAACGTTATTGGGTTCAACACCAAACTGGAGAGCTGAAAGCATGGGTTACCCAAAGGCCTTGCCAGGTTTATCTGCAAGAAATCTTTGAAAAAAATCAATGGTTTTGTAGCAGGCAGATTGACCGGTGGGAGTGTTGATTTGGCAGGTTGTCAAACTGGAAAGCAGCTGGCAATGGGTATCAGGCAAGTATAATTCTTGATGAAATGGCTGGGTGGATAGAGTGGCTTGGACACCATGGAGTGAGACACTAAACGGTACCTTGTGGTGTGCGTTTGGAGTGGATTCCTGCCTGCTTGTTTGTAGGTAAACTTATGGAGCGTGGCCTCAATCTGTCGACAGATACTTCAAGGAAAGCACTTCCCTCGTGGAATCAGTCCTTCCCTTGTCCTTTCCTTCACCAGGATTCCTCAGCAATCAGAATTTTGTGCATAAAGAAGATCATAAAAAATAACAATTAATAAAGTCTAAATAATCTGCAGGCATTTTGGAGGTGGACACAAAATACTGGAGTAACACAGCAGGTAAGGCAGAGTCTCTGGAGAAAAGGAAATGGTGACATTTCGGGTCAGACCCATTCTCCAATCTGAAGAAGTCACCTATTCCTTGCAGCCTGACCCGCTGAGTTACTCCAGCATTTTGCGTCTATCTTTTCATTAACCAGCATCTGCAGTTCCTTTCTACATGGCATGTTGGACGTAGTTGGCATTGAGTTGAAGTATTTTTTTCTTATCTTGCTACTTGATGTCAAATTACCAATGCCTTGAGATTTAAGTTCCACCTATTTCAATTTCACAAAATCCTTCAAATGTACTGGGAGAACAGGTGAAGCAATGCCCGAGTCCTCTCCCAGGCCAATATCACGACAATGAAGAACTGTTTACACTCATTTGGCTCTCAGGTTCCTCCATTCTACTCCTTTCCGGGAGTTTACTAGAAGAGATTACCGGGTAAATGGAAGAAAGGTTTATTAGATTAGTTTATGGTGGCAGCCCTGCTATGGGTCTTGAAAGCACTCTTATTGGGCCCATCATGGCCATCCTTCATGTGTAAGCCTTTGCACTGAGACTTTATAGTCTATTGATCATGATGTTGCATTCGATTGGAGCCCTAAATACACCAGAGTCCTTCCCTCCCAGGTTGTCTCAACAGGATCACAACAAGTTCCCAAAGTGCTCAAAATCTCTGTTTTTAAACAAACTCAACATGCCTACTGACTCCTTGGAATTCCTGTCCCATGACTGGTCAAAGTGGAGGAGGAGAATTTGGAATGGTATTGAGAATGGTGAGACTGTGCATCAAGAGCATGCAGCAGTCCTCTATAAATAACAGAAGACGCAGCACACCATCTCACAAACGACCCACTCGCTCATTACATCCTGCTCCATCTAAGAGAAAGTTTGTGGCTCCCACACTAGCCTTATCCACCATTTCATAAATCCATAAGAGATTGCAGATGCTGGAATATTCAGCAAAAAAACCCCAAAGGGTTGGATGAACTCCTGGTCTGGCAACATCAAAGGAGCAAAATGGACAGAGGACATCTTGAGTCAGGATCCTTCTCCAGACTATTTCTTATCGAGTCCACACACAAGATTAGAAGTTGTTCAGCCAGAGCTGAACACACTTCTCGGCATCTGCATACAATGGTGTCTGTCTTGTCGCTTCTTATGCTTCTTGTGCGTGGTGGTGGAAAGATTGGTGGAAACAGGGCTGTGACGTGAACGCTCTTTCCTTGACCCCTTCTTGAGTGAAGAAGGGTCCCGACCCAAATCGTCGACTGTTCATTTCCCCTCTCAGGTGCTGCCTGGCCATTTGAGTTCCTGCAGCAGTTTTTATTTTATCCAGAGGTTATCCTTCATCCTGAGGCATTGCCTATGAATGAGGATTTCACCTAATATTTTGTGATTCAATGCACAAATGGTATTATCCAGCTTGGCGGAACAAATCAATAGTTCAGTGTACAATTGCATGTCCTTTTACATTAGGAAAACTCTGAATGATTTGAGGTTCAGTGAACCTCACTTCATCTTGAAAAAATCACTTCTCCGTGAACCTAGCCTGCCTCCTTTGTTTCTTTTCAACTGGCCCTAGCTAACCTGAAGAGAGGCATCAGTGAGGCCAAATCAGACCACAGGAGGAAGATAGAGGACCATCTGGACAGTAACAACAGCAGGCAGGTGTGGCAGGGGATCCAGTATCTCACCAACTACAAGACCAACCTTGGAGCTGCTGAAGGTGACGCCTCGTTGGCAGAGGAGCTGAACATCTTCTTTGCTCCCTTTGAAGTGGAGCCACCCGAGACAGCCACATCACACCACATCGTCCACAGCAGCCTAACCCTCAAGATAGAGGAGCATGAGGTGAGGCGCACGCTGTGGCCCATCAATCCAAGGAAGGTTACTGGACCTGACGGCGTCTCTGGACGCGTGTTGAAGGACTGCGCAGACCAGCTGGCTGGAGTCTACGAGGATTTTCAACCAGTCTCTGGCCCAGTCCACTGTTCCACCCTGTCTGAAGTCCTCCACCATAGTCCCCTTGCCCAAAAAAACCAACATCTCCAGCCTCAACGACTACCGGCAAAGTCGCACTCACACCAGTGGTGATGAAGTGTTTGGAAAAACTGGTCCGGGGTCACATCACATCACTCCTGCCCCGAAGCTTTGACCCCCACCAGTTTGCGTACAGAGCAAATAGATCTACAGAGGACGCTGTAGCCACAGCTCTCCATGCTGCACTGTCTCACCTGGAGCAGCGGGGGAGCTACGTGCGGATGCTCTTTGTGGACTACAGCTCTGCTTTTAATACCATCCTTCCCCACAAACTGATGGACAAACTGGGGGACTTGGGACTTCCACAATCCACCTTCATGTGGATAAATAGCTTCCTGTCGGGTCGCAGCCAGAGAGTCAGAGTGGGCCATCACACATCCACGGCACTCAGCCTCAGTACCGGCTCTCCACAGGGCTGCGTACTGAGCCCCCTGCTCTACACCATCTACACACATGACTGCATCCCCGCCCACCACAGCAACACCATTGTCAAATTTGCGGATGACACTACGGTGGTGGGACTCATCTCCGGGGGGGATGAGTACGCCTACCGGGATGAGGTGGAGCAGTTGACAGTGTGGTGTGGAGCAAATAACCTGCTCCTCAACACCTTAAAGACAAAGGAAATAATAATAGACTTCAGGAAGAATAAAACGGACATGGTACCATTAATTATCAGAGGGGACTGTGTGGAGAGGGTGGCGGATTTCCGCTTCCTGGGAATCCATATTGAGGAGGACCTGACGTGGAGCATGAACACCTCTGTGCTGCTGAAAAAGGTCCAGCAGAGACTGCACTTCCTGAGGGTGCTCAGGAAGAATAACATCACTCAGAGACTGCTGCTGTCCTTTTATCGGTGCTCCATTGAGAGCATCCTAACATACTGTGTATGCGTATGGTACACCAGCTGCACAGCAGCTCAGAGGAAAGCGCTCCAGAGGGCCATTGACAACGCCCAGAGGATTGTCGGCTGCCCTCTCCTTACCTTGGAGGACTTGCACAGTTCCCGCTGCATCAAAAAATCCCAGAGTATTATAAAGGACATTTCCCACCACGGACACTCCCTGTTTGAACTGTTGCCGTCAGGCAGACGGTACAGATCTACAAGGACAAGGACTAACAGACTTAAAAACAGTTTTTACCCCACTGCTATAAAGGCACTAAATGTAGCCGCCAAGGAACGCAGGGGCGATACATACTAAGGAACTGTGGGACACTGTGAAATCGACAGAAGGATGTAGGGTTGGGTGTTTATGCGTGCTATTTTCATATTTATTTTAGTTGTTTATCTTTTTTAATATTTTACCTTATATGTATCGTTAGCTTTTAGAAATGTTTGAATGGTGCACTGACAGGCTGACATTTTTAAATTTTGTTGTACATGGTTCATGTTACAATGACAATAAAGAAACTATTCTATTCTATTCAGCTTTGGGACAAAAGAGCTCAAAGTAAAGGAGCCCGGTGATTGCAGAATAAAATTGAGGTTACACGAGGGAGAAAAGTAATCCCGGAGTTGTATCAATCTCATCATGGGAGCATGAATCTTCAATGTTGACAATGTGAAAACATGGGTAGACTAACCTCTGAAACTCTGTGTAAAACTGTTATTCTGATAACATCTTTTTGCATTTAATACGCCAGTGTTAAGAAAAGCTACCGTATTTTGTGATGTGGATATACATTGAATATACCTGTGTCCATTAGTTTAGTTTAGTTTATTGTCACGTGTACTGAGGTACAGTGAAAAGCTTTGTTTGCATGTGAACTAGTCAGCGGAAAGACAATACACAATTACAATTGAGCCATTCACAGTGCACAGATACATGATAAGGGAATAATGTTTAGTGCAAGGTAAAGCCAGTAAAGCCCGATCAAAGATAGTCTGAGGGTCTCCAATGAGGTAGATAGTAGTTGATGACTGCTCTCTGGGTGTTAAGATAATCTACTGTATATTATGATGTGGGTATAAATGGGAGAGAAGACATTTTTGTTAGGCGTTTTAAAAAAATAGTATGTACTGCATCAGATTCCTGCACAGTGACAAGAAATCTTGCATTGAGTTAGTTGCACGTTCCTTTGTGAATCAGGGCTGTTTGAATCTGCAGCATTATCCATCAACCCTTCAGCTCGCAATCCCCACTGAGTTGGATTGCAGGGGATAGAGAGCATTACAAGAACACCAATATTTGTTATCAGGTGATTTGTCAATTTAAACTGTGAAGGAGCGCGTCACATAGACCCAGTTTGCTATATTACACATTTTCCAACAGTGTTTTGCAGTGAATGTCAAATTAATTTCAAGCATTTTTTTTTTGGGGGGTTATTTTTTCATTATCTCTGTATTTAAATTCTCATTCTTCAGAAATGAACAAAAAATGCTTTATCTATAAATTACAGGAAATCAAAAGCCGGGAAAATATCACTTTGATGTGCAGGCATACTGCTCCATTATATTAAGCAGCTTTGAGTATCACTTCTGTGCAGGGTGTTTCATTGTGCTGGTTTTGAAGAAGCTTCTGTGGGGAAGAAAGTGACGATTGCAATATTCTTGCACTGAAGAAGGCTCAAATGAGCAGATTTGTCCTCTGGCATTAACAGGTGCAGAGCTCTGCATATGTGACAATTGCAAGCTACTGCTTTCCTAAATTGTCAAACCAATTTCTTGCTGAAAATTTGCAGTTTGTGATAAAGATTGTGAAAAAATAATGCCACTTTGCAGTTGGAAATATCTGTGAGACGCCAGGAATTGCAGATGCTGGAATCAGACTGAAGAAGTGTCCCAGCACAAATGATCATCTGTCCACAGATGCTGCCTGACTGGCTGAGATACTCCAGCACTTTGTGTTTTGCAGTTGGACAGATTCATTGCTTTTAGACCCTCCATTGTTCATCCCTGAAAATGCCTGAAATATCACTCAAATGGAGCCTTCAATTGCAATGTTTCATGTTGTTGAATGAACATGGTTAGAAACATAGAAAAATAGGTGCAAGAGTAGGCCATTTTGCTCTGAGACAGATGATATGGCTGATCATTTATAATCAGTACCCTGTTCTTGCTTTTTCCCCATATCCCGTGATTCCTTTAGCCCTAAGAGCTAAATCTAACTCTCTCTTGAAAACATCCAGTGAATTTGCCTATCACTGCCTTCTGAGGCAGAGAGTTCCACAGATTCACAACTCTCTGGGTGAAGAAGTTTTTCCTCATCCCAGTCCTAAATGGCCTACCCCTTATTCCTGTGTTGCATTACTCTGATTGTGATGAATAATGTAACATTGCAGTTAGAAATGTCTGTGAGATGCAAGGAATGCAGATGCTGGGATCAGACTATTGGTTGCTGGTGGAGACTGGAAGTTTCACTGTAGCGCAGTGCAGTGTTTCTTAAAATGGTGAATGGTTCACCGAAGGGTGAATTAAATTATTTTTGGGGTGAATGAAACTAGAGGGGTGAATGAAGGGTGAATGACTTAATTTATTCAGATATTTATATATTGTTTTGTGTACTTAAAAAAGGCATTGCCATTAAAGTGTTTAAGAAGGAACTGCAGATGCTGGAAAATCGAAGGTACACAAAAAAGCTCGAGAAACTCAACGGGTGCAGCAGCATCTATGGAGCGAAGGAAATAGGCAATGTTTCAGGCCAAAACCCTTCTTCAGACTGATCGGGGGGCGGGGACAAGAAAGGAAAAAGGAGGAGGAGCCCGAAGGCTGGGGGATGGGAGGAGACAGCAGGGGGACTGAGGAAGGGGAGGAGATAGCAAGGACTAACAAAATTGGGAGAATTCGATGTTCATTCCCCCAGGATGCAGACTCCCCAAGCGGAATATGAGGTGCTGTTCCTCCAATTTCCGGTGCTGCTCGCTGTGGCCATGGAGGAGACCCAGGACAGAGAGGTCGGAGACGGAGTGGGAGGGGGAGTTGAAGTGCTGAGCCACCGGGAGGTCAGCTTGGTTATTGCGGACCGAGCGGAGGTGTTCGGTGAAACGATCGCCCAACCTCCGCTTGGTCTCACCGATATAGATCTGCTGACATCTAGAGAATGGCATATATCTTATAGAAACTTACAAAATTCTTAAGGGGTTGGACAGGCTAGATGCAGGAAGATTGTTCCCGATGTTAGGCAAGTCCAGGACAAGGGGTCACAGCTTAAGGATAAGGGGGAAATCCTTTAAAACCGAGATGAGAAGAACTTTTTTCACACAGAGAGTGGTGAATCTCTGGAACTCTCTGCCACAGAGGGTAGTTGAGGCCAGTTCATTGGCTATATTTAAGAGGGAGTTAGATGTGGCTAAGATCAGGGGGTATGGAGAGAAGGCAGGTACGGGATACTGAGTTGGATGATCAGCCATGATCATATTGAATGGCGGTGCAGGCTCGAAGGGCCGAATGGCCTACTCCTGCACCTAATTTCTATGTTTTCTATGTAATAGATGAGGTTGGAGGAGATGTAGGTAAACCTCTGTCGCACCTGGAACGACTGCTTGGGTCCTTGAACGGAGTCAAGGAGGGAGGTAAAGGGACAAGTGTTGCATCTCTTGCGGTTGCAAGGGAAAGTGCCCGGGGAGGGGGTGGTACGAGGGGGTGGTACGATTGCTATTAAAGTGGTTAGTAAGCTCTTATTGGTTTTAATGGCAGTGGAGCTGGAAATTTGAAATGTTTTTTTCTCCTTACCTATGGTTTGCTAATTTCAAAGTAGCAGGATATTTACCAAATTTACTGACATGTAACCTTTTAGGGAAGACCAGACGAGCTAGTGGGATCATAAATTAATAAATGGCAACACTGGAAGATCTCTGTTGGCAACTGATGAACTGTAACTACTTTGTGTTGCTAATTTAGCTACTTTTCTGCTCGAACTAGAAATTTTTAGGCAATCTAAAGTTAGATTGTGCCGTTTTCTTGTCGTGATATTCTGCATTTTCCATTCTTCTAGTGACTTCAGTATTTTGTGAGTTTGATTTGGTAACCTGGTTATTTATTTGTGGTAAACATACACAATAAGAAAACATTGATTCTAACAATCTAATTCTAAGTACAAGACAGTTGTTTACTAACTTTACTTTATGTAAACTAGAAAAATTCTAATAATTTAAATAAAAATTCTAATACTTTTTCTGTACTTGATTTATTTTTTTGTCATTCCGAGTTGGGAGGATGGGAGGGTGTCCAGATATTCAGAACTGAGCACCAGAAAATGTTGTGATGATGTTTTAAGCATGCACGTGACATATACAGATCAGTACACATGCACAACTTTTAAAATATACCTGGATTTGGATGAGCTAACTTCTGGACCGAAGTATACCAAACATGGCAAGTTGATATTCGGTGTTATTGTGAGCTTTCGTCAGGGAGAGTTATAGAAAGTTATATTAGTTGGATACTAATATATTAAATCACATTCTCCATGGTTTTTTGAGCTAGTTTTCCAAGGAAAAAAACTGCAGTAATCAAAGCCTGAAAAGGTAGGATGGGGCTGAAGCCCAGTTTAGACGTTGGAATTTTTTTATATCATTCTAATAGAATGATTTTCCAATTCGAGTGGTAATTAAACTATTTTTCTTTTTTTCATTCCTAGTTTTCATTACATATTTTTAGAATATTCAAAAAGTTGAATAAACACTTTTGAAATTAGTTAATTTATGTTTTTTGCTCATGTGACAAAATAAATGATATATAAAATTATACACAAGGGAGAATAAGATGAATATTACCAAAAAACATAAGAACATTTAGTCGAGGGTGAATTAAATGTTGTGATTTAGACTCAAGGGTGATGACACTGAAATAGTTTAAGAAGAAGCACTGGTGTAGTGTACCTTCAGTTGAATTTGTAAAGACTGCAAAGATATCATCATTGCCATCACTCAAAGTTGTGCATGATTGTCCTGACTTCCACAAGGATTTTGCCAGGACTAGAGTGTGTGAGCTATAGGGAGAGGTTGAGTAGCCTGGGTCTCTATTCCAAGGAGTACAAGAGGATGAGGGGAGATCTTATAGAGGTATATAAAATCATGAGAAGAATAGTTTGTGTTGATGCATAGCCTTTTGCCTAGAGTAGGGGAAAGGAGGATCATAGGTTCAAGGGGAATGGGAAAAGATTGAATAGGAATCAGAGGGGTTATTTTTTCACAAAAAGGGTGGTGGGTGTATGGAACAAGCTGCCAGAGGAGGTAGTTGAGGCTGGAACTATCCCATCGTCTAAGAAACATGGATAGGACAAGTTTGGAGGGATATGTACCAAGAGCAGGCAAGTGGGACTAGTGAAACTGGAACATTGTTGGCCGGTATGGGCAAGTTGGGCCAAAGGGCCTGTTTTCACACTGTATCACTCTATGTCTCCCGAAGTCATCCGATGGCTGAAGAGGACGATCCTGGAGTCCTTACAGATCCTGGAGCCCTTATAAACCTTCTCTTTGTGCAAGTGATATGTCCCACCAAATGGATGCCTGTGCATGAGATCGTTTAATGTGGGGAGACAGGTGCATGGATAGCCATCACACGGGCCTTGACAGAGACATATCTGGGTCTAGACTTCACGATAGTTGGCAATCTCTCTATGCTGCAGCCATATTCCACCTTCTCACGTATTGTGGTGCTTCATCTGTTGGCCAGCCACCTTCCTCCATCTGCTTCTCCATGTGGTCTTTTTCTTGGGCTATTGATTGCTGTTTGGAATGGACCAAAGGGCCTGGTTTCACATGGTATCTCCAAAGTCTAAAGAATGAAATATGCCTTCACTATTGAACATTATAACGCGGTAGTCCAAAGTTGGTCATTTTAGAAAATAATTTAGGCTTCAATTTGATCATTTGTCTTCTGGAAAGTTTAGGTTTTGGTTTATTAAACTTATGTGTATCAAAGTACAGTGAAAAGCTTTGTATTGCATGCTATCCAAACAGATCAGATAATACTATACATAAATACAATTAGGTCAAATATAAGTACAATAGATAAAGGGAAAGAATCAGAGTGCAGAATATAGTTCTCAGCATTGTAGCGCATTAGTTCCATAGACAAAGTCTAATGTCAACTATGGGGTAGAAATGAATCGGACTGTACCCTCGCTCATGGAAGGGCCATTGAGAGCCTTTGTCAGCAGTGTGGTGCTACATCTATTGTTCCCTTGGAGTATTTTGACCCTTTTTCTAAAGCTCAGTCTAACACAAATTGTGAGGTGCATATTTGCAAGTATCTTTAATTTCCTCAACTTAAACCTGAACTTTTTTAAAATCATTCCCTATGCAGTCATTGAATTCAGAAAACCTATTCAATATTCTGCTCCGATCATGAATAAAAATGTTGTTGAACTCAATTCAATGCTCTTTCTGCACTCGCAACCTGATATTTTTTAATCATTTATTTGGACAATCTGCGACCAGATTTTGTTTCTCTCTGCAAAATCATTGGTCATAAATAAGGAGATCGATCTGTTGTCACTTATATTCAGACTGTTGGCTGACAATTTGATGTAAATGTTTTACAGGTAACAAAATTCTTACATTTTTTAGTTACATTTACAATAAATGAACTCACATTGGTTATTTGTAAGATCTTTAACATTTGCAAGACCATCAGTTGAGCAATGTATTGTTAATTTGGAGGAGAATATGCTTGGGAGGTATAATTTTAATTCAATATATATAAAGAAAAGTAGAGTTGCTGCCTGACAGAGCCTGAGACCCAGATTCGATCCTTACTGTGGGTGCTGTCTGTACGTAGTTTGTACGTTCTCCCTGTGACCACGTGAGTTTCCTCCAGGTGCTCCGGTTTCCTCCCACACTCCAAAGATGTAGTGATTTCTAGGTTAATTGGCTTTGGTAAAAATTGCAAATTATCTCTAGTGTATAGGATAGTGCTATAGTATGGGGATGATCGTTATTCATCAAATAATGAAATTGTTCTTTAAATAATAGCATACAATTTTTGTGTCCAAAAAGTGCAAAGAGAGAATGTAATTTCTATTCACAATACTGTTTCTCATAAACAAAAGCCGTGCTGTTGAAATTAGTTCATTTTCTTTTCCCATAAACAGAAAAAGCATGATTTTAATATGTACAAATTCATCCATGTTGATAGAAACGTAGAAACATAGAAAACAGGTGCAGGAGTAGGCCATTCGGAATAATAGGAATCGAGAGTTAACTTTGTCACACAAAGGGTGGTGGGTGTATGGAACAAGCTGTCAGAGAAGGTAGTTGAGACTAGGATTACCCCATAGTTTAAGAAACAGTTAGACAGGTACATGGATAGGACAGGTTTGGAGGGATATGGACCTAGCACAGGCTAGTGGGACTAGTGTAGCTGAAACATTGTTGGCCGGTGTGGGCGAGTTGGGCCGAAGGGCCTGTTTCTACACTGTATCACTCTATGACACTATGACTCTCTAAGTCTTCAGATAGCTGTTGAAGCCGATCCTGGAGTCCTTACAGATCCTGGAGCACTTATAAACCTTAGGTTTGTGCAGGTGATATGTCCCACTAAATGGATTTCTGTGCATGATATCGTTTAACGTGGGGAGACTGGTGCATAGCAATCCGTCACACGGTCCTTGTCAGAGACAGATCTGGGTCTGAACTCCAGGATGGTTGGCAATCTCTCCCTGCTGCAGCCTCATTCCACCTTCTCACTTAGATCCAAGTATTTCCTCATCTCAGTCCCAAATGACCTACCCCTTATTCAGAAACTGTGACCCCTGATTCTGGACTCCCCCAACATCGGGAGCATTTTTTCCTGCATCCAGTCTGCCCAATCCCTTAAGAATTTTACATGTTTCTATAAGATCTATCTCTCTCTTTTGAAATTCCAACAAAAACTGGAATCCAGTGATCTTTGAGCAAAAGATTTCCAGATTATTTAACAAAACCTTTTGGAAGAAGCAGTTTAATTGCAAATGATTTAGGAAATGAGCATATGCTTTTCGAATGGAGAAATATATTAGGCCATGCTATTTTTGATACTATATCTATTTAATTAATTAGGCTGCTGTAATATACTGGTCATTTGCAGCATAAAAATTGTTAAATCCTCAAATTATTTATGTAAGTTGGGAAGTGAAACGTTTGGTTCTTATTCTACAGAATGAATTACCTTAATCACATACTTATTGAGGTTGATAAATCTTCAATGTTGCGGAAACAAAGAACTGCAAATGCTACTTCATACCAAATAAGGACACAAAGTGGTGAACTTATTCAACTTGTCAGGCAACATATCTGGAGAAAAAGGATGCATGACGTTTTGGGTCGAGATCCTTCTTCGGCTATTGTTGAGACAAATCAGAATTAACTTTGGTCACTAAATAACTAATGTTATTTCTGAGGTATTATTTTGGCAAATACAGGGATTATTTTGATTATATATACAAAGTAGAGGCGTCATGAAGGCTAAATTGCAGGTATAGAGTTAACCTGGCAAGTCTGATCAGTGTGACCATTGTGGCTTTCTGCCAGCCCCAAGGTTTTACATACAGTGCAGTATTTATAACATATCACCGTTTGTTGTTTAAGGTTGTTCATAGGATAAATTATTTTTCACCACATGTGTATAATATACAGATGTTTAGTTTAGAGATACAGTGCAGAAACAGGCCCTTCGGCCCACCTCCACGTTGACCAGCGATCCCCATACACACACAAGGGATAATTTACAATTTTACCAAGCCAATTAGACTACTAATCTGTATGTATTTGGAGTGTGGGAGGAAACTAGAGCACCCGGAGAAAACCAATGCAGCAAACGGGAAGAACGTAGAATCTCCGTACCTCAAATTATTTATGTAATTTGGGAAGTGAAACGTTTGGTTCTTATTCTACAGAATGAATTACCTTAATCACATACTTATTGAGGTTGATAAGCGACAGCACCTGTAGTCAGGATCGAACCCAGATCTCTGGCACTGTGAGGCAGCAACTCTACCACCGTGCCTCCATGCTGTCCCATGTAATTAGGCCAGAAAAGGCCTGATAATTGCTGATAACAAACTATGGACATGATGGGGAATAAAGCTAGTTGAGTGATAAAGAAAAGTATTGCAGTGATTAAAATACAAGTGTATTTGTAAATAAGCTCTTCTCAACCCTCCCTCCCCCTTCCCCCCCGCCTCCGCCCGCCCAGTCTAGTTCAGTCAAAGGAATTGGGAGTAGGGGATAGAGTCTTTTCCTATCAGTGTACTGTGCAATTTGAATGTAGCATTCTTGGACTGGTGTTCAGCGATACTTTACTTTATTTAATTGGCTTTGTTTATTACCACTTTGAAGTGATTACTGCTCCACTGTGATGGATCATATGAAGTGTTCTGTTCACCATAATCCCCAGATTCCTTTCAAATTAACCCACAGGTAATTTTGTCATACTTTTGCAAAAGGCACGGTACCATGCAATTTTTGTACTACAATTCATCCGCCTTTGCATAATTTTTGTAGTCATTCTCTGAATTTCAGGCTGAAGGTGTCGACTCACCATATCTCATGTCAAGGTTGATACCACCTGTGAGTGTAACCAATTCGGATTCAAGACATTATTTTAGTTTAGTTTAGTGTAGAGATACAGCTCAGAAACAGGCGCTTCGGCCCACCGAGTCCGCGCCGACCAATTAACTCTATCCTACACACACTAAGGACAATTTACATTTGGAACCAAGCCAATCAATTTACAAGCTTATATGTTTTGGGTTTGTGTGAGGAAGGGGAGAACGAACAAACTCCGTACAGACAAGCATGCGCAGTTGCGATTGAACCTAGATCTATGGCGCTGTAAGTACTGTAAGGCAGCAACTCAACTGCTGCGCCACCATACATTCTACATTTGAAATAAAATTGTTAGGATTCCATTCAGTGCTTCCCCGAGCACAAATACCTTCCCACTAAAAGGAAACTTCAACCAATTTTTTTTCCATTTCTATTTTTTTTCCTTAAACAATCACCACTCCCAGCTACCATACGCAATCTCCAGTCAGTAGCATCGATGACAGTTTGATGAAATTTAGCTTTTTCATTCTAAATGGTAAAGATTAAATCAAATAACTTGCTCTTTCTCAATCCATGGCTGTGGTGCTCCTCTTGGAGTTGTTAATTTTAATTATAGATTAAGTGGTGGATGTTGTTGACAGATTTTAGGAAGACATTTGATAAAGTTCCCCATGGTAGGCTGATCCAGAAGATTAGGGTGCATGGGATTAAAGGCCCTGTCCCACAATGCGAGTTTACCAAAGAGCCGTCCTGAGTTTAAAAAAAATTCTAACTCGAGGTAAGTAAGTAGCTGGTACGTCGGAGCTCGTGGATGTCTTGAAGCGGCTCGTAATGCTAACAGCAGGTATTCGGGAAACACGGAAACTCGTGAAGTTTTTTCAACCGTGTGAAAAATTTCCAAGAGTAAAAAAATACTCGTGATGAAGTACCACGAGTTTAATTTTTTTTTAAACTCGGGAGACCTCTTGGGTAAACACGTGGGACAGGGGCTTAACAGTGACTTGATCATGTGGATTCCGAACTGGATTACTGAAAGAAGACAGAGATAGGGCTTGAGTTAGGCCGTATTTGTAGTATTGTCTGCCATTCTGGTCGCTGCATTACAGTAGATGTGGAAGATTAGGAAAGGGTGTACAGGAGGTTCACCAGAATGATGCCTGAATTAGGGGTATTTGCTGGAGGGAGAGGTTGGATAGACAGAGGAGGCTGTGGTGAGACCAGATAGAAGTATATACAATTATGAGAGGCATAGATAGGTTAGAGAGTCTTAATCTTTTTCTCAGTATGGAAAGGCCAAATAATAGAGAGCACAGCTTTAAGGTGAGGTGAAAATTAAAAGAGATGTGCGGGGCAAATCCTTTACACAGAAGGTGTTGAATGCCTGAAACACACTGCCAGGGGTGGTGCGGTGGTGGAGATAAATACAAAAGAGGCATTTAAAAGACTTTTGGATGGGCATAAGGTTATGCAGGGAATGGAGGGGTATGGTTTATGTGCAGGCAAACAAGAGTGGATTTTGGCATCCTGTTCTACACAGACATTGTGGACCGAGGGCCCTGTGCTGAACTGTTCGATGCTTTATATTAAATCTGAAACATCTGAGAGCCAGGAGTGTAAATGAAAATGGGACAAAGATTGAGTTGATTCACAGATTCATACCTCAATGACAAAACAGGAGTGAGACTAAATATCCTACCGGTGCGCCGACATAATCTTGTTCTGTGCCCATTACACTGTGACGTTTTTGTTTCCTGTTTTCTTGCAACATTGCTTACCATTTCCAAAGTCAAGAAGCAGAAAGCCATTTCTCATAGATTCTTTAGCTGTGGCGCAAAGCAATTATGCATTACATTTACTTATTTAGCGACTAAAGATATTTGAATTTCCCAATTTATTATATGGTTTAAACCGTCCGTTTACTGTGATGTCTTTACTCCACTGCCCTCCTGCTTCTCCACATAATACTGTTGCCTCTGAGAGCACTGTTCTCTTTATCTCTGAAAGAGTACAAAACCAGCCTTTGTTGAATTTTACAAATCATGTCTTCCTCTTTGCTTTCTCAGTCCAGATTATCCTGCTGAAAGTGTGCTTCCTGTATATGAAACTGTTCATCTGTGATTTCATTAACAGCTATTCAGTCTTTAATATTAAAATGTTGTACATCCAATTCGTGATCTTGTTAACATCGTGATGGATTCTTTGCCAATTTAACACATTGAGCATTTGTGAATTAAATAAGATGGCTTTGGTACAGTTCCTGTAAGATCAGGAGCGTTCCAAGAATCAACGTGAAACTAAATTTCCAATGCATTGTTGATCGAGGAATTAAATATCACACAAATCTGCTACTGTGTCTGCCTGCGGAACAAGAGTGATCTAATTGATTTTTTTAAGTTATTCAATTGTTTTTGGAGCATTTGGGGACATACTGGGAATGAGAAAAAGAATATAAAGGTGACGAGATACATTTTACTGAAAATTATAAAAACCTTTTACTCTTCCTATCAAAAATATATTACCATGTTGGAATCATTTTTGATTAGGTTGTCACAAAACATCATGTATAGTAATTCTCATTGGGATGTGCACTTATTATTACAACATAAATGAAATTCTATTTCAAGACTGTCAAGTGTGACTGATTTAATTACTGAAGTTACAAAGTGGAACAAATTAGTTTCTTGTATTCTGTATAGAGAGGGTTTCTTTTTCATAAGTTGACAGCATAGTGATTTCTGGTGAAACACTTATTGTATTAAGTTACCGGAATTTGAATTAGAAAAGCTTTTAAAATAATAACAAAGAGTGCAGGTATTTGTTTTGTACCTTTTTATTAACAGGGAAATAGAGGGTTGTGACTATCTGCAGAAACACATGAATTAAATTAATGCATTTGCAAGCATTCTATTTAAGTACGGGATAAATGACTGGAGTAGATTCTCAAGTGGGGAAGAGAACCTTATAATTCAGCTGACAGTATAAAGACTGTATTCTGCCCTGACTTAATTCCCATGGACCCGCTCCCACTTGTTTTGTACAATAATATATTATTCATGTGAGTGTAAATGAATAGATTAATAAAATAACTGTCCAACGGCCTGGATTTTGCTGGTCAATACGAGACCAGGACTTCAGAGCATGTGTACTCAAGCATGCAGAACATAAACTTACCAACAAATTGAGATCAGGCACTTTCTCTTTCCCTTTAGTTGATAAATCTCTGAGGTTGATCTGCTCAGTTTAGTTTTTAGTTTAGAGATTTTGCATGGAAACAGGCCCTTTGGCCCACCGGGTCCGCACTGACCAATGATCACCCCATACACTAGTTCTACCCTGCACCCTAGGGACAATTTACAAAAGCCAATTAACTTACAAACCTGTAAGTCTTTGTGGGAGGAAACTGGAGCACCCAGAAAAAAACCCAAGTGGTCGCAGAGAGAATGTACAAACCTCACCCAGACACATTTGGTCCCTTGATTAGTTTAGTTTACAGAAACTGCAAGGAAACAGGTCCTTCAGCCCACTGAGTCCATGCCGACCATCACTAACTCGGTCATACGAGTTCCATGTTATCCCACTTTCCTAATCCACTCCCTGCAGACCGGGTGTAATTTACTGAGGCTAATTAACCTACACACTCTCACATCTTTGGGATGTGGGAGGAAAATGAAGTAAACCCAACTGGGGAGAACGTGGAAACACGTGTTCCCAGCCGCATGTCCATGCCATCACTAAAGTTTTACACTGGCTTGGTTCTTCAACTGAGACACCATGCCACTACATCTCTTTTAAAGAAAATTGTGTTCTCTGCCTTCAGGAACAGCTTCTTTCCAACAGTCTCACAAACTCTACAAACACCAATCAAAGGACTTCGGACTTTTGTTCTGCACTAAGATTTGGGTCTTTTGTTTATTATGTTATCTATGATTACTGTACAGAATTTCTTGCTGCAAGTAAGAATTTTATTGTTTTGTTTTCCGTGAGGCAACAGTATTATGTGGAGAAGCAGGAGGTTTTCAGTGAAGAAAGCGAATGATATGTTAGCATTTATAGCAAAAGGATTTGAGTATAGGAGCAGGGAGGTTCTACTGCAGTTATACAGGGTCTTGTTGAGACCACACCTGGAGTATTGCGTACAGTTTTGGTCTCCTAATCTGAGGAAAGACATTCTTGCCATAGAGGGAGTACAGAGAAGGTTCACCAGACTGATTCCAGGGATGTCAGGACTTTCATATGAAGAAAGACTGGATAGACTCGGCTTGTACTCGCTAGAATTTAGAAGATTTAGGGGGGATCTTATAGAAACTTACAAAATTCTTAAGGGTTTGGACAGGCTAGATACAGGAAGATTGGTCCCGATGTTGGGGAAGTCCAGAACAAGGGGTCACAGTTTAAGGATAAGAGGGAAATCTTTTAAGACCGAGATGAGAAAAACATTTTTCACACAGAGAGTGGTGAATCTCTGGAATTCTCTGCCACAGAAGGTAGTTGAGGCCAGTTCATTGGCTATATTTAAGAGGGAGTTAGATGTGGCCCTTGTGGCTAAAGGTATGGAGAGAAGGCAGATACGGGATACTGAGTTGGATGATCAGCCATGATCATATTGAATGGTGGTGCAGGCTCGAAGGGCCGAATGGCCTACTCCTGCACCTATTTTCTATGTTTCTATGTTTTCAGTTCATACGTCAATTAAACACTATTATCGCTTGATGTTCAATATCTAATTATGTGGCTTGGTAGCAAACTTTGTCCAGTCTTATGTCAAGCCTTTGGAACTTTCACAACAATAAAATGCTGCATAAATGCATTTTGCTTTTGCTGCTGCTGTTACTTGCTTTCCCCAATTGGACATTAAAAAAGACAAGTACGAGACAGGAGTTATTTGTATTCTTGCTACTTTTTTCTTAGATTTATAGATGTTGTTACTCTGTATGAAGCGGGTGTGCGTGCATGAGATTTCTTAATTGGTACAAAGCCATATTCTCTCTAACTGTATGAGAGCTCTTGGGAACTAGTAGCCACAATGTCAGAATAAAAATAGACACTCATTCAGGATTATGACAGAATTTATTTTTACAAAGATTTTTTACTGCCCTTGAGGAAGTACCAAAATGTGGTGGAAGTGCTAATACTAGATAAAGTAATTGCTATATAATGGTAACAAAAAACAATGAAGTACTGAATGGGATAACGTCAAAATCAGTAATTTGCAGTTATGGCCTAACCAACAATTAATGATGCAAAATGGTTCATAATTGATCAGAGATTTATTTATATATTTCACCTGTGCTTGATCCTTCTTTTAACGTGTGATATTAATCACCGTACATTTGAAAGTTATCCCCAGTTGCATCATTAACTTGTTTCCCCATACATTTTGCACCTGAGATATCTGCTGACACGGTATAAATTCTATACCAGCAGATGAGCTTGGAAAATAATAATTTATTCTGAATGCTCAACAATGGCATTGACTGAAGGGGAATGCACTCTCGATGATGCCATACTCAGCACAAACATCAAAAGAGTGTTCACTTTCAGCTAATGTTATCGTTCATTTCAACAGAAATTATCTGTAAATTGCAGGGAATGGTATAAAAAAAAGTCAGGAAACCTGTTCTGAACTGATAGATGACAGAATGAAAATTTCACTGGGTTACCATTATATTTGCTTATCTGCCAGTGAATTTGATGTCACTTGGTCTCTGCTCAACAAACTTCAGAAACTATCCATGCCTCTTAGATGGGGTGACAATCACAATGATGAATGTGAAATTCTACTAAGCCTTCAACAGCCGTTTGCTGTTTAAATTCTATTCTATTACAACTCAAGAAGTACACAGATACCCTGGTGAGTCAGTCAATAGCAATAATAAAGATGGGCTATTTACTGTAGCTTTGCATGATATTTGCTTTATATTTGAAGAAATAATGGTTGTATCATTCCATAAAGTGGCTTGTGTTCCCTACTTTGAGTTTAAGGGCTGGAATATTTGACGCTTCAGTTAACTCAGACGTTAAATTCTGTATTTAACTATTTCTTTGCATGTTGGACTGCAAACTAATACTTTTCAGGAAATGTTAAAGATTGAATAGTAGAGCTTGGGTCTTAACAGTGCAGTTTTATTTTGAGTAAGAAGGAACAGCCGATGCTGGTTTATACCCTCTGCAGATGCTGACTAAACCGCTGAGTTATTCCAACACCTTTTGTTTTGCTAAAGGGCCTGTCCCACTGTGGGGACCTAATTAGTGTGTTTAGAAGAGCTTGCGCTCGACTCAACCTCGCAGCATGGTCAACATGTGGTTCTAGGAGGTAACTGGAACTCTCCTTCATGCTCGAGGGAAGTTCCCACATACTCGCTTGACCAGTTTGATCAAGGAAATATTTTCAGCATGCTGAAAATTTTTCCGCAAGTAAAAATTGGTCGGCATGGTTCTTTTGAACTCATAGTGCAGTGGAGTGGGGTCGCTATATAGTTATAGGCAGTCGAGGTAGCCGTAGGCAATCTCGTTTGCTGACCAGGTATTTTAATTGGCTCATTGGAGTTTTCAGAACCAAGGAAAACTGAACGGTAATGTTAAATGCCTGCTAAACTTTATTAAAAGTTGGCTGGCTTCTTAAAAGTGTCTCCACTCCTTCTCCCCCCTTCTCTCCCCGTCTCTCCCCGTCCCCTTCCCCCCCCCTCCCCCCTCTCCCCTCTCCCCCCCCCCCCCCCCCCCCCCTCCCCCCCCCCCTCCTCCGCGCTCTCTAAAGTACTTACCGTACACTGTGCCAGCTGTCTTTTATCTTCTGTTCATCGCGGGTGTGAATTTCAGACAGCGCTCCCCTGCTTTCCCTGGCCCCCGCCTTTGCGATGTGTGTGTGTGTGGTCGATCCTGCACCCCAGGGACACGATCCGGCTCGTGGTTTCATTGCTGACGGTCAATCCAGCTCGAGGTTTTTCAGGCGAGTGCCCTCGAACTTGAAGGTCGAAGACAGTTGCTGAAAAGTCGCGTTAGTGGGACAGGCCCTTTGAGATATCAGCATCTACAGTTCCCCATATCTACTCTTTCTAAATGTTAATTGGAGGTTTGTTTTTGGTTTCTTGCCTATCCAATCTATGATTCCATCAATAAAGACCCATTTGTGATTTATTTTTAGCTCTCTCGGCATTCTTTCTGCCACCTTCAATCATTTGTGAATGTACATCCACCATGCTATCTATTCAGTGCTCTCTAAAATTGAACCCTTTACTTTAAATGGTGTAATTTATCCAGATTGTATCACCACATTTTTATGCTTTAAATTTAATTTTCTATGTATTTGTATATTTTGCTGGGATGCTTTTCTCTGATTAAGTTGTGCCCTTCTTTCACATTGTTTGATGCAATGCAAAGATTTATATTATCTACATGCTGAGACATTGTGCTCCATATATCAACACACTTGTCATTAAAATATATCAACAATGCAGAGAACTTAATGCCTGGGAAAGCACTGTTGGGAAGTGGAATAAGAAAGTAAAAATATCCTATCGCCACTTCTTGACATACATATTTGCCAGCTTGACATACATTGACATATATATTTGGTATTTTATATAACTCTTTTTGAAAGTCCAGATAAACAAAATCTACTGCACAACACATTCAATCATGTCAATGATGAGGGACATTTATGAGATGATAGTTGATTTACTTTTTTTCCCTACTTAGTAGAGTTTATCCATAGTTAGATTTTGATTGGCATTATAATTTTAGTATTAAAACCTATTTAATAGTGCATCTGTTTATCTATTTTTTTGTTTTGATATTTAGAAACATTTTTTTAAAAAGCTGAATCTGTTTAGAGAGAATAAAGTTTAGCTGGCTGTCAAATGTGCCTTTGAAATATTTTAAAGAAAGTTTCACTCACCTACGATAAGATCATACATTGCTAACTCTTGGCAGGGACACGAGTGGTAAGAATAAGGGCTATTCCTTCCAAGAGGTTCCCCCCGAGGAAACAAATGATGGGTAAATGTGGACATAATACACCCATGGGGCGTGCGGGTCACATGCCATTATATGGAAATTCTGATCCAATTTTGTAGTATTAAAATAAACAATTCATTGTTCCATTTAACTAAATATATAAACCCTTAAATGTTAGGGCAATCAGCCAAGTATATCTCCAGATACATTTGTGACCTGATCCCAGTTACCAGGATCATGTGGGCAGGATGAAATTAATGTCTCAAAATGTTAATATTGGCCAAATTAGAAATGCAGGGCATGCTTGGCCTCTGTCTGTGAAAAGTTGGAAGCTGTGAGCTGGCCAGAAAGTCTAGGTCTTAGATTGATATGCAGGATAAGGAAAGATCCAGATGTCCTCTCCATTGTTAAAATGTATGAGGACTTTGCAGTGGAGCTCAAAGGTATTGCAAATGCATGATGAGGATTGGCCAGCTGCAGAGGGGTTGTAAATTCTGTTAATAATGTTGCAAGGTGTTTGTACTGCTGTTTGATGATTAGCGAAAGTGTGAAGCCTTGTTTGAATTGTTTATACTACCCGGGTAAAATGTTGCACTACTTGATTAACTTACTTTCTTCCAGAAGCTTCTGTAGACACATTGTAATGGGGTACTTTGTAATTGGGTTAGGGAACTGTCAATAACACTTTAATGTAATCAATATCTGTGATTAGTTTGTAGGGGCTGCCACCCCCATCTAGTTTCGCGCCACAGGGTCCGATGACCTATAAAAGATTGAACCCCACGAGGATCATCGTCGATCTTCTGGAGGGGCACTTGGGACTGCGTAACCTTTTGGAGGTGTCTGCTTGCACGAGGCTGATGGGCTTGAACAACCAGAGACAAGGATTGGACCCGCGGTGGTTAGGTATTGCATAGGGAGGTTGTTATTGTTTAAAAAAAATAAAGTTTAGCGGTCCAGTGCTTGACTCAGTGCTTTACCGAACTAGACGGAGCGGGGTTAGCTCTAGGAGCATAATTACAAATATGGCAGAATGTGAAACATGAATTGCACTTCTCTGCTGAGGTGTTTGTGACATGATGCTTGTTTACTCTCTTAGGCTGTCCCACAGCACTCTCAAAATCAATTATTCATCTTAGAAGGAAAAGGAGTTTGCATTGATTGTTCTGGTTTGATGAGATGATTTTTACTTGTCAATCCTTCCACAAAGAACTCAATCAAATTGGTCGAACAAGATTTGTCTTTAAGTAACTTGAGCTGATTTTCTGTAATTAACCATACTTCTATTCTCCGGTGTTTGAAGCAAATGCATAATAAGGCAAAACATATTTTACTAAATTGGGGGCTCATTGTAACTGGTAGAATAGTTAAAGAATAGGCTCTATTGTGTTTAAGAAGGAACTGCAGATGGCTCTATCTTTTATGAATACAAATTGAAGCAAACATTTCAAAATGGACACAGTGACGGATGGAATTTCCTTTTGCAGATTCAGTGACCTAAAGACATTTCATTGAGTCTTTTTGTGATCATCATTCAATAAAGCTATAATGAGCTAATTACAGGTAATTATGCAAGGAGGATATTCAGGCTGTAAAACCATTTAAATCAGGCCATGAAATGATTAAACATGCACCTCAGGACCAAAGTTTTTACTTGTGAAAGCAGTTTTAAAATTTGGGGAATAAATGATTGGGGTCTGTTTTGGAAAAAAACTATGGAATATAATGTTAGAATATATGAATATGTTAGAATAATGTTAGAATAAGTGCGTGGAACACACTGCCGAGTATGGAGGTTGAACCAGATAAATTAGTGGTATTTGAAATACTTTATATGAATATGCAGGGTATGGAGAGAAATGTGTTACGTGCAGGTAGATAAAATGATGGTCTTGGCATCATGTTCCGCACAGACATTGTGGGCCGAAGGGCCTGTACTAGTGATGTACTAGTGATGGGCTGAAGAGCCTGTACTAGTGATGTACTAGTGACGGGCTGAAGGGCCTGTACTAGTGATGTACTTTTCTATGTTGGATAATTGGAAATGCACAGGTGCCCTGGCATAAGCGTAGTAATGATGTAGAATTGAAGAAACACAAATAGACAGCATCTGGGATTTTGGGACTCGGAATTTAACATGGAATTGTGGTAATTAACCATTAGATCTTCCACAAACTTATGAACAGAATTATCAGTCGGAAGCCCCTTTTCTGCTCCCTCAGTGGGAGGTTACTCAGATCTTGAATATATTATTCAACTGAAAATTTAAAGTAACGTATCTTCTCATCTTTGTGAAAAGTTAAATATCTCGAGATTGCCTTAAATTGGAGCTTGAAATCTGGTGCTCCTGAAGCAGAAGTTCTGGGGAAACTCAGTGCAAGAGCAGAATAATAACAGAATTACCATACTCTTGTACTTTTATTGAGCCCTGCCATATAACATTTTATATATCCGTGATGTTATAATTTTGAAACTAATTTGTTACCTATTTTCTATGGTAATTTCATTGATTGGGGTGTATTCAACTACACAGAAATGGAAACAAAATGTTATTTGTGGGTCGTTCAGTTCTATATCTAAGCTGTGAAAATCGAATCTCATCAACAAATGCTGCATATCTTTGAGCTTCTCTTTCAATTGGCGCAAACAATGTTTGATTTGAGTCAGTTCAGTGCAGCAGAGTGAGTCAATTTATGCATCACATAAAAGCCTCTGGACATGTGTACATTGTGATCCGGCAACGGTATCGGTTAAAATGAATCAAATTAGTTTGCTAACAAGCTTTTGTGAGCTGTGGCCTTATAGCACCTCTGCTATTGACAAAGAATTACATATTTTCCATTATTTGCTTAACAGGGAGCCTTTACGAAGCAAAACTCTATTTGTGCCGCAGTGGGCTAATTAGAAGGAAAAAAAACCTGAATGCTTCAAAGAGCCTTTGGAAGTCCAATTGGTAAGTAATCCACTGAGCAGATACAGTATAATTGTCTAATATAGTCATGTTAATTTATCTTTTAAATCCAAAACGCAGAATGTTCTTCCCTGCAGGGTCTCAGTTGTTGCTCGAAAAACTCATTACGTCAGTTGCAGATTATCGTTGATTTGATTTTGGTACAAAATAATTGTCATCCTGACTATGCTGGAATGGATGTGTTAGTTAAGGTCTCTGCGGAAGATGAATGTGGAAGATTTTGCTTGCCCTGTTAACATCATAAATTACTCTCTTCAACTTATGCAAGGGTGTGCACCACACCGATTCCATTTGTGGTGACTTTATTTAGAATAAACTCAATCAATCATCATTAGCTTACACTATAGTCTGTTGTCCAGCTGCGTTTTGAGTCTGAGATAGCAAAATAGTGTGGATGCTGAAAATTCAAGACAAAAACAAAATGTTCGAAGTACTCAATAGGACCAGCAGTATCTATGGAGAGAGGTGAGGAAGAGTGGAACAATATAAGGAGAAGGAAAAGCAGTAAAGGATGGGAGCTCTCTGCAGCTCAGACATGTGGAGTAGTACAGAGGAGAATATAAACCAAAATATCAGGTAAAACATAATATAGTTATCATTATTATTTTTGTGTTAATGGATTGGGAAAGTGAATACAGCTCAATTGGTATAAAAAATCAAAATAAATATATTCACTTCCCTATTATAGTTAAAGAGCAAAATGCAACAGGAGGAATAATTTTTATTTAAGGAGATATTGTGATTGAGATGGTCATAGAAACATAGAAAATAGGTGCAGGAGTAGGCCATTCGGCCCTTCGACCCTGCACCGCCATTCAATATGATCATGGCTGATCATCCAACTCAGTATCCCATCCCTGCCTTCTCTCCATACCTCCTGATCCCTTTAGCCACAAGGACCACATCTAACTCCCTCTTAATATAGCCAATGAACTGGCCTCAACTACCTTCTGTGGCAGAGAATTCCACAGATTCACCACTCTCTGTGTAAAAAATGATTTTCTCATCTCGGTCCTAAAAGACTTCCCTCTTATCTTTAACTGTGACCCCTAGTTCTGGACTTCCCCAACAATGGGAATAACCTTCCTGCATCTAGCCTGTCCAACCCCTTAAGAATTTTGTAAGTTTCTATAAGATCCCCCCCCTCAATCTTCTAAATTCTAGCGTGTACAAGCCGAGAATTCCAGAGACCTTTTGATACGGGAAGCAGGCTTGGATTTGTAGATTGAAAATGTCATTCTAATTTCTCAAAAAAACAAGTTAACCTCAGTTGAGAAACCACAACATGTTAACCTCAGTTGCTGGGAAGTTCATGGACTTTGAATTCAGTGACAGAATGACAGAGCACCTGTGCACGAATGAGTTGAGCAAGGAGAGTGGGCATAGATTTTTGAAGGGTAGGTTATGTCAGGATTATTGATTTTTTTTCCCGAGAAAACTACTAATGAAGTGAACAGCGGACTATATAAATCTTCAGACGTATTGTTCACCACCAGCAATTATGAACAAAAATGAAAATTAGAGGGCATCGGCTAGTCACTGAGTGACAGGTAGGAGGAAGAGAGTGGGGAGTAAAGGGAGTTTGATAAAAAAAAGATGGTGCATGCAGTGTTTCGTAACAAACCACTGAAGCTTAACTTTCTACCCTGCTTGGGTGAAGGCATAAGGAATTAAAAATCCAAGTTTGCTGATCTATGCAGAGGAAGGTCACAGTATGGAACCTGACAAAATTCACCATGGCAAAGTGTAAGGCTCCAAGAGTGGCAGTCAGATTATTTTCCTCTGCAAAAGATTAGAAATGGAAAAGAGATTTGTAAATCCATTGCATAAATTATTAAAATCTTGAGCCCCAATTGACAACCTTTTATTTGCTACTTTCAAAAGATCACAGGAATTGAAAGGTGTTGGTTTATCTTCAGTTGTACAGTAACCTCCTCCTATTACTATACAGTGGCCTTGATAAAACCCTCATCTGTGTTACTGATTCTGTTATAGACACAGATGGAATACATTGTCCAGAGAGGGACAATGCGGCAAAAGCAGCAATATGAAACCACTTCATAAAGGGCTGACTTGCGGAAAGGTTGTATAAACTTGGTTGGTATTTTCCTGAGTGTAAAAGATGACAGGCGCAAGCCGCTTCAAGATTCTGTCTGACTCGATGCAGAGAAATTATTTTGAAGGGAATTCAGATGAAAGGGGCAAAATCATGGAGTTATGGAGTCATAGAGTGTGGAAACAGCCCCTTGCTCACACCGGCCAACACGTGCCTGCACTTGGTCCTTATCCCTCCAAACTTGTCCGATCCGTGTATCTGAGAATTGAAACTAGATTATCCAGCAATGTTACCAGAAAATAGACACAAAAAGGTGGGGTAACTCAACGGGTCAGGCAGCGTCTCTGGAGAAAAGGAATAGGTGATGTTTTGAGTCGAGACCCTTCTTTAGAACCCGAAAGCTCAATCTCACACAAAAGCCAGTTGGAACGTAAGGATTCTTTTCCCAAAAGACAGTGGTATGAAGTGAAATGTCGAGCACTAAGATTGGCAGACTTAATCTCATTTTTTTTTAAGATGAAAGATGGGCACGAAGACTTTTGTGTCAAGGACAGAATGAGGGACTGAGATACAGATCAGCTACCATCTAAATAAATGATGTTACGTGTTGAGTGGCTGAACAGACACCACTATTTTACTGAGATCCTATCAAGTCAGATAATGTTAACACTTTCTCTTTTTATAAAGCTGGTTCAAACAAAGATTTCAAATGAATTTCTCTGGAATGCTGGAGGTTGCGGGGCAACCTGATAGAAGTATGTAAAATTATGAGAGTCATTGATAAGGTAGATAGTCAGAATCTTTTTCCAAGGATGGAAAAATCAAATACTAGAGGGCATTGGTCTACGGTGAGAGGCGCAAACTTTAAAGGATGTGCAAGGCAAGCGTTTATTTTTACACAGAACACGGTGAGTACCTTGAATGTGCTGCTGGGGGTAGTGTTTGAGATGGATGTGATCATTGCATATAAGACACTTTTGATAGGCATATGGATATGCGGGGAATAAGCGATAACGGTTATGTGCAGGCAGATAAGAGCTGGTCTTGGCATTATGTTCAGCACAGACATTGTGGACTAAAGAACCGATTCTTGTGCTGCACTATTTTTGTGCTGTTTTATGATTTTTCCTCATCCGATAATTTGTTATGAATATGATACTACTGTTACACAAAATTGTACTCTATAAGCCATGTAAAATACTATGCTTGAAATATGCCGCAAAAGGATACCGCAACAGATCTTTGATTCATTTGAGCCATTTATGTGGATTAAGTTGATAGTTAAAATGGCACTGTTGATTATGCTAAATATTTGATTCAAATCAACACAGACCAAAAATAACATTTTTTTTTCAATATTGCTGACACTGGATCAATATCACTGCAATTGATCGCAACATCATCTAACACTCAATGAAGGGGGAAAAGTCAAACTGTTACATTATTTATTAGTATGTCATATTAATTGCACGGACTGACATTTTTGAACCCAGATTCTGTTTCAATCCAATGTTTTTTTTATCTATATTTGAAATGACAATAGATTTTCAATTGCAAGACCTTTACATACAAATATAAGAAATAAAAGCCAGATAAGACTGTTCAACCATTGATGTCTACTCAACGATTCTAGTCATGGGTGATCTTTTAACTCAGCACTATTTTCCTACTTGAACACCAAATCTCTTGATTCATTATGTCCACATATTTATTGATCTCTTTCTTGAATATACTATAGTTTAATTTAGAAATACAATGCGGAAACAGGCCCTTCGGCCCACCGAGTCCGCACCGACCAGTGATCCCCGCATATCCCCCGACACACACTAGGGACAATTTTACATTTATACCAAACCAATACAAACCTATATGTCTTTGGAGTGTGGGAGGAAACCGAAGATTTTGGTGAAAAACCACGCAGGCCACGGGGAGAACGTACAAACTGAGTACAGACAAGCACCCGTTGTTAGGATCGAACCCGGGTCTCTGTGGCTGTAAGGCAGTCGCTCTACCGCTAAGCCACCGTGCCGCCCTTGTTGGCATAAAGTTTACTTTGATAAATTTTGTGCCTCCGCAATCCACTTAAACAGGATTCCAAGGATTCACTCCCCTCTGGGTGAAAGGATTTCTTCTCAGCTTTGTCCTGAATGGCTGATCTCTTTAAGACTGGGATTCCAGGAACCAGATATTCAAGCCAGGGAAATGTTATTCTGCATCTACCCTATTTTTGTATGACAAATTATCACTTTTTGTTCTTCTCAACCCAAGAGCATATGAACCCAATTTAGTTGATCTCTCCACATAAGACAAGCTCGCTATGCCAGGGATCTGTCTTGTTCCGTTCTGTGCCATTGCAAATCATACAAGAAAGGTTAGGCAGGTCACAGATTTGCGCTGCTCGTGGTTGGACTGGAAGGTTATGTGTAACATTTCTGATGTGCTGAGGGGGTTTGGGGCATTAGTTGGTGAAGCTGGAGTGGGCAAACAGGTTGGGAACAGGTGTAGTGGAATTCATGATATGCCTTTCACAGCTGCTATTGTGATTAAGATGGGTACAAGTTTTAGGTTTACTATTGAGGGTCAGGCTTACAATGGGGTTGGGGATTGTGATCACAATTGGGAGGGAAATGATTTTGGAGACTCTGTAGAAGAGCTATCCTGGTATTGAAGTTGCAACTGAGGGTTCCCTGAAATGGTCTTGATGTTCTACCCAAGCTTTGTGGACCCAAGTCTTGGAAGCTTCATTGAAGTATGTATTACACGCTGTTGGAACACCATTGCATGTGTTGGAGGAGGGCTCTGGGCTTTAGTGAATTGTTTGCATGGAGGATCTGGAACGTGACTTTTTTTATTGTGCACAATTATTCACTCATCATTCCTTAGCTTAAAAGTCTTAAGACAAAGAGAAGTTGCAGAGGAACTGGTATTTGAATGAGCAAAAATGAATAGTGAGAAATACAAGATTAAAGCCAGGAGATTTAGATGGCAGCATAAAGTACTTTATATGGGAAATTGGAATAGAAGTTTAAACATAATAATCCAGAGAAAAATTTGGTAATACCAAAGATTTGATGAGAAAGGTGGATCATACAAATGGGGATACGAGATAGCATACTGCAACACTGAAATTAACCATTTGTCTCTGAATACTTTCAAAAGGACTCCAGATTAATTTTGTTGCTCTGATTTTTTTTTTGTGCCTTGCAATTTATTTTTCTTTCCCATTTTTGTTAGCACATGTTTATTTATATGACTGTGGAAAATGAATTTACTACAGGTGCTATAGAACAGTTCATTCACTCTCTCACATGAATAAAAAATACTGTTTTGTAATCCACTGATGCCCACATGAAGTAAGGCAGTAAATACAACTAAATCTTAAAGCTATTTTCTTTGAGTATTGATTGTACAGCTTTTTATCAAAACCACTCGTGGTATTATTTTGGCTCTCTTTTATCCTGAACAATTCCAGCTTCTGTCGACTCCGCATTCCCGAAATGATTTGGTTTGGAGTCAGTAATGCAGCTGAGGTTTAACTTGTTATGTCTAACGATTTAGCATAAGGTTTAGATCTGTACTGTTTGCTTCTAATTATAAAACTAAGGATTATGTATTCTTTACTGACAGGATTATCAATGTGTTCTGGCACCTCCAGCAAGTTAGGAGTGTGCATATGATTGGCGTTTGAAGGCACTGGGCCTGTACTCGCTGGAGTTTAGAAGGATGAGGATGAGCGTGGCAACTTCAATACCAGGATGGCTCTTCTACAGAGTCTCCAAAATCATTGAAATTTACCGAATAGTGAACGTTCTGGATAGAGTGGATGCGGAAAGGATGTGTCCACTAGCGGGAGAGTCTGGGACCCGAGGCCATAAAAGGACGTACCTTGAGAAAGGAGCTGAGGAGGAATTTCTTTAGTCAGGTGAATCTGTGGAATTCATTGCCACAGAAGGCTGTGAAGGCCAAGTCAATGGATAGTTTTAAGGTGGAGATTGATAGATTCCTGATTAGTACGGGTGTCATGGGTTAGGGGGAGAAGGAAAGAGAATGTGGAGAAGGAAAGGTAGATCAGCTGAAATTGAATGGCGGAGGTGACATGATGGGCCGAATGGCCTAATTCTGCTTCTAAAACCTATGCACTTATGAACCCTTCAGTCTCTGTCCCTTGCATCAAATATTGCCATTTACTTTTTACTGACCCTTCCCATAAAGTTTAATTTCAAATTGCAACATTTTGAACTACTTTGCATTGCATTACACACAAAATATTCCTTATCGTTCTAAATCGTTTGACTTTTCTCCTTACTGCGCTTCATATTATGTGCAAATTTGTACATGGCCTTTGACCTGTGATTCTTATATCGCAGCTCAAGTTTCAACACCTCTGCCCGTGTTGATTTGAAGAGGTATTCTGAAATACACCAGGAGACCTTTGAGAATTATCATAAGTTTATATTTTGAAAATAATTAAGTACTGTGCTTCTGTTGGACACTTGGCGAGCCAAAAGGAGAAAGCAGGCATTTTGAAAATCTTTGGTCTGCAAAAGGAAGGAGAATATATCCCCATACCATCTCCTCTCCCTTCAGAATCACCATCTTCCCCTGCCCCTTTCAGGTACAGATATCCCATCTACACTGAGTTTTGCTTTTGGGACCTCTACTACCATTCCTCAGTGTCTTCACATTTACCATCCAGTTTGCAAGCTTGCCTGAAATATCTCACTGTGGATTACTGTGGGTCACTCTGTTTCCTCGGTTGGATGTGAAGGACACAAATACTTGCCCAGGTAAATCGTACCATGTATGAATGCAACAGGTAGTGCAAAAGAGAAAATAAACATGGAGCAGAAAATACTGTCACAGCTAAAGACAAAGTGTATGTATAAAAGTGCAAGTAGATTGGAAGATGCGAAATGTATCTCTAGCATATGAGAAGTCCATTCAAATGTTTGAGGGAAAAAGCTTTTCTTGAATCTGCTGATATGTGTCTTCAAGCTTTTGCATCTGCTGTCCAGTGGACGAAGGAGCACCGTTTTCCCAGCTCAGTTGCACACGACCAAGCAGATGTTTTTTAAAAAAATTTAAGTACAATAAGGTTGGTGCCAGTGCGTATTCATTCTCCAAGACTCAAATGAATCTGAGCCCTAGGGGATAGTGTTAAACATGGTGGAGTGCAGGCCTTAAGAGCTCATAAAACGACCAAAAGCCCTGGATAATAGGAAGGAGAGAGATTAAAGGTTTGGATTTTTTCCTCCTGTGGATACATGGGAAGATGCAAGTGAAGAGAAGTAGGTATCAGCAAAGATGGAAGATTGAAGTACTACATTCTGGAATGAAAGGTCTCTTTGTAGTGCTGAAAGAAAAAAAGGAGGGCAGATATGCTTGGCATCAAACTGAGCTATCGAATATCACTTGACATAAACTGGTCAAGTCTATTGAGAAATTTAATCAAGTCTACAGAAATAAACAGTTTCATCTTATAAAACTGGGGTTACCAATTCTTGACTGAAATCTTAATCGATGTGGACTTCCCACAGCTGATGGTATTAATACATAGAAATGTGCCAAAGATAGGAACCAAATGATTTATGAGTATAATATTCTCGTTATTGTAATTTGCAGAAATCCATTTGTTTTAGGTCTGTAGATATGCAATTTCTACAGTTTGTCCTTTTTGAAAATGAACAAAACCAATTACTCTGCAGTTGAAAGAATAATAGGCTTATGTTATTCTGATATTTTAAATCTTGGTGAATTGCCACATTACAAAGATCTTGTGTCTTGATTATTTTGGAATAGAGTTGATAATATTTTAACTTGAATTGAAATAAAGATACTTTCTCTGCTGCAATAGTGAATCAAGCCATGCAGTAAATGATGTGAAAATAGCAAATATAAAGTGCTAAATTTGGAACATTACAGATTCAGTGAAAACAACAATAGTAAATCTCTGTTTTTTTTACGACTAACCTTTTAATAAAGTTTTTTTTAAAACATCTCCTCATCATACAAGATGGGCCAAATCGTCCCACTCATCAGTTGATGACTGTCTTTTGCCAACTTACAACCACAATATATGCTGTTCTATCAGCCGTGCTTATCTATTGAATCCTGTGCTGGAAAGATGGACATCGTTATCTCTCGGTTGCGTCCTGAAGGCACTTCTGTCCATAGGGCGGCACAGTGGTGCAGCTGGTAGGGCTGTTACCTCACAGCACCAGAGACACGGGCTCGATCCTGACCTTGAGCGCTGTCTGTGTAAAGTTAACTTAACAGTTTAAAGTTGAGTTAACTGTGTAAACTTAACTTACTTAACTGTCTATGTAAAGTTTGAACATCCATCCCAAAGACATGCGGACGTGTCAGTTAATTGGCCTTTAAATTGCCCTGAGTAAGTAAGGAGTGGAGGCAAAAGTGGGATAACATTGAAGTCGTCTAAATGGGTGATCAATAGTCAGCATTGGCCGAAGGGCCTGTTTTTATGCTGTGTCTTGAAATTGAACTAAGCAAAGTAAGAGACAGCTAAAGAATTTTAAGTCAATTATCTCAGATAAAAAACAAATTAAAGAAAAAGAAGTTTAGCTTCTACCCTCATTTAATTGTCCCCACCAAATTTCAGACTAAACGGACTTTGTTCCTTCTCAGTTTCTCACTCAAAGTCAGGTCCACCCATCACTCAACAACTGAAGAGGATGAACAAATGTCAGTTCAGTTTGGTCTTTTGGTAAGGAGAGCAATCCACTGGTGTGAAGCCTTGGATATTGAGAGCTCCAACAGCTTCCCGATGCAGAGGGACCAACAAGAACAATCCATGGGGGAAGTTGGTAGTTAGGGAGGGGGAACTGAGCACTTCCCATCGGGGTCCACTGACCAACACGTCAAATTTAGCTGCTGCTGCTCCTTCTACATTTAAAGCACAATAACCAAGTTGCTTCACAGTGCCAGAGACCCAGATTCGACCTTCACCTTGGGAGCTGTCTGTGTAGAGTTTGCACGTTCACCCTGTGGCTGTGTGGATTTCCTCGCAGTGCCCAGATTTCTTCCCACACCCTAAAGACATGGATATGGAGGATATAGAATATGGATATAATTGGCCATTAAATTCAATAGATTTATTTATTGAAATCATATTCTATGTCGCTCTTCCAGGGAGATGCTAACTGCATTTCGTTGACTCTGTACTGTACTAATGACAATTAAAGTTGAATCTGAATCTGAATCTGAAATTACCCCAGAGTAAGGAGTGGAGGCAAAAGTGGGATAACACTTTCATCAATAGTTATCAATAAACAATGCTACCTCAATATATTTTATTTTGAGATTAAGCCTCACCAGTAAGATCAGTTGTATTATCTGATATGTTATGCAGCTATCATAAATCATCAATAACCACATATACTCAATGTTTTCTTTTGATATATGAGTTTCCATCTACAAATCCATTGAACAAGATGGTGAACTTTTATTCTGGAAATTATGTTCACATTTCAAAAGTGATCATTGCTTAATACTAGTCTGAAATTTTCAGAAAAATGGATCCTCAACATCATTGATGCAAGTAGGGTATGTGGAGAAATGGAAGAGCCTCGCTTTGATTATTGTTCATAGCTTAAATCCCAGCAACAAGGAATAATTTGATTTATGATAGTGCTGCTGTTAATGACTTTCTGGAAATTTCTTAGAGCCATCTCTTTATTGTCAGTTCCACATGAATTTTATCGCCTGGCACTTCTGTCAGGAACTCCGGACCTTACTGACCTTAATGGCAGGCAAAGTCTTAAATTGTTTTTGACAGCCTATTCCACACTTTTGTCTTGTTAGGAAATGGACGGCATAATTGTCTTTGTTAATTGCTGTGATTATTTTTCTTTTCATTTATTTAAGAATGGCAGTTAACGCATCTGATGGCAGGTTGGCAATCAGAGAAAGGAACCAAAGCTGTTCTCTAACAGCTTGAAATAATGGGGGAAATTAATGGAATACGTTCAAGCTAGATCAATAAAATCTTTATTTAAAAAAAGTCTAATCAGCAATGATGGATTTCACAATATATATAAATGCTGTCAGCTCTCCAAGTCAGCATTGAGTAAATAAGTTTATGTCTTAAAGATGGATTTAAGGGGAGGATGGATAAGTACATGTGAAAGGATTAATGGACAGGTGATACTGAGCAGGAGAAAGCTATTTTCAGCATGAGTCTCACCCTAGGCACGTTTGGCCAAATGGCCTGTGTCTGTGCTGTGGTTTCCATACAGATGTTAATGAGCGGTGCAGTGGTAGCTGCCTTGCAGTGCTTGCAGAATCAGAGACCCAGGTTCAATCCCAACTACGGGGCCTGTCTCTACGTAGTTTGTACATTCTCCTCACGACCTGTGAGGGTGTAGGAGAGTGTTAATGTGCGAGGATCGCTGGTCAGTGCGGACTTGATGGACCGAAGGGCCTGTTTCCACTCTTTGTCTCTAAACTAAACTTAACTTAACACACCTTTTGGCATTCAAGCAAAACCAAAACACTGATGTAAATCTTGTACTTCATTTTATTTTCATGCACCACGTACTAATTTAAATTGTAACAGATCAGAACAACCTCATTTATTATGCGTCTTTCCGTTAGTTTTTGTTTATCATTTGTTTTCTTCTCAGAGGTTTGCTCTGTGCTGATGTTAGTTTTCACTGAAGGTTTCGTCATGAGACGTCTCATTACATCTTCCCTGTAATTCTGTGTCTGCATATTACTGGCCAGCAAAGCATTTTATTCCTCCTCTCCTGGATTAGCTTTCATCAAGGTTAGACATAAGATGCTATAGTGGCTCAGCGGGTCAGGCAGCATCTCTGGTGAAACTGAATAGTTGATATTTCGGGTCAAGACCCTTCTTCACATCGATAACTTTCATCAGTTTATTCCACCAGTTTATCCTGCTGATTTTAATTCTGTTGATATTTTCCTATCTTTTCCCTTTATCTTCTTGTAGATAAGATCCACATGCTTGCTATGTAACCTGAGCTGTGCTATGTCTCCATGCCAGTGTGTGTTTGCACTACTGTTGCAGATGTGAGTCCATCCTTGCAATTTCCACAAATTAAATCTCCCCTTTTCTCTCTATCTCCCACAGCCTTGTCTTATCACCCTGACTTGCTCCCTTTCACACAATGTGATATACTCCTTCTCAAAACCTCATCTCCATCCAGGTATGATTCCCTAACCTCCCTGCCCTCCTGTCATTGCCCCTCATTTGCCTCCTATTTAGGTTATGCTGGTGCTTCTGTCTGTACCTCTTGACATCAACCAAAGCACCATCTGATGCACTGTATCGCTCCAACAGCAGATCCATTGTTCCATCTTGCTTGCTCAACCTCCTTTGAGGGGCGATGGAGCAGTTGACTTTGCCGCTTGTGAGATTTCAAGAGTACCCATTAAAGTAAAATTTGATTTTCACATTTTACTATTTGTGACAGAAGCCAGCAGATGAACTGTATAAAAGTAATAATTACTGCAACATGCATTGAAAAGATGGTTGAAGAGTGTGGATAAGAACGATTTAGACAAATATGGGTAGACGTGGGCAGGTGGTTCTGGCATAGATGGGAAATCTTGGCCGGCATTGGCAAGTTGGGCCAAAGGGCCTGTTTCTGTACTGCATGACTCTATGATTCTATGCCTACTACAACTTAGTGAAATGAGCCAAGATATATATTTTTAGCTGTGAATTCCTTCACATAGCAAAACTTTGGGAAAGTGAACATGAGGATGCAATGTGGCTTGTTGGTATCCAGTTCATTTAACAGTCATTGTGTCAGAGGATTCACTTCCTTCAATTTAAGTAGTCGTAAAGGAAAATTCTGAATCACAAGGGCAACGTGTCCACTTCTGGGAAATGTTGGTGATGTTAATATGGGAGAACTGTGAAAGCAGACGGAAAATTTGGAAAGTGTGTGAAGCCTTCAAGGAATCAGTGAACCATTGATTGTATTTAATTCTTAGAGGAAGAAACAAAAACATGCCATAGTTGTCAGTATATACACACATTGAGCTCTGTTCTTGAGTTTGATTATTTCAAAAGATATGATGATTAAAACAGATTTCCTCTGTAGGTTTTCCTGGTTTTATTTTATTGCTTCCTCCCCCCATCACTGGATGGCACCACATTGTTATGTCTACCAAATACATTGACGAAAAGGATCATCATCATCATCATTCAAGCCATCATTAGTGTTGAATAATTGTCTGATGATAAACAAAATGTGTTCTTCCTTGGAACTAGAGTGCTCCGTAATAGGAAATTATTCCTTCTGAAGTGCAGCTTGTCAAAGGGAAAACTTTGGAGCACAGGGAATCTCAAAAATTATTGTGCTCAGCGAATCTTTGTGATTTTCTATTACAGTTGACTGCTGGGCCATTGCCTTTCTGAAAGTGTAATTGTAAAGCGCATTTTATCCAATATGACACTTTATTGGGTTGTGAACGTGTTTGAAATCTTGAGGTATTTGTCAGTGATTGATACCATGGATGTTTCTAGGTAATCAAGCTCAAAAACCCGAGTACAATTTACGAAATTATATCATGAGATCTCCCATTCAAACATCTTAAAGCTTATTTAAATTGTGACATTGTCCCTAAAAGAAAATAGTAAAGTTCAGAATTGAAGTTTGACAGTACAGTTGTCAGTGCTTTCTTTTTTGCACCACTTTGATGTCCATTTTTACCATTCCTTCCTGCCCGATAGAAGTTCAATTCATCCAGTGTATTAGTTGAGTGAGAATCACACTTAACCCATTATGGCAAAAAGAGGAATGACAAGCGAGGATGACCTTGGATGTATAATTAGAGTCATAGAATGATACAGTGTGGAAACAGGCACTTCGGCCCAACTTGCCCACACCAGCCAACAATGTTCCAGCTACAATAGTCCCACTTGCTTGTGCTTGGTCCATATCCCTCCAAACCTGTCCTATCCATGTACCTATCTACTTGTTTCTTAAACTATGGGATAGCACCAGTCTCAACTACCTCCTCTGGCAGCTTGCTCCATACACCCACCAACCTTTGTGTGAAAAAGTTACCCCTCAGATTCCGCACAGGCAGAAATATTTCAAAAAATGAAACATTTTCCCCTTCAGCTTTAACCTTTGTCCTCTGTTCCTCGATTCCCCTACTCTGGGCAAGAGACTCTGTACATCTACCCAATCTATTCCTCTCATGATTTTTCTACACCTTATCCTTCTGCACTCTGTAGAAAAGAGACCCAGCCTACTCAAGCTCTCCCTAAAGCGCATACCCTCTAATCCTGGCAACATCCTCGTAAATCTTTTCTGAACCCTTTCAAGCTTGACTATAGGTTTCATATAACATGGTGCAAAGAACTGAACACAATATTCTAAATGTGGCCTCACCAACATTTTATACAACTGCAACATGACCTCCCAACATCTTTACTCAATTCTCTGACTGATGGCCAAAGTGCCAACAGCCTTTTTGACCACCTTATCTACCTGCGACTCGACCTTCAAGGAACCATGCACATGTACTCCAACATCCCTTTGCTCTACAACACTACCCAGGCTACCATTTACTGGGTAGGTCCTGCCCTTGTTCGATGTCCCAAAATGCACCTCCTCACACTTCTCTGTATTAAATTCCATCAACCAGTTCCCCTCCCACCTGGCCATTCGATCCAGATCCTGCTGCAAGCTTTCACAACCATCTTCACTATCTGCAAAATCACTCACTTTTGTATCATCAGCAAACTTGCTAATCTTGTATGTTCTCATCCAAATCATTGATGTAGATAAATAAACAATAACGGGCCCAGCACCGAACCCTGAGGCACACCACGAGTCACAGGCCTCCAGTCCAGGAGGCAAACTTCCACCATCACCTTCTGCTTCTTCCATGGAACCAATTTGCTATCCATTCAGCTACCTCTCCTTGGATCCCATGCGGTCTAACCTTCCAGAGCAGCCTACCATGTGGAACCTTGTCAAAAGCCTTACTGAAATCCATGTACACAACATCTACAGCTTTGCCATCATCGACCTTTTTGGTCACATCTACAAAAAAATCAATCAGATTTGTGAGACACGACCTCCCACATACAAAACCATGGTGACTATCCCTGATCAGACCTTGCCCATCCAAATGCCTCTATCCCTCAGAATACTCTCTCGTAATTTTCCAACTACAGATGTTAAGTTCACCAGCCTATAGTTCCCAGCATTTTCCCTGCAGCCCTTCTTGAAAAGAGGCACAATATTTGCCACCCTCCAGTCTTCCGGCACTTCTCCTGTATTTAAGGAGCACTTGTAAATTTAAACCAGGGCTCCCGCAATTTCTTCTCTACTTTCCCGCAATGTCCTCGGATATATTCTTTGATTTGAATCCTTGACACAATCTGACAATTAATTGTTGGAGTATTTAGCATTTCCTTGTCATAGGGTGAAGCCCATTTTGCATCGTAATCTTTTTTCATATAACCATTGGCGGCACAATAGTGACATTACGGTAGAGTTGCTGCCTTGCAGTGCCAGAGACCCGGGTTTGATCCTGACAATGTGTGGTGCCTGTGCGGACTTTATACGTTCTCCCTGTAACCGCGTGACTGTACTCCGGGTGCTCCGCTTTCCTCCAGGTGCTGCGGTTTCCTCCCACATTCCAAAGACGTGCAGGTCGTTTGGAGATTAATTGGCTTCTGTAAATTGACCCCAGCAAGTAGTAAGACTGGTGCACGGGTGATTGTTAGCCAGCGACGACTCGGTGAGCCGAAGGGCCTGTTTCCACGCAGCATCTCTAAACTAAACTAATCTTTTCTTTAATTAAAAATCAATTTCAATACTTCAAATTGCTAGCTTTCGTGCAGCACAAAGTGCAGGAAATGAGCGCTGATAAAATGAGCAGTGTTATTGAGAGCAACAGAAACCTTCGAATTGACATAATTACACCACCTGGAACATCTTAAATGCTGACACTGATTGCTGATGGGAGAACAGGTACCACGTTCTTCACCACCAGTTTTCAAAAGGCTAGAAGTAAATAAAGATGGTGCTGACACTACCTGTCAACTCCACCCCTCCAGGTCACGCCATTTCCCAAGCAGCAGTTTGTTCAGCAACAGGTCTGATAGATTCATTGTCACAATCAATCCTGGATGATCCAAACTTGAATTGCAAGGTCCAATCTGCTGGATTATGGATGAATCCACCGATTATTGGAATATTAAAGGCGTCTTACTTTTTTAAATAAGAAATGCCCTTGAGTGGCCATTGAACTTTAATTAAAAGGAATGTTAAGAAATACAAACAGTTCATTTTAAAGTAAAAGACGTTTTGAGGTTCTGCCTCACAGATCCTTCTTTCTCCCACGAGCATAAACTAAAATTCAGCGAAACTCAGTAACAGCTTGCGTTTTAAATATTTTAAAGCACCAAGTTCTTAGGGACTTCATTCTGCAAAATATTAAATATCTGATTTTAAATAATGCATCTGTGGTATCAAAGGTAGTTACAGTGATGCGTCAACTGTCATCTTGTAACATTTGTGCAGAGTGTTCAACCTCATCCTGGCCTAAACTAGTTAGAAGAAGAATGGCTGACTTGGCACTCGTGTTGCCATTTTAACCAATTACGACACCATCAATATTTCCAGCCTCCCCTGTGGACCCTTTCCGTTCTTTGACCTTCTCCAAGTCTCCTTATTACAACACACACACACACTCACACACATCTTCTCACTTCAGCACAGAGGGCTGGATCTTGTGTGTCTTGTGTCAGTCCTGAGCTGAACGGCTGCTGTTCAAGTGTTGAAACTAAAGTTAGTCCTGGAATTTGCACGTCTGCTGCCAAACACAGGCGTTTGGGATTTAGTGGCAGATTCTGGCCATCTAATCTGTCAATGCACTTTTGCACTTGGCATACAGTGATGGAATGAGGACCTTAATTAGTTTTTTTCCAAAAATATTCACAGTAAAACATATACACAAACCAAAAACTGTGCAAAATCCCTTCAGACATTCTTAACGTCTGTGTGTTCAATAGTGCCATACTCAGTCATACTCAGCATCTGCTTCACACACAACACCTCTGCTGCTCATGTTGCCCACTAGGGTGGATGCTCTTCCCTTGTTTGAGTTGCTTCCTCACTGGAGTCAGGCCCTCAATGTCCAGCAGCGTCTACTACTTCACATTTCTTGCAGGTATGGCCAGGTGCAAAGACAGCTCTGACACCAGCTTTACTGGGACTGGCCCACACTGGCTTATTTGCCCTTCTAAGTGGAACCAAGTCTGACAGGAATCCCCAATGACCCACTCCAATTCTGCCCCGGGTTCAGTAAGTAAAGAACCTGACAACAATTGGCTTCAATGGAGATTGTAGGGTTAAGACTTGAGAGGCAAAGAGTAAAATGAGCAACATTGGTTGACACAAGGAACTGCAGGTGCTGGAAACATGTTCAAATCACAAAATACTGGAGTAACTCAATAGGTCAGGCAACATCTGAAGAAGTGTGTCCCGATCCAAAACATCACCTATCCATCATCTCCAGATATGCTGCCTGACCTGCTGAATAACTCCAGCATTTTGTATTCTTAGGTCCAGCAGCATCATGGATAGGCAACATTTTGAGTCACGACCCGAAACATCCACAAATGCTGTCTGTGCCGCTGAGTTACTCCAGCACTTTGTTTTTTACTCAAGCTAAGTTGGTTATTTTCCAAAGATGACATTCTTGTAAATGTTTAAATATTTGAAAGCTATTTTTGAAAGAAGCAATTTTTATTTTTAAAGCATTTTAAAAAATCTTAATGGTGTATAAATTTTGAATGCCAGAGGCATTAATTCAATTTTTTAATTAATTAGAGACACGACACCCACAAATTCCCATTCCCAGCTTTTGCTTGCTCTCAGGATCGAACCCAGGCCTCCTATGTTGTGAGGCAGCAAGTCTAGCAGCCTCATCACTGTGCTACCCTAGATTACTTATCACATTTTTTAAATTAAAAAAAATAAATCTGTTGAAGATTTTTTATTGGATAGACCTGGATTGATTACAGATAGTTCGTGTCAATTGGTACCATTTCTAGAAGAGGTCATCAAGTGGATTGATGTGGCCTGGACAGTGGACGTTGTCTCTCTGGATTTTAACAAGGCCTGTTACAAGGTCCCACATGGCAGGCTAGTCTGGAAGGTTACATCACATGGAATTCAGGTGAACTTGCCAATTGGATTTGTAATTGGCTTGGTGGAAGGAGTCAAAGGGTAGTTGTGGAGGGCTAGTTTTTTGATTAGAGGCACTGTGACTAGTGGAGTGCTGCAGGAGCTGGTGCTGAGTCCGTGGCTGTTTGTTATCTACACTAAGGACTTGAATGACAATGGTGTTAATGTTTTTAGTAAATTTCAAAATTCCGCCAAAATCGGTAGTATAGTGGATAGTCTGGCTGAATATCTCAGTTTACAACATAATTTAGATCATTTGGTAAGATGGGCTATGGGGTGGCATATAGAATTTAAGTCTCACAGATGTCTCACACTGTAGTATGTCAAACAAGGGGAGGACTTGCACAGTAAATGGCAGAGTGTTGCAGAACAGAGAGATCTGGGAGTAGAGGTGCATGGTTCCCTGGAAGTGGTGAATCAGGTAGTCAGAGTGATGAAGAAAGCTTAAGTTGGAAAGATTAAGTTGAAAAGACTGACCTGGACTAGTGCATAACCAAAACCTTTTTATTTCTGAACGCAAGTGGTTGAGTGGTGAATTATTTGAGATGTACAATTCCATAAGTGGCAATGGATCAAGTAAATGCTCACAGCCTTTTTCCCAAGATAGAGATTTAAAAACTAGAGGGCATAGGCTTAAAATTAGAGAGGGGAGATTTAAGAGGGACCTCATGGCACATTTTTTTTCATTGAGAGAAGTCCATATCTTTCTTGAGTTGCCAGAGAAAGCTACAGAAATAAATATAATTATGACTTTTAAAAGACATTTATGGGCAGATATATGGATAGGATAGGTTTAGAGGGCAAAACATGGGCAAATGTGACATTCAGAATGCATACTTGGTCTGCATGCACAAGGGGCAGAAGGGCATGTTTTCATGCTGTACAGCTCTATAACTATGGCTCTTATTTTTAATCTTGGCTTAGATCTACTTGATCCTTCTGCAGAAATGTCTCTCAGATTCTCTTAAATTTGGCAATTCCATCCTGTTCCAACTTTGCTAATCTGGCAATTTAACACCCCTAGCAAAATCATCACAAGCTGGTTTAAAACTATTTTTCTAGATTTCAATTAATTTTCATTTTTCTTTCGAAGGAACTAATCTGACATTTATTTCCTGCTCTTTATCGTGTTCATTTGCTTGTTGCTCCTCCAGGCCTTGCCAACTTTTAATTCATTAACTCAATTGCCACCATCCATTCACAATGACAGTTTCTCATGCCATTTCTTGATTTAAGCTTTTCTTCCCGGTAAATCTATCGGCTCACTCATTTGTTAATACTTTCTGCTTTTTCTTTGGCAAATTTGATCCCTTTTGATACACGTGTGCCACACATGTGAATCTTAAGGTTTCCTGAATATATACTGTTTTCCAAGTCCAGATAGATGTCCTGGAGCACATGCTCCAAAAACATAATGTTAATCCAAAGATAGATACAAAATGCTGGAGTAACTCAGCGGGCCAGGCAGTATCTCTGGATAGAAGGAATGGGTGATGTTTCGGGTCGAGACCCTTCTTCAGATTCGAGACTCGGTCTGAAGAAGGGTCTCGATCCGATACATCACCCATTCTTTCTCCCCAGAGATGCTCCCTGTCCCGCTGTTACCCCAGCTTTTTGTGTCTATCTTCGGTTTAAACCGGTTTAAGCATCTGCAGTTCCTTCTTACACAAAATGTTGATCCAAATTGCACAAGTAATTGTCCATTCACAAACACATGAGGCTTGCTATTATTTACCTTGACAAAACTCTAGTGTGTAGGTAAGTTGGTTTGAGCTGTGTGGAATAAAGCACTGCCTTTGTTTTAGAATCACTAATTGTACACCTAATGAATGAAAAACAAACTGCAGATAATTGGACATCTAAAATAAACACAGAAAATGCAGCAAATATTCTGGTCAGACAATATCTATTACAGGGGAAAAGGTCAATTGGATGAAGTGTATCAGACTAAAATCATTCAAACAAAAAACTGTGAACACTGGAAACTGGAGCAAGAAACAAACTACTGGAAAAATTCAGTAGGTCATTCAGCATCTGCAGAGGGAAATGGACAGTCAATTTTATGGATGGAGGAAGGGTCTCAACTGGAAATGTCAATTGTCCAGTTCTGTCAACAGATGCTGTCTGACCAGCTGAGATTCTCCAGCAGTTTGTTTTTTGGACCTGAAATGTTAATTGTTTCGCTTTTCACCGATGCCACCCATCCTCCTGAGTGATTTTAGCATTTTCTGTTTATATTCTATGTATCCTAAAAATGTTGCATGGAACAATAGATGATGAGCCACGTGTTTTTTAAAAAAATATGTGCATGCATATAAAATAATCCTTTAAAAATCTTATGGGTAATTATGGGTAATTTAATAAACTTGAAAGGATTTAAAAAATTGCAAATGAAAAAATGTTGTTAAAAAAATATTACAACAGATTTATTTGAATGTGGAATTCTCAATTTGGGCTGTTGCTGAAGCAGAGGCAAGTTCTCTTCACAAAGAGAATCAGCTCGAACTAGGGAAATTTTGCAATGAGGGAATTTGTTGAAGATGGAGTTATGGTAATTGGGTTGGGTGGAGATAGGTAGGGTGGAGGTTGGGGTAATATTGGGGTGGTCAATTGCTGAATGGAATTACTCCAGATATCTGTGGACAGAAGTACTGACGGGTTCTTAATGTTGTGGTACATTTGACGATTCATATTTTAAATTGATTTTCTGTGTGTGCTGAAATGTGGATGTGTTGAATGCTCCTTATGAGATCATTTGGGGCAGTGATTTTTAAAACAAAATAGGGTTTGCTTGAAAAAGAAGAAGAAGAATAACCTTTAATAATCCTTTACAGGAAATTACAGTGCCACAACAGCTTCAAGACAGACATAACACCACACATTTCAACAGATATCTTCAATACATAATAAGTTAAAATTTTTGTGCATTATAAAACCTTATAGCAGCTGGTATACAAGACTTCCTATGTCTCTCCGTTTTGCACATTGGTGCAATCAGTCTCTGACTGAAGATGCTGCACTTGATCACCTTCAGGGCGTGGAGTGGGTGAGTGGGGTTGGTCATTATTGAGCCTAGTTTTTTCAGAGTTCTGGCCTCTGCCACCTGCTTGACCGTTAGTTGCTCTGCCCCAACCACTGAGCCGGCCTTCCTGATCAGCTTATCCAGTCTGTTTTTGTCCGCTATTCGGGTGCCTTCTCCCCAACAGGCCACAGCAAAAAACAGAGCACTGGCCACCACTGAATGGTAGACACTGCACAGTAGGGGTTGACAGATATTAAATGACTTTAGCCTCCTTAAAAAATACAGTCTACTTTGTCCCTTCCTGTACACCGCCTCCATATGACTCTTCCAGTCCAGCTCACTGTCAAGCTGCACACCAAGGTACCTGTGGTTGGCGACCACCTCCACCTCAGTGCCCCTGATGGTGATTGGTGTTGGTTGAATCCTCCTCCTCCCCCTCCTGAAATCCACAACTATCTCCTTCGTTTTTTTGGTGTTGAGATGGAGATTATTGTGCGCACTCCACTCCACAAAGTTGTTAATTGTGTCTCAAATATATAATACCAATATATGAAAAATTATATTGCAAACAGTGATTCTTTTAGCAGCAGCATCAGTAGAATAAAAAAAGCAGCAACACTCTGTTTTGTCTCCGATTTTTAATGGCAGATGATGGCAGAAATCTGGAAGATTATTAAATTGATGCAATTTAGCCCCTGTTGTTCCTTCTAATGCAGTCAGCATGCCAACATCATGCTACTTGCTAATTAAAATGATTGCAGCATACAGCCAGGGCAAACTGTACTACTGAATGGCTCAGCGGGCTCCCAGATTTGTGAAAGGATTCCACAGCTTAAAGCTGGGGAGGTCCACTTAAATCCACCTGGCATCTCAGAAAGGGGAGATGTTTATGCAGTAGGTGCAGATGGTGAAAGTCATTTTGAATTGATTGTGATGATTGATTGTGATGTTGAAGGCAACATAACCAGGCACAATGTGAGGGAAAGCAGGCGTAAATGTTTTCATCTGCTGAACTCAGGGCCTTGGTGGAGTAGATGGAGGAGAACAAAGGCACTGGGGGCTTTCATGTGAATTGTCAGAAAAGATAGACACAAAAAGCTGCAGTAACTCGGCAGGTCAGACACCATCTCAAGAGAAAAGGAATAGGTGACATTTCGGGTCAGGACCATTCTTTAGACTACTTTGAAGAGATTTTGTCAGAAACGAGTGTCGACAGTAAGCATGTTCAACAATGCCAGGAGTCAACCCTGATGTTCTAACCGGGTGCCTGTAAAATTCAGTGGCCTCACCTGCAGAGTCAAGGTTATGAAACATGCTTCAAACATTGTATCTCTGTAAATCCATTATCAGGTTAAGGAAGTAGTCACTGCACCTCAATGCATCAATCACAAACTAATAATGCCTGCCAGTCAGAATGTATATGCACCATCTCAGTAGCATTGCTGCAGCTTTGCATACACTCACCACAGCGTATGGAGATTGTGAGCACTGAAAACATTTTTAAAACTGGTTCCACTTTCTCAGCCATTGATACGAACTTGGACATCGAATGTAAGTTGCAGATAGATTAAAAAGACACAAAGTGCTGGAGTAACTCATTAGGTCAGGCAGCATTGTACAAATAGCTTCAATGTAGAATCTGCATGTGCTGAAACATAGAATGGGAAATCAAATTTCACAGGGGATAACCTCAGGGTGAAATTCCTACAACAACAAATTGGTTTCACAAAATTCATCTTCGTGTTGCCAGTGTTTTCCTGGTGTCTGATATGCATCAAATGGCATCACTAATTTGTCTCTTGAGCTTGATCAGCAATGTTGGAAGAATTGGAGTTAGTAAGGACAGTGAATTGATTACCAAACAGCAAGCAAAGAGTGGCAAACGAAAGGGTCTTTCACATGTTGGCAGGCTCTGAATAGAGGCTACAATAAGAATTGCGTTGTCAGTTTTTCACAATCTCCATCAGAGATTTGTGGCTAAAGGGAACTAAATGTCATATTTGCATGTCTGCTGACAATGCAAAACTAGATGGGTTTCTCATTGAATATAAACCTCGACAGGACTTGGACGAGTTATGCGAGTTGATAAGAACATGGCAGGTGAAATATAACATGGAAATATGTAAGGCTATACACTTGGGTGCACAAACAGAAAAGCATAATATTTTTTAAATGGAACGTGTTGATCTTCAAAGTGACTTTGACGAGACTAAGAAAGAACTGCAGATGCTGGAAAAATCAAAGGTAGACTAAAATGCTGGAGGAACTCAGCGGGTGGGGCAGCATCTATGGAGAGAAGGAATAGGCGACTCGTCTGAAGAAGGGTCTCGGCCCGATCAGTCTGAAGAAGGGTCTCGACCTGAAACGTCGCCCATTCCTTCTCTCCATAGATGCTGCCTTACCCGCTGAGTTCCTTCAGCATTTTTGTCCACCTAATAGACTTTAGACTATTCACTGAAAGCTAATGTTGCAGCAAATGGTCAGGGGTGTGAATGCTGTGTTGTCCTTTATTGTGAGGAAATGTGTAGGACAAAAAGAGATCTTGCTGCATTTCGAATGAACATTGGTGACACTACACATTGAGTACTGTACTCTTTTGATCTCTTCCTAAAATAGCATATACTTGCCATTTGAAGTGCAGCAAAAAATCTTTAGACTGTTTACTGACATGGAAAGATTGGCATTTGAAGAGAAAGTGAGTACACTAACCCTGTACCATCTAGAGATTAGAAGAAGGTGAGGTAATGTCATTGAAACTCAGAGCATTCTGACAGAAGCTTGATGATGGGACATACAGGGACGATATTTCTTTCGGAGTGAGGAACTTAGAATCAGTGGTCACAATCTCTGAATAAGTAGGCAGATTTGGGTCAGAACTGAAATGAAGAGAAATGTCTTCATTCTCTGAGTCTTGAATCCTTGGATTTCTGTACCTCAGAGGGCCCTGGAAACTCAACTACTCAGTTCATTCAGAACGTTCATTGCCTTAGAATTCTGTATAATAATGGAATCAAAGGATACGGGATCGTGTGGGAAAATGGCTCTGAGAGTAGACGATCTTGACAATGAATGTCAGAGCTGGCGTGAAGGGGCAGGTGGGATGCTTCTTTCCTCAGTTATGTTGAGGGCGACATTTGGTGCCTTTGTACGCAACCTATGACCTTCATTGAGCAATCACGTTACACAAATTTGTCATATTTATGTATATTTGAAGAGGGCCTCGGGTGACCAGGAGACCTGTCTGATCAGCTTTGGAAGTGACAAGTTGGTATGCCTTACAAATTTCACAGCATGCCATAACCAACAGGGAGTGTTTTTTTCAGCATTGAGCTGTTGAACTACTCCTGCAATGAAGGTCCCTTTGGTCACACTGCTGGCAACATCCCATTCACAATACTCTGACATTCATTGTCAATACTTCTCAACGAGGCATGGCAGGGTCTGCCGAAATAACAGGAGCAAACATTCCAGTATCACATCCCAACATTCTTCATTCTGTAGAAACAAGGAAATGCAGATGTTGGTTTACACAAAAGGACATAAAGTGCTGAGTAACTCAATGGGCAGACGGAAGAGATTAGTTAAACCTAACACATTCAGTACAGACATTGCAGACCGGAGGGCATGTTTCTGTGCTACACTGTTCTACGTTCATTTCTCTGTCCATTAGGAGAGCAATCTAAACACTGGAGACAACTTCATATGCGGTACCTCTATTGCCGAGTTCATGTACAGCATCCTTTTGGACTGGAGAACAAGCTGCGTGAGGGTTGAATTTCCATATCCATCGGGGCCAGCAATAGATTTTTGAAAGGCACTCCATCTGTTCAATCTGTTTCCTGAAGAAATTTTGCTGCTCCTTTAAAGCTTAAATCTGCTCCCATGAGGCAAAGAGCAAATATCATGATTAGGATGAGATTGCATGGAGGCAGAAAGATTGTGTGGTGTTCGTCCAGCGCAGTTTGTACTTATTGTCACTGACACTTACGTGATGGGATTGCCAATGTGTTCTTGCTAAGACTTTAAATGACTTGGACCTGTTACAGGAGGTCTCAAAGGCAATGTTTCAGAAGGCATTGTTTCACTGATTCTCACTCTTGGTCAGCACTACATAGACATCCAGAGTGCAGATCATGGTCTAGTTTTCCAAAACAACCTACAGGTGAATGGAGGTGAACTCTTCCATGCCTGACAGCTATGGACCTTCCAGTAAAATTCTCCACCGGTCAATTCATGAAATTGTCCCAACCAAGGCCCTCATCTGAACTGTCCTCAAGAGGACCTCCTGCCTATTCTTCCCTTGGTCTTGGAGGAGGTGATGCAAGTTTAGTAAGCTTTATTTATGTAATCCCTTTGTAGTCTTGATTGGTATTGGTAGGGTGTGTGGTTAAAGAGTATAGTGATGATTCAGACAAATGTCATGTTTTCATGACATTTGTTCTACCATAGAGGGGTGCACAGTCTTAGTTTAGTTTAGAGATACAGCACGGAGACTTCAGACTGCCCGTGCCGACCAACACACTAACCGTAACCTACTAACACTAGTGATAATTTACAATTGCACTAAGCCAAATAACCAATAAACCTGCACGTCTTTGAAGTGTGGGAGAAAACCGGAGATCCCGGAGAAAAGCCACTCGGGTCATGGGGAGAACACACAGAAAGACAGCACCCATAGTCAGAAACAACCCTGGGTCTCTGGCCCAGTAAGGCAGAAACTCTACTGCTGTACCACCGGGCTGCCCAAGCCTTGGTTAACCTTATTGCTGCCACCTCCTCCCAGACTCTTTTACTTGCAATCCTGGCTGGTTTCCTGGTCTCAGTTGCATACGGGACACACCCACCCATCCTCCACCTCTGTGCCTGCCATATATTCATTGCACTGGTAAATATGCCCCACTAATTGAAAAGTGGACTGATTTCCCTCGACTTCCTTTTGTCAGTGGTAGTGAGTATTGTGTGTTGCTGCTGTTTGCATGTTGTGGGCAATCTGCTTTTATGGGCTGATGACCTTCAGTGATCAGTGTGCAGTAAAGTGTTGGCAGCTGTGCTGAATTGGCCGAGGTCCCATTGGGAATCACGCAGGTTGTTTTAAGTGCTTGTTTCTGTGTGTAAACCACTCTAATGCCATTTCAAATGCCACTTTGGCCAATTTCATGACTTTCTGCTGGGAAACCGAATGAGAAGCATTGCTGAACACGGGTTTAATGCTGAGAAAAGGATGGAAGCCAATATCTACGACCTGGGACTCCAAGCAGTCGATGAGAAGCAAAGGTGGTTTAATGCACATTATTATCACTTCACAAAGGTTTTGAATGGAAGGAGTGGAAAATAAAGCTATTTTACTTCTTGGGAGGTTGATGACCAGAGAGCATTAATAGAGCATCCTCACAATGAGCAGAAAGATTGGGAACAATTCCTTTATTCGACACAAGATTATTGGGGCATGTAATGCTTTTCTAAAGGAAGTGATTGAGATGGGCCATGAGGTCCTTTATAAAGGAAAGGGTGATCACGTTTGATTGAAACTGAGGAAAATGCAGTTATGTGGAGGAGGAGGCACAAGCTATAACATTAGTTATCTCGTTCCCTTTCAAAGAAGCACCGATGATAGACTGACTGGCTTTATTCTGCATTGTAATTTCCTGTGGTGCTGTAGAGTTATTACCTCATCATCCGACACAAGTATCACGGGCAAAATCTTACCTCTAATATTAGTTTGATTTACACTTCATACATCTACGATTATGTTATCAGGCACGAGCTCATAAGTATTTACAATGTTTATAAAATATTTAAAGTTAGTAGATAAATGGCATTTTTAATCCCCAGAACTGACCACTTTAGAACCTTTCTTAACATGTTCAACAAAGTTAATAGAAATCCCCATCCAGTTATCATATTAATGTCAATATTCAGGCTCAGTGTCATGCTGTAATATTAACGCAAGTAAGCTGTTCCGTTTTGCTCCCTCTGATGGTAAATATTTGTATTATTTCTAATTCTCCATTTTTATTTGATGCCTCAACGTTTTTGCATGTTATTTTGTTTCCTGATTCATAAGATGATCTGGTATCCATCAAATTGTCGTCACAGGCAGGAAAAAAAATAACAAAATGTATATTTTGTTTCAATGCTATTAATATGCAAAAAAATGTTTGCATTATGAAACAACCAGCTGTAATTGCTGAAAGCCCTCAACAGGTCGGGCACCTGTGGAAAGAGAGGCAGATATTTTTTTGAGGTCAGGAACTCATTGCCAGAACTAGGAACGAGAGAAATACAAGTTGGATTTCAGTTGCTGAGAAGGTGGGTGAGAGATGTGTAGATCAAAGATACAGCTTGGAAACAGGCCCTTCGGCCCACTGATTCCATGCTGACCATTTATCACCTGTTCAGACTAGTTCCATATATTCTACTCCCTTCACAATAGGGACAATTTCCAGAGCCTAATCAACCTGCAAACCCACATGTCTTTGGTATGTGGGAGGAATGCCCATGTGGTCACAGGGAGAATGTGCCAAGCACCCGTAGGAAACCCGCATGGTCACACGGAGAACGTGCAAACTCCAGGCAGAGGGCAGCTGAGGTCATAACTTAATCTGGGCCTCTGGCACTGTGAGGCAGCGGCTATACCAGCTGTGCCACTGTGCCACCCAAATAAGCTTCCTTGTTTGTGTTGTGTGTTTATAAATGGTGGGGCTCTGGGACATAGCAGGTTGTGTAGAAGAACAACTGCCAACGTGATGACTCAAAAATAATTAGTTCTGTTCAGACAGAAAGAAAGAGTGGGTTGGAGAAGTTAGAGAATTGGGCTAAGTTTAATTTCGAGATACAGCATGGAAACAGAGATAGATCAGCCACGGTTGAATGGCGGAGTAGATTTGGCCAAATGGCCTAATTATACTGCTATCACTTATGACCATATGACAATTTACATTTATATCAAGCCAATTAACCCACAAACATGTACGTCTTTGTAGTATGGGAGGAAACCGAAGACCTTGGAGAAAACCCCCGAGATCACGCGGAGAATGCATAAACCCCATACAGACAGCACCCAGAGTCGGGATCGAACCCGGGTCTCCAGCGCTGTAAGCGTTGTGAGGCAGCATCTCTACCGCTGGGCCACTGTGCCGCTCCTAAAGGTGAAAGGAGTGATGTTATGTTTCATGTGGTTGCATGGGATAATGCCACAAGAAGGTGTCTAGATGACTGAGGGTGGAAGAGAGAACCTGCAAAATGTATAAAAAGGTGGGCATTCTGCATCTGGTGGTGGAATCTGGTTGGAGTTGGTGGATATTGGTGGAAGGTAAGGATCATCATTACTCCTTCCAGGAGAAAAGGAGGTGAGGGCAAAGGAGCAGTAGATGAGATTTAGTGAAGGACTCTGTCCACGGTTGGGGGCCTCCAAAGAGAAGAATGTCACTCCAGACGCATTTCTGCAAAATTTCTCACCGTTGGAACAAATGCGACAGAGAGAGAGGAACTGAGAGAAAGGAATGTATTTCTCACAAGAAGCAGAGTGGGAGTAAGTGTAATTGGGATAGATGTGGGAGTATTCTTGGTTCTATTACATATTAACAATTTAATGAGTTTTTACACAAATGCACCCTGATATTGGATTCCGTTTAAAGTCAATTAAAGGAATATAAATACACAGCACTTTTGACTATCCACCATCTATAATGGGTATTCTGTGCCAGCAATCCAATCCAGATTCATCACAGATTTCCATGGAGAAGAATCGCTTTGAATATCACAGAGATATATTATGGTGTTTTTTCCACATAAAGTTACAGAATTTTATTCTGTATCTCACATTTTTTTGTGGGTGATGAGTGAATTTTTTTTAAAGACAAATATCTATACTTAACATGAGGTTTGCCTGTTTTTAACATTCCCTTAAATTATTTAATCTGCCTTCTTCTTGGTTGTGGCGTGCAAGGTAATCCTACTTAAGTTCTGGCATCATTGTAGGAAGGTTTTATGCCTGCAATTTCTTCTGCATTAAATACATTAAAGTTCCATATCATGTGAAATATGGACTAACCCAAGGCAGCTATCATTCACAGCCAAACAATAAAATGTCATTGAAAGCAAATATGATGCATAATAAACATTTAATTGTGCAGATGTTTCACATTGTGGTGATTTGATGGAGGGACCTCTTCCTCAGGAGCAATACCTTTAATCTTGTTTACTGGGCACCATGGATAAGACAAGATTGAAAGAATTATGGCAAATGCAATAGGAAACCTCTTCAGCTACATTATCCCACTTGTTCAGGAATTGATGAATCTGAGTGCGACTCATAACTGATCAGTGTGGAAACAGGCCCTTCGGATCAACTTGCCCACACCAGCCACACTAGTCCAACCTGCCTGCACTTGATCTATATCCTTCCAAACGTCCTATCCATGTATTTGTCTAACTGTTTCTTAAATGTTGGGATGGTCCCACCTCAACTATCTCCTCTCGCAGCTTGTTCCATACACCCACCACCCTTTGTATGAAAAAGTTACACCTCAGATTCCTATTAAATCTTTTCCCCTTCACCTTCAACCTAGGTTCTCTGGTCCTCGATTCACTTACTGTGGGCAAGAGATTCTGTGCATTTACCCGATCTATTCCTCTCATGATTTTATACACCTCAATAAGATCACCCCTCATCCTCCTGTGCTCCATGGAATAGAGAACCAGCCTACTCAACCCCTCCCTATATCTCACACCCTCTAGTCCTGGCAACATCCTCGTAAATCTTTTCTGAACCCTTTCAAGCTCGACAATATCTTTCCTATAACATGGTGGGCAAAAATGAACACAACGCTCTAAATGCGGCCTCACCAACGTCTTATACAACTGCAACATGACCTCCCAACTTCTTTACTCTTTGAAGACTGACTGGTGATTGAAGACTGACTACTTACTAACATATTTATGTTTAGACTTAGATTTATTATTGTCACGTGTATCGAGGTACAGTAAAAAGCTTTGTTTTGCATGTTATCCAAACAGATCAGATATACCATAATGTGCAGGAAGGAACTGCAGAATCTGGTTTACACTGAAGATGGACACAAACTGCTGGAGTAAGTCAGCGGGACCCACGTTTCATCACCCATTCCTTCTCCAGAGATGCTGCCTGTCCCACTGCGTTGCACTGGCATTTTGTGTCTATCTTCAGATACACTATAGATAGATACAAATAGTTCAAATGCAAGTACAACAGATGGAGCAAAGGGGAAGGTACAGAATGCAGAATATACTGTAGTTCTCATCATTGCAGTGCTTCAGTTTCTTAGATAAAGTCCAATGTCCTCTATGGTGGAGAGGTAAATTGGACAGTGCCCAAGCTTTAAGAAGGAGCATTCAGAAGCTTGATAATGGAGGGGAAGAGGATGCCCCTGAGTTTGGTGGTGGTGTGTGTGTGTTCAAGCTTCTGTACCTGCTGCCAGATGGAGCAGGGAGAAGAAGGCGTTTTCCTTTGAGAGTGTCATCAATCAGTTGCTAATTGTCCATGTTTATCCTGTTGATATTTTTTCCCACATTCTACTTGATTTTCCATTGCTGCTGTATTCACTGAGGAATTTAGTGTTTTCCTCTTTGATTTTTTTGATAGATGTGGAAGTACTGTTTGCTCAGATACTTATCAAGATGAAAGCTGCACAAATGTATTCCAGCTGTCCAGACGCAAGTCAAGATTGCATGTTCCTGGTCAGACCAATGGAATCAACAAATTAAAACTCTGTTTAACCAGCTCTAAACAGAATGCATGTTCAAATTATTTTGGGTTGAAATTATGTCGATTTGTCCAACCCAGTTAAGAATAATTATAGAGTTCTTACCAAAATCTCCAGGAGGTTATGCCTTTGTATCCATAAATAACATAATTTGAGCAATTATTTGTTTTTCTGATGGACCAACTTTCAAAGCAACTGTCAATTTTATTTGAAGTGGTTTATGTACAAAGTAAAACATTTAATGCCTTGGCAGTTCAGTTTCTCATGTGGATGTCGGTTTAAATTATGTTTCATAAAATCTTGCTTATATGATTGAAGCAAAGATTGTATTTTCTTTGTTTGTGGAAGAACAAGATTGCCTATTTCCCTTCCCAGAATAGTTCACCTCAAGTGCTGTAAAAATAATTCATAAGGTCTTGCCTGATAGGTTTCTTTTGATTAACTCTATCTAGGCTGTTTGATGGTACCATTTAATAATTTAACCTGTGACAAAGTGTCTGGTTTGGTTGATTATTATCTGTCTGTTATAGTTACTTGAAGTGTAATGCAATCCTACATATGATCTAGCAGCAAATTTTCAAAAAGGTTGGGAAGCTTGATGCCTGCAGCATGCAATTTTTTATGTATTAAATGCTTTGATGTTCCAGATCATATGAAATATGGACTTGCCTGTGGCAACTATCTTTTGCAGCAAAACAATAAAACATTAAAGATAGACTCAAAAAGCTGGAGTAACTCAGCGGTTCAGGCAGTATCTCTGGAGAAAGGGAATGGGTGACGTTGTGGGTCAAGACCCTTCTTCAAATTGAGAGTCAGGGGCAAAGGAAACTAGAGGTATGAAAAAGTACAGTGAACACAAGAATGAAAGGTATGAATAGAACAAATCAAGGCCAGCAAGGATGAACATGGAAAGGTTGAGCACGCAATTGTCCATCCTTGGCTGTGGACGAGGTGATAACAAGCGGGCATAAACAGTGAAACCACGCAGAACGACAGTGAAACTAGTTGGATGAATAGGATGTTGGAGGGATGCAGAGAGAGTTAATGCAAAGGTTATTAAGGGCCTCTCCCACTTAGGCTATTTTTAGGAGACTACAGACAACCAGGCTGTCGCTACCTGCTCGCTGTCGCGGTATGGTCGTGTGTAGTCTCCTCAGTCGCCCAAAGGGACGTAGCGTCTTTCTGTTCGCCGCTGGATTTTCAACATGTTCAAAATATTTCAGTGACAGTGGGTTGACGCCAAAGAGGGTAGCTTGACTTCTCCTGATGTAGGTGCTGTTGTAGGTTGTCGCCAAGTGACGTAGGTTTCGCCGCTGCTGACTTCAGTGAATTCCATTGGCGACTACCTACGTCAACTGGCAACAGGTACCGGCAACTGAATTGGCTTCAGTTGTCACCGACAGAGTAGTAGCTTGTCGTAGCTTGTCGCGGGTGGACGTAGGCTAACGTCGGTTGTCGTAGTTTGTCACCTGTATTGTGATAGGTTATCGTAGGTGTGGTCGTAGGTGGACGTCCTAATGGGTCGCTGGTTGTCGGTAGCTTGCCGTTGCTTGATATTGACTAGGTGGTAGGTTGTTGTAGCTTGTCGTAGACATTGTCGTAGGGGGTTCCAGTCGCTGGTGTTTCAGCGACCTGCTTTGACTGTGACAGTCGCCGGCAGTCGCCTAAAAAATTGCCTAAGTGGGACAGGCCCTTTAAAGTTAGAGAAAACAATTCTCATACCTGTGGTTGTTAGTTGCCCAAGCAAAATATGAGGTGCTGTTCCTCCAGTTTGTTTTTGGACAGAGCAGGCGTTCAGCAACACGATCACTGAGCCTGCGCTTGTTCTCGCCGATATAGAGAAGTCCACACCTAGAGCAGTGATTACAGTAGATGAGGTTGGAGGAGATGCAAGTGTACCTCTGCCTCACCTGAAAGAACTTTGGTTCCAGATCTAGAGGTCCATGGATGGAGTCAAGGGTGGAGGTATGGGGACAGGTAATTTACCTTCTGAAATTGCAGGCATTAAAACATTACTGGGAGCAAGCATGATTCATAACTAGCTTTTCATTTGATTTCATGCTATTTTATGTTACATTCCTACAGATGGACTTGATTGATTTGCATTATACTTCTTAGTTGCATGTTTTGTTTATATCCCATAGCAGTAAATATACTTGTGATGAAATAATGTTAACACTATCTCTTTTTATGAAAGTGATCTTTGTGAAGAATTGTTTAGCAAATGTTCATCCTGAAATGAGTGATCCAGCATTTTTAATCCATAGAATTTTTTTTCTTAGTTATTTCAACTTTGAGGTATCAGACTTCCACTCATTGCTTATGTATTGAGTGCGAGCGAGAAATAACTAGTTTAAAGCATTTTAATGGAGGCTAAATTTAAACATTGGTATTCAGATATGTCATTTAGGAAAACAGATTGGAAAGGAGAGTGGGATAAATTATTATTCACATTAACTGACAGAATGGACCATACTTTTAAACATAACACCATTTTTTTCCAGAGAAAAAGACTTGAACATGTTTTATAAATGGACATTGTGTACTTGCTGCATACTTATTTGCATAAATTAAGTCAGATAATGCTTAGTTTTGTGTGAGGGCTTCATTGAACAGTAGTCATTTGAAAATCCTTCATTAAATCTTCTTCATCCAATTACAGAGTTAAGTGCAATTAGTACATTACTTTCACAAGGTTAACTCAAAACAATAAAGGGAAAAGGGGAAAAGAAGCATGTTTAAAAACCCTGTAAGGCCACAGGAAGCTGCCAAGCCTACAAGTGAAAATCTTATTTACAAATATTCAAAATCAATGCAAACTGATGTCAAAATCATTTTTCTAGGGATGAAATGAATATACAGGTACTACACTGAAATAATACTTGATACTCATTAGAAATTGTGTTCAGCACACCAAATCGGGAAGATGGAATGGGTTATGTTTCAGATCAATGAAATGCTTAACATGGAATTGCCTGTTGACACTAATTAGTTGCCACAAATGCACTCATAATCTTTCACCGTTTGCCATTTTACTGAGTGTCCCAGATGTTCATCAGACCTGAATGCACCAAACAGACCTTTCGAAGAGGAATAGAATAGAAAAGTAGAATAGTTTCTTTATTGTCATTGTAACAGAGCCATGTACAACGAAATTTATTGTCAGCCGTCAGTGCAGCATTCAACATTTCAAAGCTAACGCCATCCATTTCAAATACCACAGACAAAGCAAGCATACACACCCAACCCTCAATCCCCTGTCGATTTCACCGTTACCACAGTCTTAGTCTGTTCGCCCCTGCGTTCCTTGGCGCCACATTTAGTGCTTTTATAGCAGAGAAATCTGTTTTGTAGTCTATTTGGTACTTGTGGATAAAGCATTCTGCCTGACGGCATAATCTCCTCTGTTTTGTCCGGGGTGGGAGATGTCCTTATTATATTCTGGGTTTTTTTTGGTGCAGCGGGAAACTGTATAGGTCCTTAAGCAGCATATTTGATATTTGTCAATTCACTTTTTTCTGGCCATGTGGCTGGTGTATATTTACTGGGAGCAAGATAAAAGGACAGCATTCAATGTTGCTATCCCTGAGCACCCGAGAAGGTGCATGCTGGACCTTTTTCAGCAGCGCAGTGGTTCAACGCTCCATGTCAGGTCCTCCTCAATGTGGTTCCCAGAAGCGTAAATCTCTTTCTAGGCTATGGTATGGGTCCGTTCTAAGATTATTATTAGTTTCGTCTTTGAGGTGTTTGTTTTCTTCGCACCTCTGTCAGCTGCTCCACCTCATCCCGGTAGGCGTCTCGTCCCCCGCGGAGATTCCCAAGTGTAGTGTCAACAAGTGCTGTTGGACTGGGTGCCAAACGTGAGATGGTGAAAATCATTTTTCAGTACACACCCTGTGGAGAGAGAGGCTGGGGCCGTCTGTGTGAACTCTCTCTCTGGCCGACCCGACAGGAAGCTATTTATCCACGTACAGTTGTGGAGGCCAGTCCCCCAGTTTGTCCACCAGTTGGCTATATATTAAAAGGGAGCTTAGTCCACAAAGAGCATCCGCACGTGGCCCTTGTGGCTAAAGAGCTGTGGATCAGGGTCCTCTGTGGATCTATTCGCTCTGTACGGTGAGGTGGCTGTCATAACGTGCAATGCCTATTTCAAGGAGGGAAGGATGCCATCACCCCTTGGATGATCAGAGCAATGATCATACCGAAATGGCGGGTGCTAAATCGCATTCCATAATCTCCTCTGAATTGTGTCCTGGACTCTTATAGCTGTCCCACCTATAATTTTGCTATGTTTCTATGTAATAGTCTAGAAAGGTAACTGAGTGCTCTAGTTGAGAAGATGTTAATTGCTGCCATAATACTCAATGATGGTGGGAATTGATATTTTCGGTTTACTTGGTCCCAGCTGTTGTTAGCCTTCTTAAATGTTGTTGGGGTTGCAATTATTCTCATTCAATATAGCAATATCTGAACAGCTCTTGTAGCTGTAGTTTTTTATGCAGCAGAACATAGAACATACCAAAAAAAATGGAAGCAGGAAAAGGCCATCTGATCTGACCCATGACTTACTCACCACCTTGCCTAGTACTACATTAATAATATGCAATGCATTTTTAATGTAATGTTGCCCCTTGTCTGGACTTTGAGTCCGTAATAAAGTTTATTATTATATTATTATAATATGCAATGCATTTTTAATGTAATGTTGCCCCTTGTCTGGACCTTGAGTCCGTAATAAAGTTTATTATTATATTATTATTATTATTATTATTATTATTATTATTATTATTATTATTATCTTTTGACTAACATTTAGTTCCTTCAGTTACTTGTTTTAGTCCAATCCTTGATTCTCATATATTTGGGTGATTCTGTGTTGTTTGCTGCAAAGATTATGCAGAGTACTTGATTCCTCTTCCATTACATTACTCCAATTATAAATTATCATGCCTGCCTACAAAGGAGCCACACTTTCACTTGTCTTTCTCTTATTAGGCATCTATAACATATATTGCTGTTTCCATTTTTATGTTTCTCACCAGTCTGCCCTCATTCTTTCATTTCTAGTACATCCTCTGCTCTGTTCAAAATCACTCCCAATTCTCTGGCCTACTGCTGTTTTCTGGCAATTTTATAAAGCCCACTTTAGGATTTAACACTATCTTTTAATTTCTCTTGTCAGCCATGGATGAATATTTTTTCCTGCAACATGCTTGTGCCTTAAAGGAATACTGTATATAGTTTTTGCAACTTGTACATTATTTTTTTTTAAATGCTGAGTACTGCACGTCTTTCAGTGAATCCTCCCAGTTAACTACAGCCAACTCTTCTCTCCTGACTTCAAGCTTTCTTTGTTGAGATTTAAGACCTGAGTTAACATTCCCTCCACTGATGCTGCCGAACCTGAAGTCCCTCCAGCACTTCATATTTTGCCTTTGTTTTACATTGATTTTGAGGGTGATGCAGTTCATTGTCAAATGCCGTCATATTACAGGAAAACAAATGCTAAACAGACAGAAATGTTATTCAGAATTTTGTTTGGATAAAGAGGTCAGATTAAATGTGGTAAAAACAGGAAGAAGCATTTAAGAAGGCAATTCCAGAGTTTGGGGCTTAGGCTAATGAAACCCTAACCCAACAGTGGCTGGGTTAAAGAAATAAAACAAACATTCAGGAAGGATTATAGTCAGGGGAACAACAAAGTTTGGTTAAAAGATACAGTATGGAAACAGGCCATTCAGCCTACCGAGTCAGTGCTGACCAGTGATCCCCGCACACTAACACTATCCTACATACACTAGGGACACAATTTTACCAAAGCCAATTAACCTCCAAACCCGTATGTCTTTGTAATGTGGGAGAAAACCAGAGCACCCCGAAAAAAACCCGGGTCATAGGGTACAATAGGGTACAATCCCTGTACAGATAGCACCCTTAGTCTTTGTTGCTGTAAAGCAGCAACTCCACTGAAGCGCCCCTGTGCCGCCCTAGATGATGGTCTGCTTAAAATGTAGCTACATAATATCTTAGCACTTCAGCACAAAGTAAAACTGGAGGAAATAACTGCAATGAAGAGTTCTTAACAATTAATAGTATGTAGGTATTATCATCATCATCTTTCTAAATAACGCCTCAAAGTGATTTTACTGTAATTTCAAAATTAAAATTAAGTAGAAATGCCAGTTCAATTTTTTACCTTCCACTCATGATACAATAAAAACTATTTACATCAGTTCTAGAATGGGAAGATTGAACATTTACTTTTAATACCTTCTCTTTATGAACATTTTCATACAGATGGCAACTTCTTCTTTGAGCACATCATTTAAGATGCTATTAATAATTAATATAATTATGGTGAATGTAGTATATATTGTCTTCGACAGTCTTATGCTGAAAACTTTGTACGATTCTCTCTTGTATTCCTTTTTGCACATTGCAGGACATATTCAAGATGAATATATTTTATTAACAATGAAGAACTGTATGTAATGGTTCAAAGAATGAAGAATTACATTGGAAATGGATAGTACAGGAATGCAATGAAGCAGCTTAATTATCAGACCTTTCATTTTGTCACGGTCCGAGCTGAATTTTTCTGGTAATACTGCTCAGGTTCACAAGTTATAATAGAATTAGGCCATTCGACCCATTGAGTCTACTCCGCCATTCAATCATGGCAGATCTCTGCCTCCTAACCCCATTTTCCATCCTCCCCCCCCCCCCCCCCCCATAACCCTTGACACCCGTTCTTATTAAGAATTTGTCCATCTATGCCCTGAAAATATCCACTGACTTGGCCTCCACAGCCCTCTGTGACAATGAGTCCCACATATTAACTACCCTCTGACTAAAGAAGTTCCTTCTCACCTCCTTTCTAAAAGCGTGCCCTTTAATTCTGAGGCTATGACCTCCAGTCCTAGACTCTCCCAACAGTGGAAACATCCTTTCCACATCCACTCCATCTATGCCTTTCATTATTCTGCAAGTTTCAATGAGGTAATTTGTCACTCTTGGACAGGGTAAGGGTCTTTGGTTTTATATTATAAGCAACTATTATTTTTGAATGCAGTCAATGACCCATTAGAGCAGAACACAACCTCATTAGCTTCCAATTGTGTGGCTTTTCAGCTCCATGCTTATTGTCTTTTACACAGTTGCTTCTAGATCTTAAAATAGGCAATTGCAGCTTTTGAAATGAATGGATTCCTATCAGAAAATAACATATTAGGGTGGAGAAGATGGTTGAGTTTTAGGATTAGTACAAATGTAATGTTTCAGAGGAATTGCCAACTTTGGATATATTGTTACTCAAGCCTGATATCCCAGTGGACTCCTTGTAATTCCTTGATCTGCTTTGACAGGAATTTTAGTTATGATTAATCTTAATCATCAATATATTACAGCCATCATCTACCAAGTTAGCTGCCTGGATTTTTTTTTTTTCATGCAGCATCTCTTAGCCTCTATATAACCAAGCTCTGATTTAATTGGACATTCAATAATGAATTAATGCATTATATTTTATTGCTAATAGATCTAACATTGAGAATCTTATGAAATGTGCAAGTCATATCTGAAATTAAAGCTGAGGGTGTTGAATTGGAAAAGTAATCCGTACTGTGGTGTAAAATCAAATTACCTCAACATCCACAGTAACCATTGAGCTAAGCTGCAATACCTATAAATTCTAGACCTGCAATTGTACCCAGCATCCTCATTTTCTTCCACCACCATTTTGTTTTCCATTGTGATGAAACCATATAACATAAAGGGTGGTAACCGAATATTCTCAGAAAACAGTTACTATCTTGTTGCTAGTGATAGATATGTCTTTATACATAAATTTGCAGAATGCTTTTAGCATGTTGTAAGTGATTTGTTCTACCTTCAAAACACAGGTAGAGAACCAGGGCAGTCTTTCTGAAATAATTTGAGCCAGCTGTTAAGTTTTTTTCCTGCTGCTAACAGTGATTGAGAAAAGACTAATAAAAAAAAAACAAGAAGTAAATGCTGCTCTTCTTCGTGAAGTAATTGAATTTAATGTTAACCATGATAACAAGCAGATAGCTTGAAATCTTAATGGAAGGATGTTGTGGATGGAATATAATTTCTTCCAAATGGCAACAAAGGTTTAGCTTTGATCGTGAAATTCTGTTAAATACCATATGGACCAGTTAAGATGGTTTGCATTTGTGATCAGATACATTGCAGATGAATGGTAGCTTTAAAGGAACCCATTTATTCAAGGCAAATAACTCCTTATGAAGAAAGCACATTTTTAGAACCAAAATGGCTCTTTAAAGAAAATCGCAGAGAGAGAGAGAGACAGAGACAGAGACAGACAGTTTTGTGTCCCCGATAGGACAATTAAATTCTTGCTTTGCTTTAGCACACCAGGACATAGTGGGCACGAATATGCATGAAGGAATGGGCGTTGATTAACATTAGCTCTCAATAATTATTCAGCTTATAACTTTCCCAAAGAGAAAATAACTTTAGTTACACACTACTTTGTATTCCTTTTATATAGCTATTTGTTTGAATACTACAACATTGTGCATACAAACATTAGGGAACTAAGTATTTCTCAACCATCCCCCATTATTATCTTGCTTGTAACATACGGCACCTATTAGTAAGTGGGAAAGCTCTCCTAAGAGTACAAGTCCATAATGTTTCCATTGATTATATATGGTTAAAAATACAACAGCATTGTTGTTTGGACTTGGACTCCTAGGAGCAAGCTGTTTAATAAATGATTAATGGAGTCAAGTTGCCATGCATCTCTCCATTCATCAACCAAGTTTCTGGTTAATTGAACATAAATGAATTGTTATATCAAAAATATAACAATGATAAATGAATCTCAGCAGAAAATTAGCACTCAAATCCTTAATTTTGTTTTGGTAGTTTACCATTCCAGAACATTATGGGAAGCTAGCCAAAAAATTGCAGGATTAATGGCTGCGATATATGAATCATCGTTACACATGGGTGAGGTGCTGGCACACTGAAGGGTGACGAAAGTTGTGGCTTCATTTAAGAAGGACTGCAAAGTTAAACTTAGGAACTATTGACCAGTAAACGCCGATTCTTCCTGTTTCAAGAGCCTGTTTCCATGCTGTTTGACTCAAAGACTCTATGACATCTGAAGAATCATTTGTTTTAGCAATAACATTTATTTAGAATTGGTAAATCCAACAAGAGTGTTCTTGAACATGGGTCCATCCTTCTATTTGGGCCTTAGTTCTTTCAGGCATTTGCCTTACTTTTTGCTGCTGAGAATTTTTATTTATTCTTATCAATTTGGTGGTGCTCATGGGGCTTCTATGTCTAGCTGGACTCACCCACCACAGGCACTCTGTCCTGCCTCAGGCATACAGTTCTTTGTACAACTAACTCAGGATATATTTTCAGATAGTCGTTTCTATCACGCAACTGAAACATCGGAAGAAAAGTGTGCAATAAGATTACAGCAAGGAGAAAATTGCCATCATGAATTTGACAATAAAGTATCATTGAATCATTGTAAGTTGCAGGAAACAAACAAGATGATTTGTGTCAAAGACATCCCCCACCGATCTCCCTCTTTTGGCTATCCCCCGACCTCCCACTTTCGGATGCAGAATGGTTGGTCCTCAATAGAGTACTTATCTTTGTATTTACCCGTTTAAATGGTGGTCACCATTTTAACTCCTCTTCGCATTTCCATACTGACTTTCATGTTCTGGGCCTCCTCCATTGCCAGAGTGAGGCCATACACAAACTGGAGGAATATTCTCGTATTCTGCTCGGTAGCTTGCAACCCAATGTTGAACAGTGAACATTGAATTCTCCAATTTTAGGTAGCCTCAACAACTCCTGCCCTCACTTCACCATCCCTCCCCTGTGCTCCAGCTGCACTTGCACCAAGTTCTCCCCTCCCCCTACATTCTTTCCTCTGACTTTACAATTTGCAATTCTTCAATCTGTCTGTCTCACGCCTTCTGCTTTAATTTCTGGCCTTTGGTCTAACCATCTGCCTATCAAAACCTCCTTTGCTTGTGCCCACCTATATCCTGCCTCTACTCTCTCCTAATTTGCTTCACCCCACAATCAGTCTAAAGAAAGGTCTTGACTAGAAACGTCATCTATCCTTGTTCACCAGAGATGCTGCCTGACCCGCTGAGTTACTCCAGCACTTTGGGTCCTTGTTTAGTTTTGAAGCTTTACAGAGAAATGCTGTATGTGCTAGTGCTAGGAAATTACATATACATTTTTGAAATATTTTGATACGACCTTAGGTGTAGCCAGAATTATTTGCTCAGCCAAGCCTAAACAATAGTTGTCAATTATCCATTCGTACTGTGGGTTTTGGAAGCACAGCATTAGATTTGTGGTTTTCCCATCGCAGAGAACTGCAGCAAGATTTATGTTTCCATTATATTGTGATTTAACATGTTATACAAAATCACGTAAATAATTGGAAGAAAAAAAGGATAATCAACAAATGCTCAATTTGAATTTGGTTAAAAAATACATGCTATAATTGAGAATACTACATTTACTTAAATTAACCCTAACCTTACAAACAATGTTATAAGTGATAGGGAAATAACATTGAATACTACACATGCATCATCCATTATCTAACATGGATTACATTTTTTTTTTAAATCGATATGTAGACAGGAAAAGTACAAAACATAATGATCAGACTTCATGATAACTCCAGACACAGGTGATAGGAGGTTCTCAATACACTAATGATAGTTGCCCAATAGTTTACTTTTAAATCTGATAACACACACCTTTTACCTAACTAATCTACGAAGGACTTGTTTCCACTTGGAATCTCTAAACTAAATTAAACTAAATAAAAATGAAAGGTCAGACAACATTTATGAAGGATTGCACCGTTATTGTGTCAATTGTTGAGTTTTCATTGGAATACACAATGAAAGGTAATTGATCTGAAATGTTCCTTTTCTCTCCACAAATACTGCCTAAACTGCAAAGCATTTCCAGCATTTTTTAGTTTTTGTTTTAGATTCAGGTCAAGTCCCATGACATGAATAAACCTTCAAATATTTAGTTTATGTGTATTCACCGCAAAATATGATATTGGGTTAGGAAATAATGCTTCTTCAGGCTGAAGCTATAATTAAACCATTAAAGGAAATGTTGGTTTCATCCTGAATGTTGGTTTCTATGTTAAAAATGGGTCAGGTCGCAACCACTAATGGTATCCTAGAGTGCTGAAAGAAATGGGGAAGTAGTCCTGTGGTGTGTGTGGCAGTTTATTTATTAAACATATCTCCAGCAGCTGGCATTATTCCATGAGATGAAAAGAGTTGCCGATGATATCCATATTTAACAGGGATTATATAACAAAACTCGTTCTTAATTAAACTGATGGCAAGTTAGATGACAGACACCATACCTCAGATGTGCATATGACCCCATTGAAAGTGTTGAAATTATTTGTGGCATCCAGCAAGTTTCTGAAAATTATTATTTTTTTTTTAACCATTTGAATGGTCGATGATTTAAGTCTGGTTAATGTTCTTCGATAAAAGAACTAGAGTAGGTCTAGTAAGAAAGTCTGATGCTGATTGGTACATTATTTCAGTAACAGAACAAGTTGCATTCACAAAGGCAGTCGATCATTTTAACTTTTAACAATGACTTGATATTAGCACAGCCCTGGAGAGGAAAAGACTACAAAAAGTAGTAAACACTGCCCAATCCATCATCGGCTCTGACCTTTCTTCCATCGAGGGGATTTATCGCAGTTGCTGCCTCAAAAAGGCTGGCAGAATCATCAAAGACCCACACCATCCTGGCCACACACTCATCTCCCTGCTACCTTCAGGTAGAAGGTACAGGAGCCTGAAGACTGCAACAACCAGGTTCAGGAATAACTACTTCCCCACAGTCATCAGGCTATTAAACCTGGCTCGGACAAAACTCTGATTATTAATAACCACTTTCTGTTATTTGCACTTTATCAGTTTATTTATTCATGTGTGTATATATTTATATCATGGTATATGGACACACTTATCTGTTTTGTAGTAAATGCTTACTATGTTCTGTGTGCTTAAGCAAAGCAAGAATTTCATTGTCCTATACAGGGACACATGACAATAAACTCACTTGAACTTGAACTAATCCAATCTCTTTTATTTCACTTCTTTGTTCAAAAACACAATTATCAGCTGGGGTAACTGCATTGGTTCTGAGTGGAAGCAGTTTGACCATTGGTGTTTATATTGTGTTTCACTTATCAACAAGTTGGATGAAGACATTCAGCAGTTCCATCTGCAGCTGTGCTGAATTTTCTGAAGCTTAATGGGGGTGGCCAAGAAGTGCTGATCTTGCCAGCGACATCAGTATTTTATGGATGAACATGGGCTCTTGGTTTGAAGACCTTAAATGGAAACAAATGGGTTGAAAGTGATTCTAAATGCGATTGGAGAGTGTCGTCAGTCAGATGTCTTTTTATGCAGACAAATGTAGCATGATGTCCTTGACGATGGAGAACCTGGTATATATGCACATTTTACAAGGAAGTGAGGCTGCTGAGTAATCTGTATTGATTATTTGGAATTTAATTCTTTGTGGTTTATTTCGTGAGCACTGATAAAATGATTACATATTTCTTCAATCACAGAATATATCCAAGCAACTGCATATCTGAATGGTGTCAGATTAGGAAAAGGGAAGGTGCAATGAGACTGGGTGTGCTTGTACATCAGTCACTGACAGTAAGCATGCAGGTACAGCAGGCAGTGAAGAAAGCTAATGAGATGTTAGCCTTCATTGTGAGAGGATTTGTGAGAGGAGCAAGGAGGTCCTACTGCAGTTGTACAGGGCCCTTGTGAGACCACACCTGGTGTGTTGTGTGCAATTTTGGTCTCCTATTTTGAGGAAGCATATAATTGCTATTGAGGGAGTGCAGCATAGGTTCACCAGGTTAATTCCCAGAATGGCAGGACTGACATATGATGAAAGAATGGGTCAACTGGACTTGTATTCACTGGAATTTAGAAGGATGAGAGGAGATCTTATAAAAACATATACAATTCTTAAAGGATTGGACATGCTAGATTCAGGAAAAATGTTACCAATTTTGGGGGAGTCCAGAACCAGGGGTCACAGTTTTAGAAAAAAAGGGGTAGGCCCTTTCGGACTAAGATGAGGAAAAACTTTTTCAATCAGAGTTGTGAAATTCTATGCCACACAAGGCAGTGGAGGCCAATTCACTGGATGTTTTTAAGAGGGTTAGATTTAGCTCCTAGTGATAAAGGAATCAAGGGATATGGAGAAAAAGCAGGAACAAGATACTGATTATAAATGATCAGCCATGATCATATTGAATGGCGGTGCTGGCTCGAGGGGTCAAATGAGCTACTCCTGCACCTATTTTTCTATGTTTCTAACCAAGTCATCCAACCACTCATTCATTCTTAGGTTTCACACTGAAAGCAAGAAGTCTTCTCATTAAGAATATGCCACGTCCAATTCATTTTCTGACAGTTTTTGACACTTTGCCTTAACATGGAACAGGTTTCAAACTTCTGATCTACTATATTAGAACTGTGATATGACAAACCTTGGCTGGTTTGACTAAGCTGATGTGTGGTCGCGCAGTGCATTCGTTGAAGCAAGAATTCTGTGGTAGGGTTTAATGGCAAGCAAATCAACTTGTTCAACTCAATTAAAGCAGATAAAACAATGTAACACCATATATTTCATTCTTTCAATGTTGATGATGTAGGTTTGCAAGTCATTAGCAATGTCAGAAAAAGTTCATTTGGGAAGTACAGCACCTCCCAAACTGTTTCTCTAGAGTCCATTGCAAAGCATTTCAGATGGTAATGCTTAACATTTGCACTGAAAGAAGGGCTTCAATAGTTTGGTTAACTTCCTTTTATTTACATTCCCAATGGAAACTTTGATTAAAATAGCACCATTTCATTTTATCAAGCTGAGAGGATGTTTCCCTTGCGAGGAATCTAGGGCAACGGGGTGCAGATTCTGTATAAACAGACACCCATTTTAGATGGATTTGAGGAGGAATTGTCAGAGCTATGACATTTGTACAAATGGTGAAAGAATGGTCATTTGGAACATGTGCGAAAATGTTAAGATGAAGATCATAGTTCAGTTAATCATAATGAATTATGTATTAAGCTTATGGAGACTACTCTTATTTCTACTTTATTTCTTCCATTCTGTTGTTTTGTAAACTAGAAACGAACATTGGCCTGCACTTTGATGTACTGATAACAAAGTGGTGTCAACCTTGACATCAATGCAAGTGAAACTGGTAACCTGATCGAGAAAATGAAGATGCATGGGATTCATCAGAATCATATTCCAGGGTGAAAATGTCAAAGACCAGAGGGCTTAGGTTTAATGTGAGAATGGCAAAAATGCAAAAAAAAAGAGATATGCGGGGCAATTACACAGAGAGTGATATGGGTGCTTGAAACATGTAGCCTGGTTGGTGGTGGAGTCAGATGCGATAGGAGCATTGAAGAGACTTTCAATAGGCAAGTGGGAATCGAGTGATGTGATTCTCATGGTGTACTCCTCAGAGATACTGGAAGTTTCCCTGACCTTCCACATTCTATAGCAGGACCATACCAGTGTCATAACTGTCATCCTTTCTACATTATGACCATGAAATAGTCACAAAAGAAAAAACAGACCATATCTTATCCTGCCATCACCCTCTGCTCAAGGCTGGCTGAAGGCTCACATCAGCACCTCAGCACTTCTTTTAAATACAACCCTTACACCACAATATGGCCAATCCCAATAGGCCGCTCCACTAGTACTGCCTTCCTTTTATACACCAATTGGAACAGTCACTCGGGAGTGCTCACAGCTGCTTTTTAAATTTCCCTTGCTGCTCCTCCTCCTCCTCCTCCTCAGCTGCTCATTTGCTGCTGAAACTGACAACTAATTGCTTGAGATGGACACAAAGTGCGGGGGTAACTCAGCGGGTTGGGCAGCGTCTCTGTAGAGAAAGGAAGTGCGATGTTTTGGGTCAGAACCCTTCTTCAGACATCCCACCCAGAACGTCAGTCCGAAGAAGGGTTCCGACCAAAAAAGTCACCCATCCTTTTTTTTCTCCAGAGGTACTGCCTGACCCGCTGAGTTGCTCCAGCATTTTGTGTTTATCTTCGTTACAAACCAGCATCTGCAGTTTATAACACCATGAGATTGAGATTTTATTTTCAGACATATTACTCCCCATTAATTTCAAGTTTTTATTTGAACAAATATGTTGGATATTGAGTTATATTTTTCCTTCTTGGAGGAATATTTATTAGTTGCTACAAAAGTTCACTCTTTTGTTCCTCAGTACATCCATTATAACTTCTCAAACCACTCCACCTCTCCTTCACCTTTATTGATTTAACAGCTTTGCCACGTAATCAGAGACAGGCAGGTGGTGATGAATCCTTCTGCACAATTACAGAAACATCCGTTGCCTGCCAATGCCTTTGTACCATTTTGGCTTCGGAGAGCGCAATGATATGCTTTTTCTCACTGCTTGATATATCCTAGTCCGACTGCGAGGTGTGTTAATATTTAGCGTTAAACACTGCAAGTTACATCACGGAACACTCGATATTTCTGGTGGGGGAAAAAAATCCCTCGCCATCATGAGCTGTCTTTAAAGGTTACTGGGTGTTCTTCGTGCTGATAGGCAATGCTGTGTTGAATGCCCATCATGTTCTGCACATTTGCTGGTCACCTTATCGGTATCTGGCTGAGAACTGATAAGACCAATCACATTTATAGCAGGCATGTTTAAATGTCAGTCTCTATTGATTCACTGTGGAACCATTGAGCTGAGAAATAAATATTTTAATATGCCATCTCTCGAGTGGTTTACGTTATTCGTCATTAGCTTTATACTAAATTACATTGATTTTTCAATTTATATCTCAGGAATTGGATACAAATTAGTTATAATTTTCTGTTACAGGATCTGTAGTCTTGGAAGTACTAAAGAATTTTACACTGGTGTACATGTCGTGCAATTTGACAAGATTACAGCTATCTTTGCTGTGTTGTTTTTTCCTATTTATATCTCTATACCAGAGAATTTGGAGTAGGTTGAACTTTCACGAAAAGATGAATGATGACAGGCGAAGTAATTGGTTATTGGAATTGAGAACATTTAATAGAAGCTTCATCGAGCAGGTTAGAAGTATCAATAGCTCGTTTTGTCAAGTATTTTGTTGGGTCTTCGGATTTTTATGGTTTAGTTTGCCTGAATAATTTATAGCATTCCATCTTTTGTATAATTCTCAGAGTTTGCTTTTGGTTTGATTATCTCTGAAAGGGCAGCAGCAGCAACCAGATCACACGGAGCAAAAGACTGAGTAATCTGTCCTTTTGGAAGTGAAGAAAAGGTTATGGGTTTTGAAACATCATCAATCTAAAATACATTCAAAAAACAAAAGTAACGATTTCAATGTCACTACAAAGTTGTGCCCATTTTGTACTTATGATAAGAAAACAAATTAGATTCATGCGATAATTGCGTAATACTCGGTTTACAAGTTTGCTTTTACATTTGACATCCAGTTTGCAAATCAACAAAATACTCTCCTGTTATTGCACATTTTTAATATTTAATAAATATTTCTTGTTCATGAACAATGCTGCACAGGAGGGGTTCGGGCACCATTTCCCCTCATGCTCCACAATCAGATGATTTCCATTTTGCGATCCTTGTGATTATTTTTCTGATTCTCTCTGTCTAATCATCCAACCACCTTTGCCTATTGTAATATTCTTTCTGGGCTCCTGATTTACAACTAGTTGGACTGAAGCAGTTAATTAAAAATAAAATGTAACACATATATTTAAACACATTAACTTGAACTTGCTATTATACAGAAGGAGAATCACGAGGTATATGTGTAGGAACGAACTGCAGATGCTGGTTTAAATCGAAAATAAACATAAAATGCTGGAGTAACTCAATGAGACAGGTATCAATCAATCAATCAATCAATCAATCAATCAATCAACCTTTATTGTCATCTTGCAAGCAACAAGTACAGTGCAAAATGAAAAGACGTTTCCCAGTGAATAGCGGAGCATCGCACATGAAATTTAAAACATTTCACACATAATAACACTAAAAAACAATCCAGTCCCCGATGGAACAGTATGGATAGCCTCGCAGGTAAAAACAGAATGTTAAAATACAATAAACCAGGGAAGAAAACCGGGAGATTTGAGTGGCCAGTGCCAGTTATTAAAGTGTCCGTCCAGCCGCAGAATCAAGTGACTGGGAGTGCAGAGTGACCGTTTAGCAGCCTCACAGCCTGGTGGTAGGAAGCTGTTGTAGCAGTCTTGTAGTCCGGGCTTTGATGCTGCGATATCTCTTGCCTGATGGCAGGAGATCCAGGTGTATGTGGAGGGGGTTGCAGTTTGTCCTTAGCAACTCTCTGAGCTTTTTTCAGACCGCGGCTCTGGAACAGTTCTTGTACCGAGGGTAGGGAGACGCCAATGATCCTCTCTTTCTCCCCCACTACCCTCTGCAAGCCTCCTGTCCGAGCAGTTGCAGGTGCAGTACCACGTATTTGCCTTGTACGTGAGTACAGACTCCACCGTGCCCCTGTAGAAAGTCAAATGGTGTTGTCAGTGGAGTGAGGCCTGTTTTAGTTTCCTCAGGACTCTGCAGTACAGCTGATGGGCCCGTTTGAAGGTCCCAGTGCTGTTCCTGGACCAAGGGGAGGCTGTCCGTAATTTGCACACCGAGGAACTTTATGCTCTCCACTCTCTCCACTGCAGTGCCACTGATGTTGAGGGGTGTATGCTTTGGCTGCGCCCTCCTGAAGTCAACAACCATCTCCATAGTTTTGTCGACATTCAATTCTAGGTTATTTTTGCCGCACCAGTCCACCAGTTGTTCTACTTCCTCCCTGTACATTGATTCATCATCTCCACTGATGAGTCCCACCACTGTAGTGTCATCCGCGAATTTTATGATCTTATTGTCCCTGAATCCTCTGGAGCCTCTGGTAGCCTCAGGAGATAAGGAATGGGACCTATTTCTCTCTATATTTTTATACCACTTGAACCTATTCTGTTTTGAGATATAGATCAGATGCAGGCAGAAGAGATTAGTTTAATTTGGCATTCAGCACAGATATTTTGGGCTAAAGGGACTGCTCATGTGTCAACGGAGCACGGTTGAGCCGCGGGATTTACCATCACCCGGTGGGGTCACAACATCTGGAGCGCCTCGGCGCAGAGGTAGAACAAAGAGGGAAGAGACAGAGACGTTAAGATTTTGCCTTCCACCACAGTGAGGGGGTGTTTGGTGAACTCACTGTTGTGGATGTTAAATTTGTGATGATTGTGTGTTTTTGTCATTTTTTATTATATGTATGACTGCAGGGAAACAAAATTTCGTTCAGACAGAAAGGTCTGAATGACAATAAAGGAATCAAATCTAATCTAATATTAAGTCCCCTGGTTTCTTATTCCCTTACCCTATGTAAAATGCTCTATGCTGAACTGTTCTACCTTCTTGCATATCTATCATTTGCCTTGGAGTTTTCAGCCATGTACCTGCTTTAGGCAAATTTTCCAGTCAGTGGACCATCCAACAAGTCTTTAGACTCTTTACAATACAGAAGCACTCAATGGAAGCCCTTGCTGTTATAAGGGGAATGTGCAGAGTACACAGACACAGTCTCATTGATCAGGATTGAATGCACATCTCTGCAGCTATGAAACAACAACACTAACTGCTACACACTGAACATAGGCTGAGAATCAATGTTCAAATGATTGGAATGTTTGATGCGACACTAGATCAAGTGGGAGGCTTCCAAGAGTGAGGTAGCTGGAGTACAGGGGAACAATGTCCATGTTGATGAAGGCCAAGGCTGGCAAGCCTAGGGAACCTTGGTTGACAATGATGCTGAGGCTCTGATCATGAAAAAGGAGGCATATATCAGAATTAGGCAGACAGGATCAAGCAAATTCCTCCAGAAGTATAAGATGTGCGGAAGTTCAATCAAGAATGCAATCAGGAAAGCATGAAATGGAGCTGGCAAACAAGATAAAGGGAAATTTGAAGAGATTCCTACAGTGCATTAGGAGTGGAAGGATGCCAAGAAAATACACCTGTTCCTTTAAAGATCAGCATGGGCATCTTTGCACAAGAGACGGGGGAGATATTAAACAAATATTCTTCATCCATTTTTATTGAGGAGAAGGTAGTGCAAGCCAATGAGCTGAGGTAATGGGCTGTGATGTCTTGCGTCTTAACTCAGATATGAATTATAAAAGGGAAGGTATTGGTGGTTTTCATTCGTGACGTCGAATAAGAGGTATGTTGTCGCAGACATTGTCGTAGTGGGGGGGTCAGTCGCTGGTTTTACGGCGACCTGCTACGACTATGAATGTCACTGAAAAAATTGCCTAAGTGGGACAGGCCCATTAGGCAATTATTCAGGTGACTGCCAGCGACTACAACAATGGAATTCACCAAAGTCAGCACCGGCAACAACCTACGCCACCTGGCGACAACCTACGCCATCCTGGCGACAACCTACGACAGCACCTACGTCAGGAAAAGACAAGCTATGACAAGCCCACGGTTGCCGAAATGTCACCAAAATATTTTGAACATTTCTAAATCCAGCGGCGATCAGAAAAAACACTACGACTCTTTGAGCAACTGAGGAGACGACTCATGGTCATACAGGCGACACAATGATGACCATGTAGCGACAGACAAGTCGCCTGTAATCGCCTAAAAAATCGCCTAAGTGGGACTGGCCCATTAGTCCAGTCACCGGTTTTTCAGCAACCTGCTACGACTATGACAGTCGCTGGCAGTCGCCTAAAATATCGCCTAGTGGGACAGACCCGTAAGAGACAGGATCTACCAGCTTTTGGTTAGGTACCGACTGATTAGGGACAGTCAGTATGGCTTTGTGTATGGTAATTTATGTCTCACATATCCAATAGTTCTGTGAAGAGGTCACCAAGAGGATTGATGAGGACTGAGTAATGAATGCTGTCTGTGTGGAGTTTTGCAAGACCTTTGACAAAGCCCCACATGCTAGGCTAGTCTGGAAGGTTAGACCACTTGGAATCTAAGATGAGCTCGCCAATTAGATTCAAAGTTGGTTTGCAGAAAAGAGACAAAGAATAGTAGTGGTGGGTTATTTTTCTGAGTTGAGGCCTGCGACCAGTGGAGTACTGCAGGGGTCAGTGTTGGCTCCGATGTTGTATGTTATCAATATCTAGATGATAATGTAGTTAACATTGTTAGTAAATTTGTAGACAGGAATATGATGGACATAGCACGCCTTGAAGAAATGAGACTCCGACTAATAGATAAATATGACCAATTCTTAAGGAGTTGGTCTCCTTTCATCGACTTTTTGGAATCATGTGATGCAGCGGTACCGTAAAGATTGCTGATTTAAGTTCATGACGCGGATAGATCTACATCTCCGAATACAGATTTGAAAAATTCTCTTTTAAGGGGCCTTCTGTTCTATTTCTACTTTCCACTTTCTCTCTTCCTTTTTTATTTTTTATATACACACTTCACGTTTTTCTACTCTCTACCATCTATTTTTCCTCTTTCTATTGTTTTCTTTTTCATGTATAACATACATAACTACAATCAAGTCGAACTCAAGTACAATATACAGAGCAAAAGGGAGGGTGCAGAGTATAGTTCTCAGCATGTAGCGCAATGTAGTGTATAAGTTCCATAGACAAAGTCCAATGTCCTCAATGGGTTAGAGGTGAATTGGAGAGTACTACAGCCTTTGTAAAGACCATTCAGAAGCCTGATAATGGAAGCTGTTCTTGTGTCTGATGGTGTACACTTTCAAGCTCCTGTGCGTTCTGCCAGATGGGAGCAGGGAGAAGAAGGAATGGCCGATTTCTTGACAGGTTAAGGGGAGAAGGCAGGAGAATGGGGTTAGGAGGGAGAGATAGATCAGCCATGATTGAATGGCGGAGTAGATTTGATGGGCCGAATGGCCTAATTCTACTCCTATTCCTTATGACTTGATGGCCGGAGTGGGGCATCTTTGATTATGTTGGCTGCTTTTCCGAGGCATCTCAAGATTGCATATACCTTCTTTGAAGAATTGGAGTGCAGGTGGCTGTTTTGAGATGATCTGTTAGTTAATTATATGGCTGTCCTTAGTGAAATTAATCTATTTATTCTATTCCGGAATTATCTGATTTTTTGAATTTAATTCCCAAGCTACCATGTGGGATTTTAACTTGTGTCAAATCAATAATTCAGGCTTCTGGCTGCAAATTTAATGACTTAAGCGCTACCCCATCATAGCCATTGATGTTATAGTTAGGTGCTCTCCATGGGACTAGACAGGTCAGTCTAATAAAATGTGGAGGGCATGCTTTGGTCAGTCAATTGCACACAAATTATGACCAAGACTGTGCACAATTGAGGAACCGGGGTGCGGGAACAGACCCTCTATGTGATCGAATTTTGGCTGGAAAGGACAACATTCACATTAGATGGACAAAAAATGCAGGAGTAACTTAACGGGTCAGGCAGCATCTCTGGGGGAAAAAATGGTTTAGTGACGTTTCAGGACAGGACCCATCTTCAGACTGAAAGTGGGGGAGAGGGGGGAGGGGAGGAGAAAAAATACCAGGCCTGCCACAAATCACCTCAGACAGGGAGGTGCCTGCTAGATCCATTGTTGACAAGAGAAGGTGTGATATCAAGAGAAACAATGTGAAGGATGGTGGAACTGGTAAAACGACTAGGGTGGAGGAAGAGGGAGGCGGTTGGGGGGTGGGGTTTAAGTTGACGTTACTTAAAATTAGAGAATTCAATGTTCATACTGCTGGGTTGCAAGCCACCCAAGCGAAATACAAAGTGTTGTTCCTATGATTTACTTGTGGCCTCACTTTGGCAATGGAGGAGACCCAGGACAGAGAGGTCAGTATGGGAATGGAAAATAATATATTTGAACTGGAAAACGGTGCTGAAAATACACAGACAATGAATGCAAGGAAATAACATTTAGGGGAATTGTGGCAACGAGATGGAATGCATGCTCGCTAACTGAGTAACTCAGCATAACCTTATAATTATCTTATTGCTGAGGTAGTTACAAGACCACTCGAACCCAAAGCCCCTCGAAATAGCATGACACATGCAAATAAAGCTGGGGGAATCAGTGAGTGATCACATCATCACAGTCAATGAGCTGTCAAGGTATTGTATATGTGGAGAATTTAAAATGTTGCGCACTCAGAGACTGGTTTATTTGCAGTTTAAGTGATGATAAAATCCCGCATAAACTGTTAGGCATGAAAACAGTTGATAACATTTGATTTGGCCTGTAGGACTAACTTCCATGGTGATGGCAGCCATAGATTGCAGGGAGTAGGCCCAACTAGCCTGCACTACCATTTAATATGATCAATACCTATCTATGCTTGCCTTAACTTTTCTTCTGCATCATTTCGCCAGACCCATTTATTCCTCAATATATCAAATATTTATCCACTGCCACATTAAATACTTCTAATGATCAGCTTCCATAGCTGCCAGCACAGAAGATTCCAGAGATTCACCACCCTCTTTGAGAAGGCTCTTCAACCTACTATGTCCAAGTCCATGCTGACCATCAATCACCCGTTCACTAGCTCTACGTTATACCACATTCCCATCTATATACTAGGGGCAATTTACAGAGGCCAATTAACCTACAAACCAGCACGTCTTTGGGATGTGGGAGGAAACCAAGGCACTTGGAGGAAACTCATGTGGGCCACAAGGACAAAGTGCAAATTCCACATGGACAACATCTGAGATTAGGATCAAACCAGGGCCTCTGGCACTGTGGGGCAGCAGATTTGTTGGCGTCACTGTACGCCCCTGGTCTTTGTTCTTCTCAAGTGCCTTCAAACAATTCACATCATAAGAGGGACACATTGCAATAATTTTTAAAATCTAATGTAAGAGAACAGGAATCCTCCTCTCTGAATTTGTTAATCAAAACTCATTGTCCTTGGGGTTCAGAGGAGTACGCAGGTCCTCCAGTAGGGTACATTGGCTGCAAAGGAGACCTTCCTCTTCTGGATGCAAAATTCACCTGTAGCAATGAGGTCATCTCACACCTGAACCAAGCAGGTTCAGTCTTGAAGGATATTGTTGAGGAATTTGTTGTGGTTTTCCACTTCATCTGAGCAGAGTTACCATGTTACCAGGAATTGGAAATCTTGCCAGATTGGTTCAATCAAGCAAACTAGTGCCATACTGAGCAATGCGTGTGCAATACTTTCACCTCTTTATTTGTGAATATTAGGATTTTTCAATTGGTTAAATTCAAGTAATACTGTCCAGAAATATAAGGTCATACAGTGTGGAAACAGGCCCTTCGGCCCAACTTGCCCACACCGACCGACATGTCCCCCATACACTAGTCCCACTTGCCTGTGTTTGGCCCATACCCCTCTAAACCTTTCCTATCTATGTACATGTCTACTTGCTTCTTAAACTTTGCGATAGTCCCTGCCTCAACTACCTCCTCTGGCAGCTCGTTCCATACACCCACCTCCACCACAATATAAGTTGTAAACAGTAATTCTACTTGCTTTTTCTTTCGAATTCTGCTGATTTGTGTAGTTCTTGCAGGAAGCCTATATGATCTTGATAATTGCTCGTTTCTAAGCTTCCCACCAGTAAAAACACTTAATCAAGCACTTGCATCAACTAAATTTTATTTTACCAAAAGCGCGTCACAGATCACACACTGTACCTATCCCACCACGGGTTAGATCCTTGCGTCTATCTGTTCAAGCCCTCTAGGCCCCGAGCAGACAAAGGCACTCCAGAAGGGTACGCAGTCCTGAACGCACTTCCAGAAGATCGACCCTGAGCCTCGTGATCATGGCCTTTTATATTCCCCGCGAACTCAAGTGTCGAGGGGGTTGTCTCTTAATCACCCAATTACAAATATCGATTAACCCCATACAGAACAGGCATTTCCCTAACCCAATGATACAACAGTTCAATACATTGTATTCACAACGGACTTCGAGATGAAGTCAACTTGGAATCATTTACCCTGATTAACATAAATCTCAGACAAGGCTCAACCCCCCATCCAATCAACACTTAGCAGAGTCAAGTTCTACAACATTATTTACAAACCATTTGCAAGGTGCATGTCTGGTTTGCAGCCATCCAATCCATTCTATGCATTTAGCACCAGATTGACAGGGTTTGCAAGGCTTCCCATTCTTTGCTTGCAAATTGTATCCAAGTTCCAGACTCCCTGGCACCTCTTGCAGCCTGTCCCAGCTCTGCAGAGAGCAATTCCAATTTGGCCAAATCTCCCAGCAAACCCTGAAACTTAACCCCATTTTGAAGTCCTGGCTGGTCCAATTTAACCAGGATTAACAATCTTAATGGTTGGGTTTGAAGACCGTGAAACCATCCCAATGTTTGGACTGTCTCAATTCAATTTTAACAGCATACCATTTATAAGATAGATCGCTCAGTTTAAAATGAATAATTTTCTTCCTTGTCTTGCCATTCTGCCATCGAGAATGCGGATGAAGCAGTGCAGTAAATATATATAAAAAAAGATCCTTTCACTCGTTGATTATAGTGTGCAAATCAGGCAATCAGATTATCAAGAAATGCCTTTTCAGAATGATTCAGGAGGTAGTGCCATGAAGATGCAATCAGTTGTATTCGTGTTATTCAGTGCTATCAATGCTATTCATTGACACATCGCACTGAACAGCAATGAATTATGCCTATTACACTATTCCAATGCATAGAAACGCAGTTCAATTCGAGGGCAACCGCAGCTTTGTTCAGGTTGAACTTCCAACTTACTTGCTTTAGTCATTATCTGGTGATATTAGAAACTGCACTCAAAAAACATTGACTGAAATGCACAAATAACCTGAGGCGTGAGGGTGGTTTGAGGGTGACGATGGATTAAGAGCGTTCACCTAAGGATGTGGAAATGCACATGAAATGCATTGAAATGAGTTGTCAATGTGACATTTCTCATGAAAAATTAAAATATTTATTTAAAAGTGAAAGTGGAATTCTGAAGCTCAGTTCAGAGCTGATTGACAGAAACTAATTGTGTTAGCTCCACCAGTATATTAATGCAGCATTGCCCTCAATACAACACTATTTTCCATTAACTCCCAAGAATTTAGCACTTTTTGAAGGGAACCTGAACTTCTTTGAGCAAAGAAACATGCCCATTATTATTCTGACAAGCAATCTGGTCTCTTGTACAACTTTCTTGAAACATGATTATAGACCCATTTTCCATTAGTTCCTGATTAGTTGATGCCTCATTTGAATCTACAGTACTTCACACTAATCTACAAGAGACTAAAGATGTGATAATTTACCTTTGATTTTTTGCTAATTCATTTCTCATCCTTTTATCTCCTTGGTGGGCCTCCACATTTTTTACCAAAGCTCATGAAGTCCTTGACATTGACTGTTGGCAGGTGATTTGAATGAGCAAGATACCATGCCATTAGTTCTTAAATGCCATAGCCGTGGCCTTTCAAAAATATTGTCATATACCAAGCAGAATTGGAAAAGAAGGGTGTGGGCACAAGGGAAATGCTGATCCCAGGCAGTGGATCCACCCAGGTTAAAGTTTCCTTATACATGGATGACGTTACTATCTTTTCGCCAAATCTGCTCCAGGACCACAGATTGATGAGTACGTGTGTCCACTTTGAACTGGTTATTTACGCCAGAGTAAATTTCATTGGCAGCTGGTTCGACCAATCCTTTAGAAGCAAAGAACTACAGATGTTGGTTTATACCAAAGAAAGACACAATGATGATGTTTCAGTCTGAAGAAAGGTCCAGACCCGAAACATCACCCATACCTTTTCTCCTGAGTTGCTGCCTGACCCGCTGAGTTACTCCAACGCTTTGCTCGACCAATCCTTTGTTCCTTTCACTATCTGGATAATTACCTGAAGGTGCTGAGGGAAAATAGCACCAAGATCTGGGTGAGGTGCATACCCGAGGAGAATGATGAACTTGGATTGCAGGGTTGATGGCTCCTGTTGATTACTACAATGAACCTTGTCAGTGGGTGTGAGATGTCCTCTGTGTTGCTCCATGTGGCATTGGTGTTGCCAATACCGGGCATCTGTATTGCAGCAATCTACGGAACCCTGCATCTTACTTGGGGAATAAACATAAATTTGCCCACAAAGGCACAAACTACAAGTCTTAGAAGAAAAGTGTGTATCAACATTTGTCGGTGGTTGCATCAAGCTATGTTCATAAGTTCATAGTTCATTATTTCAGGAGCAGGTCATTCGGCCCATCCAGTCTACTACATCATGACTGATCTATCTTTCATTCGCAACACCATTCTCCTGACTTTCCCCCAGAACCCCACACCCTTACTAATGAAGAATCTGTCAACCTCTGCCTTAAAGAATATCAATTGACTTGGCCTCCACAGCTGTCTGTGGCAATGAATTCCACAGATTCACAACCCTCTGACTAAAGAAATTCCTAATTTTTCCTTTCTAGAGGTACCTCCATTTTTTTCTGAGGCCAGGGCCTCTGGTCCTAGACTCTCCGACTGGTGGAAACATCCTCTCCACATTCACTCTATCCAGGCATTTCACTATTAGATAAGTTTCAATGAGGCCCCCCTCGTCCTTCTAAATTCCAGCAGGTATAGGCTCAGTGCTGTGAAACGTTCATCATGTGTTGACCAAACATGCCTGGGATCATTCTCGTAAACCTCCTCTGGATCCCCTTCATTGCCAGCATATCGTTCCTCAGATATGGGGCACAAAGCTGCCATGCGTAAACCTTCAGTGCACCGACCCAACTATTACCATGTTCTGAGTGTCTTTTTGTCCCCAAAGTTATGAAGGATAATTCTAGCTATATTGCTGCTGAACATTGCATTCAGCAGGACCATTCCATATCCAGGATGCCTCACTGGAAGATTTGTGCAGAAGAATATCTTTGATCGCAACAGCAAGAAGGTCGTCTTCATGGAATGTTCTCAGGACCCTGAAGGGATAAGGTAATGGTGAAACTGTCATATGGTTCCCAGAACTTACTGCCGGAAGTCATGTGCTAATCAAGCTCCACACCCATCTGTCAAAGTCACCCTGGAATACAAATATAACCCCTTGCTGCTTTTGTCTGTCGCAAATCACATTATTGAACTCTTCAATCAATAATAACAAGTGTGAGGACCATATTGAGCTCTGTTTTTCAGACTGAAATAATATGGTTGGCAGCCTCCACCAAGTGCACCTTCTTTGTTTCCAGTATTTCAAGGTGGCAACCTATCAGTAACTCTCCAAAATTATTCAGGATGGAATAATGAATTATTGATTAATCAATTATGCCAAGGCCTTTTGAGCGGATTTTGAGCATTACAGATGCTGATAGTTTCTTCAGCAAACCTCAACCTGGGGGAAATCTGAAAATAATTGATGGTTTCCAATTTTATGTTCAGCATTGCCACCAGACTTGCCTGGCAAGTGGCTGCTGGTTCAGTGGAAGGGAATTTCACAAACTGTGCTCACAAATCCATGAGCAAAAATAACCTATGAATAAGGAGAAGTCTGGACCTCGGAAGAAAGTACTAATTTGGGGTAAGGCAGATTGCAACATTATCAGTCAGGAGTGAGGGAAACTAAATTGGGAGCAACTGTTATTGGGCGTGTCCCCATCAAACATGATAGTCGTTTAAAGACCAGCTGGTGATCAGAGTGCTGGGCCAGCATTTGCAGTAAGGAGGAGGGAGAAGGACGGCAAGGTAAGGGAAACTTTTGAATGACCAGATATAGATTTGAATAGATGTAGTGGCAGATTATTATATTGGTCAAGGAATCTTTTCTCTAGCCACTATGATTGAAGACAGGGGTTAGGAAATTATATCGATACACGTCCACGAGCTCTCCGGAGACATTCAATGCCGTCGAAAGAGAAATCTTCCAAACACAGTCTCTTGATTAATAGTTTCTTTACTGTTGTAGTAAAAACAGCAAGATATTCATCCAAACTTCTTCGTGTTTAAGTACATTTTGATCTTACTTGTATTCAAACTCGTGCATGGTAGAACTTGTGCATGGTTGAAATCTGTGACCTCTTCCCCCATGCCTCTTCAAACTAAACTAAAAACTACTAGGGAGTCTGTGTGAGAATCCTAGCTGCAAGTGTATAGTTAAACTGGTAGGACCCTTAAAAACATTGATGCACAATGGAATTTTGTGGTTCAAGTCCATAGCTCCCTGAAAGTGGCAACACAAGTAGATATTGGAGAATTTAGTCTATGTCAGGAAATCATATTAGAGTTTAAAAAAAGTTTAGTTGGGCCATGTTTGGAGTGTTGTGTGCAGTTCTGCTCGATGCATTACAGGAAAAATATGGAGGCTTTGAATTGGTTGGTGATGAGGTTTTTCCAGAATGTTGCCTAGATTTGTGAGCATTCGCTACAGGTAGAGGTTGACCAAACTGCATTGTTTTCTCAGGAGAGTCGGAGGTTGAGGTGGATCCTGATAGAAGTATATACAATTCCGAGAGGTATTGATAGGAGAGACAGTCAGAACCTTTTTCCAAGGTTGGAAATGTCAAAGTCAAGAGGGCATAGCTTTCAGGTGCGAGGGGAAAGGATTAAAGAGGTAAGTGAGGCAAGTGTTTTAGACAGTGACCATTGGGTGCCTGGAATGCACAGCCAAGAGTGGTGGTAGAAGCAGATATGATAGTGGCATTTAAGAGTTTTTTGGAAGGCACATGGGTATGAAGCTTATGGAGGAACATGGATCACTCGCAAGTAAAGGAGATAAGTTTAACTTGGCAACATGTTTGGCAGAGGCAATGTGGGTCAAAGGACCAGACCTGCTGAGTTCATTCAGCATTTTGTATTTTGCTTCCAAAGATTCCATCATCTTTGGTGTTGTGCTTCTGTGTTTAGGTCCCTGACTTGAGTAGACAATGTTTACCTTTTTAGATCAAACCAAGTGAGATAAAATGCTTGAATGCATTTATATGGCCTGGAGTTTTGCCTTTATCTTTAAAACTGAGATTTCAAAAACTGAATGCTTGCGGATCCTGAATTGTATTTCATTTTCCTTTTAAACTTATTTCATAACATGTCATATGGTGTCCAAATTTGCAGAAGCTTGTGCTGTTCTTGCAATCTTTAGTGTCATACAGTGGAGCTTGTTTAAACTGTGCTCACAATCAGACCAAACATCCACAACCCGTTGTGCCTTATTGTTGAGCTACTTTCTTGGCAAGTTATTTGGTGATAACATTTAAAACAGCGGAGCTTATTTAAGCTGTGCTCACAAGCACTCCTATCACCCACAATTCTTAGCATCACACTGTCGAAATATATTGTTGGCGACCTACTTGGTGACAGCATTTTCTCAGGGTAACTGGTGAACAGCCCTTCTCTGAGGAACAACAATTTTCCCAGTGCAAGGTCAATTGCTTTGTAAGGTCTGGTCATTATAATCGAACTGAAAACTCAGCAGCATAATTATCTCAGTATCTGTGGGTGTGCATTTTCTAGTGGCTATCATCTGAGTGGAGGCAGGTGGATAATGGGCTCCTGCTTCCAGTCTGCCCGTTCACTCGATTGAACCATCATATCAACAGATGAGCAATTTTGCTGCGTTTGAATCTTGTGTCATTTGTTCCCTATCATCAAAAACATTTTAATATACACCAAGCCACTGTAAAATGCATCAATTAAAGTGTTAAAAATAAAGGTTTCCTAGTGTCGCGTGTCTTCCAGATGCACTGAGAACGACATTCTAAAATTGCATAGCGCATTCACACTGAATGACTGTAAAATATCCACATGCAACTGCTACTAAAATAGAAACACTTCTCCCACAGCAAGCAACAGCATGCACCAGCTTGCTTATCTCAACCTTATCCCACCTCCTCTCACAGCTCAGATAATCAGACAACACGTTATAGTCCCTAAATAGCATGTTGTTGGTAAATATCAGCATATTCTGGGGATTTATTCAGAGTTGAAAATAAGAATCTGTAACTCAGTAAGATCTGTAAAACCTCTATATTGATTGATTTTAAAAAATTCAGATGTTTAACCAATCGTGTATCGTCATTCTGCTGACTGGTTAGCATGCAACAAAAGCTTTTCACTGCACCTTGGTACATGTAACAATAAACTAAACTGATACTAATGGGTGAAAATGAAATGAAATTGTTACTGATGGAGCAATCTTTCCCTCTCAGTTTGTGCAATGGAACTATTCTGCTATTTCATCCTCTTTTACATAATTTTCATCAGCCAAAGTCCTTCCCACAGGTATGGTCCTCAAGGACACTGGAAGTTTCCCTCACAAAAACAGACCTTACCTTATCTTCCTCTCACCCTCGCCAAAGCCTCAGGAGTCAAACCCTCAGTACTTGCCCTCAAATGAAACACCTCGGGCGGCGGCATGGTGGCGCTGCAATAGAGTTGCTGCCTTACAGCGCCAGAGGCCCGGGTTCGACCCTGTCTATGGGTGCTGTACAGAGTTTGCATGGTCTCCCTGTTACCACATGAATTTTCTCTGAGATTTTTGGTTTCCTCCCACTTTCAGAATGACAAGCAGTGACTAGTGAGGTGCCGCAAAGGCTCAGTGCTGGGACCCCAGTTAATTACAATATATACTAGACTAAGTGGGACTCATTGGGTCCCAGCATCACACAGGAGGGCTGGTCATCCAACGCAATATTCCACCTCTCCACCAATTCTAATATTGATGGCCAGTTGGGTGGGGTGGGGGTGGGGGGGGGGGCTTTCTGGAGCGCTAGTATGGGTGTTATCGGCTGAAGGGACTGGTTTCCAGAGGGCTAGTATGCAAATTGTGCGCCAAATGGATTCTTGGGCTGGCGTCTCAGTCAATCAAGTCTGTTGTGCTGGCAACTCACAGTGGGCTGGTAGTTGACTCACGGCTAATCTTTGAAATTCTATTTCAAGCAGGGTATAAGGCCACCAAATTCAAGTGCAGTTTCTTACCACTTCTAGCTGGGTGCAAGGCCACCAAATTCAAGTGCAGTTTCATACCATTTGAAATGGGGTGCAAAGCCACTAAAGACAGTGAGTCGTGACCTCTCCCTCCGCCATCTTGCAGAGACTGAGCCACACCCACATTTCCGGGTTTTATAACCCCCTCCCCCCCCCCCCACCGGAAAATGTGTGGCTTTCATGGAGTGATTGACAGGAGATTCTCAACATTTAAAAAAAAACTAATAACACTCTTATTTTTCATTGATGGGAAGAATTCTCTGCACGTGCTCAGCAGAGGGGGACTGAGTAAGATGGCCAAAAATCACAGCCGTATGTGGTAGTGTTTTATCTAAAATCAATATACAGTGCAAACAGGAAGTAAGTGCATTTACAGTAGTGCCTTTTAACTTCAAGCCAAAGCACCCAAGCCACCATTTGCAGTAAGTAGTGCCTTTCAACTTCATGCCACCATTTGCAGTAAGTAGTGCCTTTCAACTTCATGCCATCATTTGCAGTAAGTAGTAGTGCCTTTCAACTTCATGCCACCATTTGCAGTAAGTGGTGTATTTCAACTTCAAGCCACACCCAAGCCACCATTTGCAGGAAGTAGTGCCTTTCAACTTCAAGCCATTGCATCCAAGCCACCATTTGCAGTAAGTAGTGCCTTTCAACTTCAAGCCACACCCAAGCCACCATTTGCAGTAAGTAGTGCCTTTCAATTTCACTGTGTTCAGTGTTATTCACATCTCAGAGAAACGTGACCCTCTGCCTTTCCTCGATCTTGAAGAGTGAGTGAGGCACACCACTTCCTGGTTTTATAGTCCCTCCCCCCTGCCGCCAGCGGGGGCAGCAGAGAGAATGGGGAATTTTGTAAAAACATTAATATCTCTGTCATTTTTAATCGACGGGAAAAATCCTCGGCACACATGCGGCGGAGGGGGGCTCTGAGCGAGGTGGCCAAAAATGACGGCCGTAGGTGGCGGCGTTCTCTCTGAAATCGCAGCACAGATGGCCAAAACCGGTCAAGAACAGACTTTTAGTAATATAGATAGAAGATAGATTAACGATTTAGATGAGGGAATTAAATGTGACATCTCCAAGTTAGCGGATGACACAAAGCTGGCTGGCAGTGTGAGGTGCAATGAAGATGCTATGAGGCTGCAGGGTGACTTGGATAGGTTAGGTGAGTGGGCAGATGCATGGCAGATGCAGTATAATGTGATTAAATGTGAGGTTATCCACATTGGTGGCAAGAACATAAAGGCAGATTATTATCTGAATGGTGTCAGATTAGGGAAAGGGGAGGTGCAACAAGACCTGGGTGTGCTTGTACATCAGTCACGGAAAGCAAGCAAGCACGTACAGCAAGCAGTGAAGAAAGCTAATGGCATGTTGCACTTCATGGTGATAGAATTTGAGTTTAGGAGCAAGGAGGTCCTACTGCAATTGCAGCACCTGGAGTATAGTGTGAAATTTTGGTCTCTTTTGCAAATAAGGGGTAGTCCATTTACGATTGAGATGATGAAACATTTCTTCACCCAGAGAGTTGTGAATCTATGGAATTCTCTGCCATGGAGGCAGTGGAGGCCAATTCACTGGATGTTTTCAAGAGATTTAGATTTAGGGCTAAATGAATCGAGTGATATGGGCAAAAATGCAGGAACGCATTTTGTGTCTACCTTTGATATAAACCACCATCTGCAGTTCCTCCATCTTGAAGAGTGAGTGACACATAGGTTTGTTGGTTAATTGGTTTGGCGTACATGTAGAATTGTCCCAAGTGTGTGTTAATGTGCAGGGATCGCCGGTCAGTGTGGACTCGGTGGGCTGAAGGGCCTGTTTCCACGCTGTATCTCCAAACATCACTTCAAAGGATTGAACCCAAATAGGCTGCTCCACTAGTGCATGCCTTCCCTTGATACACCACCAGGAGGAGTCATTCCAGGATGCTGAAATGGTTGCATTTTGAATCTCCCGTATTGCTCCTCCTCTCAGTTGCTCACTCAGCAGTGAAATGCAACTAAATTGGAAATAGTTGAAACAGTGAAACTCTACTAATTGGAATTATTTTTATTGTAGAATGACAGGCAGTTTCATGGCAACAATGCAACACGAGTTAAAAAAAGACCTTTGGTGCACTTTAGTTTTTTAAGCGATCCATGCAAAGTTCAATTGGTGGCAAACTAGTAGGTCGTGGTGATTGATTATTGCATCAAATTTGCTGATATTTTTCTGCACGCACGCATCCAGCCGCATGGCACATAAAAAATGGCAATCCTTTTTTCAAGTCGCTTGAAACTTGCATTGAGGAAATGCAAAATCACAAGAGAGGTGGCACAGTGGTAGAGTTTACTGCCTCACTAGAGGTGTCTTGCGAGATGTCTTGTGTTTCCTTGGTGTATGCAAAACCAAGGCCCGCAATTGTTCTCGGACTGTTTCATTTCCACATTAATGTCTCAAACTTCAATGAATCTGTGTGACTTTTCTGAATTATTAATGTTACAGACTGGAAGATGAGCAGCTACTTTCCCAGGAGTTACTTACAAAGGCATGGGACAAAACCGAAATTGATGTGAACTGTGTGAAAATGACAATGCCTGTATAGTTTATGCAAGTAAGCTTTCTCAAGGGAGGGCAAAAAATTTGTCAGATTTGAGTAGTTTCATCTTTTTTTCAGACCGAGAGATAGGGGCAGAATTGTATTTTGATTTCATCAACCTGACGTGCAAGCAGAAAGATAATACATGCAGGCTGTAATACTTTGCAAGGTTGCAGTCAAAGCTTGGAGCTGTCACTGAATGCATTTTTTAAAAACAAAAAACAAGACAGTGCTGGAGTAACTCAGTGGGGTCAGGCTGCATCCCTGGAGATCTTGGATGGGTGATGTTTTGGATTGGGATTTTTCTTCAGTTTCTACATTGTGAATTTTTTAAAAGGTGGCCGCTGCTGAAGAAGTTATGCCTGAATGCAAATAAACATTTGGCATTATAAAGATGCAATAATTATAAATCGCCTTGACCTTTAATCGACTAAAACAGTGTGAACATTGCCAACGTTAATGGGAATGATCAGAAATGCAGGAGAATGCTGATCCTGCCTACGGATGCTGTCTGTGCAGAGTTTGTACGTTCTTCCCGTGACAGCGTGGGTTTTCTCTGGCTGCTCTGGTTTCCTCCCACACTCCAAAGACATACAGGTTTGTAGGTTGACACGAAAATCTGGAGTAACTCAGTGGGGCAGGCAGAATCTCTGGAGAGAAGGAATGGTGGTGTTTTTTCAGGTTTGAAGGTTAATTGGCTTTGATAAGAATTGTAAAGTCTCCCTAGTGTGTAGGATAGTGCGAGTGTATGGGGTGATTGCTGGTCAGGGCGGTCTCGGTGGGCCTGTTTCCGCACTGTATCTCTAAACTAAACTAAACAAAAACGCAACCTCACCTTTTAATCAAGCTTTATTTTTAACCACATTGTCAGTTTTCTCCTGCTCGCATCCTGAGAGTGTTAGCTGCTGCCACAGTTAAATCCTGCTGCACAGTTATGTTGCACAGATGGCCATTTATCATGTGTCAACCCAGAGGCGAGCATCAGTTGTCTGCTCAATCATGTGGGAAATCACTGCAAAAAAATGGTCATGTTATTCTCCAACTTCCACATGTGCATGCTGTCCAACAGGTCTCTAAATAGAAAACAAAGTGGAAAGCTCAGTTCATTTTTCCTTCCCTGATCTGAGCAGCAGTGAGCTGCCATGCTCCTATCTAGATTGTTCAGTCAACTCTACACAAATCTGTGATCTTACTTCTTTCACATGCAGTGATATTAAGGTAATGGTCCTCATTTGCAGCTTCCCCAGAGATATTTTGATCAAATCTACTGAATTAATTAGAAAAAAAATCCTTCGTTTCAATATCCCCTGTCATATTTGCAAAACTATCTTCCCTTTCAAAAGACAGGTGGCTTAAGAGTAACATGAATGAATGATACTTTATGAATCATGCTTTATTGTCACATATGGCAAGTTAGTGATATTCTTTGTTTTGCATATCCAACCTATGCAAAGTCACCACATAAAGGGTGCTGACAAAGTTACAAATCTAACATTTTACCTAGATAAAACTTATTTTGACCCACACACATCAAAGACAGCTCCCATCCGGCGTTTGGACTGTTCGACCTGCTGCCCTCTGGAAGGCGTTATAGGTGCATCAAATCCAGGACAAACAGACTCGGGAATAGTTGCTTTCCGAGAATTATAACTACTATAAATTCAAATTCACACATGCACTGACTACACCGCCCAACACGGACTTCCATCTGTATATATGTATATATGCTGACAAATTTACAAATCTAACATTTTACTGTTTCTTGTTTGTTGTGCTAAATTGATAAATGCACTGAACGAGCAGCTTATTTTGACCCACACTACGACTGACCAGTTCTGATACAAGCAGAGAAATCCCGACTCGGAACAGCTTCGGCCCCTCCGTTATCAGGCCTCAAAACCGTCCTTCCATAAGCTAGGGTAGTGTTCACCTCTACCCCATTGCAGACATTGGACTTTGTCTGTGGAACTGGTGCACTACATTGTTGATAACTATTTTCTGCAGTCTATATCTTCCACTTTCCTCTACCTAATTTACTATGGGTTTGACGATTGCATTTGTGTATAATATTATCTGATCTGATTGAACACCATGCAAAACAAAGCTTTATCATAGGGCATCAGTACATGTGACAATAATAACCCTACACCTCAAGGTGGTGACAACAAGTTGGCGAATTTGATGTTAAATCTAGAAGGCTTCAACTTGATCCAACATGAAGATGAGTTGTAATTGTTCAAGCTTGCATTGGGGTTTATTGTAACTCATTATAACAGAGGAGAAGGCCACAGATAGAATATATGATGTAAAGGATAATCAAACTGGCTGAAAAACCCTCAAGGCTGCTTTACGGACTGAATGCTGCTTCATTGCAAGTGCCCAGATCTACATGTGTCTTTTTCAATGTAGAGCAAACCATTTTTTGATTATTTTGTGTGGGGGAAAGTACAATTGAATTGTTGCTTCACCTGGAATGACTGCATGTGTCCCTGGATGGTGTGAAGGGAGGATATAAATTACAAGTGTGGCACAATCAGATGCGATGAGAATGTAGATGGAAGAGCAGACAGGGATGTCATGACAAGTTCATTCCCTTTGGAATTCTGGATGGGAAAGTGAGGCAAGGGTCCCAATCTGAACCATTACCTTTACCTTAGTTTTACTTTAGAGATACTATGCGGAAACAGGCCCTTCGGCCCACTGATCCGTGCACTGATCCCTGTACACTAGCACTATCCTACGCACAAGGAACAATTTACAATTTTTACCAAAGCCAATTAACCTGCAAACCTGTACCTCATTGGAGTGTGGGAGGAAACCAAAGCACCCAGAGAAAACCCACAAGGTCATAGAGAGAATGTACATGATCCCTACAGTCAGTACCCATATTCTGGATCGAACCCAAGTCTCTGGCACTGTAATGCCCCTGCCCCACTTAGGAAACCTGAATGGAAACCTCTGGAGACTTTGCGCCCCACCCAATGTTTCTGTGCGGTTCCCGGAGGTTGCAGGTGGTTGCCGGAGGTTGCAAGTAGTGGAAGCAGGTAGGGAGCCTGGCAAAAACCTCCGGGAACCGCACGGAAACCTTGGGTGGGGCGCAAAGTCTCCAGAGGTTTCCGTTCAGGTTTCCTAAGTGGGACAGGGGCATTAGGCAGCAACTTGACCGTTGTGCCACTGTGCCGCCCCTATCCATCTATGTCACCTATCCATGTTCTCCAGAGCTACTTTCTGACCCATTGAGTTGCTCCAGCACTTTGTGTCCTTTTGCGTAAACCAGCATCTGCAGTTCCTCATTTCTACTTCTAATTTACATCCTATTTTGAAGAAGGTAGTGGAAATTAATACCATGAAAAGTAATTGTTCTTCACAAATTGCATGGTTCCATGGTCAATTTTCTTATACTTGTGCCTCATGCAGTTCGTGGAAACTGTTTTCTTTGCTATCAAATGGTTTGGTGGTTTTGAAGAGCCCTATTAATTCACACCTCTGTGCTTTGTGCAGTTGGAGGAACATACTCTGCATCACAATCCTCTGTTCCTAAGATATCCTTATCACCCATCACATGCTGGAAAGTGTCGTCTCTACCTGTCTAAGGTTGTGACAACCTTGAAGTATGGTACCCAAGAAATAGAAACCAATCTCTGGTTTGGGCTGAACATGTTCGGGAGCTTGTGTAACACGAAGCAAAGAACCAGCATGTTTCCTTTTTAACAACCTTATTTACATGCCCTGCCATCTTCAAATCTTTTTGATCTCATGTTGCTGAACACATTTGTTTCTGTCAGATCAACATCTTTACCTTTGAGAAATACAATCAAGAATTTGTAAGTCTCAAAGAATTAGATCCGAACATATTCTGCTGAGCTCCAATGGCAGCAAAATCGGTCATCAAACTTGAAATCTGTCAGGGTATTCAGAAAGCAAATAAGAATAGTTGTCTAAACATAATGCATTGTCATCTTTTCACTCATGCCTTCTCATTTCACAGTCATACAGCACAGAAACAGGCCCTTCAACCCAATTTCCCAATCTGACCAAAATGCTTAATTTACTGGATGCTGGTCGCACCTGCCCACATTTGACCCCCATCTATCGAAACATTTCCTATCCATGTAACTGTCCAAATGTCTTTAAATATTTTTCCATGTATCCATGTATGTGAAAAAAATTGTCCCTCGGGTTCCTATTAAATCCTCCTATCTTCACCCTTTCACTTTAAACCGATGTCTGGGATTTGATTCTCCTGGTCTGGGTAAAAGACTCTGTGCATTTTCCATATCTATCACCCTCATGATTCTTTACATGATTTTATTCACTGATTTAACTAAACTGTCTTCCTGAACTCCATTACTCTTCTCATCATTCAGTCCATTTTCACAATGTCTGCAGCTGTGATACTTCTGAATTTGTGAACCAAAGGGTGGGCGAATGGTTGAGAAAAATGGAATTGAATCTGTCCAGAGACAATTTCTCTCAAAAAAATAAATAAATCTCCGTTAAATAACTAAATGAATCAAAGCGGAAAATGCAGAAATAGGCAAGAAATTGAATAAATGAAAAAAAAACATCTGTGACTTTTTTCTGTGTAAAAATTGTGTGTGGGTGCGTAAACTTTGAAATATATTCACCTATTTCCAGCACAGATATTATGTGTTGTAATACCTGCCTTCGCTGCAAGGTGATTTTTAGTTCAGGTTAGTTTAAAGACACAGCGCGGAAACAGGCCCTTCGGCCCACCGAGCCCGCACCACCCAGCGATCATCCCGTGCACTAGCACTTTCCTACACGTATGGAATCATTTACAATCTTTTTACCGGTCAATTAAACTACAAACCAGTACATCTTTGAAGTGTGGGAGGAAACCGGTGCACCCGGGGAAAACCCACACAGTCACAGGGAGAATGTACAAACTTAGAGAACAGATAGAACCCGGGTCTCTGGTAGTATAATGCCCCTGTCCCACTTAGGTTCCCGGAGGTTTTTGTCAGTCTCCCTACTTGCTTCCACTTCCTGCAACTTCCGGCAACCTCCGGGAACCGCACGGATACCTTGGGTGGGGCACAAAGTCTCCAGAGGTTTCCGTTCAGGTTTCCTAAGTGGGACACGGGCATAAGGCAGCAAAATTACAGTTGCACCACCACATCGCCTCTGGAAATATGGGAGGTGATCCACGTTCACCACAGACAATTCTTACAGGGGACGGGGTGTCAGCGTTGTGCAGCAGAGGCAGATCAGTTTGCACAGCAGATGTTTGGTGTAAGACTCATCCTCAAAGACCCTTCAGTTATAGAATCAGTGATGACTTGGAACTTATCATTCAAATATGCACATACGCATACATGGAGTGTGTCCCACAGCTGTGCAAATGAGATTGGTGTGACCTTAGTTCTGGAGTGGAGATCACAGACGTTGAGTTATTTCCTATTCATCCTGTGGATCAATTGGCACCTGCAATGACTAAATAAATGGTACTGCAAAGATGAATTCTGCTGTCAGTATCTTCTTGTATGCATTTTCAATTACTAGCTACTCCAGCTAATGTAACTGATTGCAAAATTGTCAGTGGAACATTTAATGAAATCAATAACATAAATATTTAAGACGTCTTGGTGATTTCACAAATTATCTTTGCAAGGTTCTACAGAATAAAATCGCACTTGCATTTGTAATTGGTATTTGCTGTCTACAAAAGTAATTATTTAAACCAGTAAACCAAGAGTTACCAGTTAATACAGACTACTGGATGAATGTTGGAAGCTATTATCTGCTCTGTATGTTGAGTAAATTTGCAAGTTGTTGTGTGAAGTTATTGAGTAGTAATTACTGTGATGATATTCAGAAGGAGACACGTAGGAATCATAGAGTCCTAGATTGAGAGAGCATGGAAACAGGCATTTCGGCCCAACTTGCCCACACCGGCCAACATGTCCCGGCTACACTTGTCCCACCTTCCCGTGTTTGGCCCATATCCCTCCAAACCTGTCTTATCCATGTACCTGTCCAATTGTTTCTTAAACATTGAGATAGTCCCTCTCTCAGCTACCTCTTCTGGCAGCTCATCCCATGCACCCACCACCTGTTGTGTGAGGGTGACATTTAACTTTCCAGTGAACTGGGAGTGGGGCTTGGGTTTTTTTTATTCAGTGAGGGAAGCTTGTCAGTGATACGTTTTTTCCACCACATTTGATGGATCAGCTTTAATCAGTCGCTCCATTCATGTCATTTTCCAGGTTTCTGAAAAGATCAGGTGGATACATTGATAATATATCATATTAATTTCAACTGAAAGCACTTTGGAAGTGTACATTTTATATGTCTTACAGTTGCCTGCTTTGCAACGAGGGGAGATGAATGAACTGTAGGCATGGCAAGGTTATCCTTTGTTTCACTGGGGCCGGGATCAATATTACTTCAGACACCAATTTACCTTGAAGGTGAATGTCTCCCTTTCTTCCTCGCATCTTCACCAAATCGACTCAATCTGGGATGGAATGTTTCTGGTATGAGAAGAGGCTGGATCGCCTTGTTTTGTTTACCTGGGAGCAGAGAAGTTCTAAAGGAGACCTGATAAGAGTTATACAAATTGAAGAGGGCCATGGACATTGAAAACAGTGGAAACTATTTGTCCATAACAGGGGTGTCTAACTAGAGCACATTGGTTTAGTGAAATGAGTAAGAGGTTAAGAGAGGATTTGAGGATTCCAGGTGGTGGCTAACACGTTGATTAAGTGGGTTATGCAAGCTGATACTTTCACCGTAATTAATAAGTCTGTCGATAAGCACTAAATTGCCAAGCCATCGAAGGCGGTTGATCTAGAGCTGATAATGGCATTTGTTTAAACATAGGTACTTGACAGTTGTCATGGATGCAGTGGGTCAAAGAGCCTGTTTCTGTGCTGTTTGACTACATGACTCAAAGGTGTAAAGTGTAAACTGGTATGACACTGTTCACAGAGCTGAAAGTGGTACAACTTCTTCTGAGATTTTTTTTAGAGATACAGAATGAAGACAAGCCCTTCGGCCCACCAAGTCCATGCCGACCAGCGACCACCAGTACACTAGTTTTATCCAACACACGAGAGACAATTTACAGAAGTCGCAAACCTGCATGTCTTTGGAATGTAGAAGGAACTTGGAGCACCCAGAGTAAACCCTTGTAGTTACAGGGAGAACATACAAACTGCGTACAGACAGCACCCATAGTCAGAACCGAACCTGGGTCTCTGGGGCAGTAAGGCAGTAGCTCCACCGCTGCACCACGGTGCCACTTAACAATGTGCAGCAGAATGTTGAGAGCCTCTAAGATAACGTTTTTTGGTCATGGAAGGAGTGGCAACCATTCTTAAGAAGTGACGTGGCTGAGAACACATACAGATCTACTGTACTGTCACACTATGAGTGCCATCTTTGACAGGATGCCAGATCACCTTAACTTGGACATTCAGCTCCCCATTTGTCTGAATGTTGCTGTATTTCTAAAAAAAAAGAAAGAAAACTAAAAAATGAACTTATCAGCTCTCTGTACAGTGAAATGACAATTTACACTACACATCTTTGAGTCTTGGAATCAAACGCATAGGAACAGGAACCAGATCCATGATGACTGTCAGTACCTATATATAAATTAATCCCATTTATCAACTCTCGGCAGGAGGATGGGGTTGAGGGGGAATGATAGATCAGCCATGATTAAATGGCAGATTAGACTTGATGGGCCTAATGGCCTAATTCTGCTCCTACAACTTACGAACTTATCTGCAGTAATATGCTCAACATGTCCTGGACTTGTTCTCGCCCTATTGTCCTCCCTTCCCCAAACTCCACTATGAACCTCCTTTCTATCTCATCTCTGCCCCCAGCCATGTGTAGCAGCTGTGACCTTCACAAGCTCGAAAAAACCCTAATGGAGATGGAGATCACTGCATTGATCAGAGCAGGCTTCCTCTGCCTCTGCTGAAGAGAGACAGTAGGAGTGGCAATGCTGGTGATGGGAAATGGAAGAGTGTTACTGGTGTACCTGCATGATTCTCCAAAATGTGCACATTAATTTTTAACTATTTTCACTCGCTCCTCAGTGAGGCACAGAGATATTTCCATTTGGGTGTCAATTGTAGCAATTGGAGCTTGGCTGAGCCTTGCAGCTATTGGTAAATGCTGTACACACTTGTGCACTTTGAATAAGCAAGTTTAAACAATCAAAACCTTACAAGAAAACCAGAAACTTAATCGGAATATAATCTTTTGACTGCAGCTTACCTGTAACAATATAAGAGCTTTTCCTGTTACTTACATTGAGACTGAAATGATGTATTTGTTACATTACTTGCTGCACTGTCTACCTCCTCTCTCCATGTCTGCTCACTTACCTGTGTCCAACCTTGGCTGATGCATTGGGATGTGGGGTCTGCACTGGGCCAACATCAATCTTGACATCCTGATACTTGACGATTGCAAGGGAACGCATGCAGTCCAGGGCACTTAGGACACAGTTACAATTGACAAAATGCTGGAGTAACTCAGTAGGTCAGGCAGCATCTTTGGGAAATCTAGAGCTTCTTATAGAGATGCTACTTGGCCTATAGTATTATAGAACATAGAGCTGAGAATATAGAACAGCCAACATAGAATGGTACAGCACAAGAACAGGCCCTTCAGCCCACGATGTCTGTGCTGAAAATTATGCCAAGTCCAAATCTTCTCTGCCTGCTCATAATCCATATCCACCCATTCCCTGCACACCCAGATGCCTATCTAAAATTATTTTAAATTCCACTCTCATATCTGTTATGGGAGTACATTTACTGGAAGGATTGCAGCCATTCAAGAAAGAAGCTACCAGATACCCATATTCATAATTTTTTTTAACGTAACCTCTCTGCATTAATCATCTCAAGACACCTCAGAATATTTTTAATTTTAATTTGAGTATCAGGAGTAAAATTACATTAATTGACGTGTTGAATAGTTTACAGGGGAGTAATACGTTCTGACATTAATTCACACCGTAGAAAGAGTTTTAGTCAATCTAATGCAGTAATTTACTTTAATGCAGGTAATTGCTGAAAGCAACACAAAATGGATCATATTTGAGTGCATTGGAGAAAGACCATGCACTCAGGAATTATGGAAGAGATAGTAAATAAGTTTTAAGTGGTTTCACGCTGAGTTCTGCTGTCGGAGTTATTCTATAATCCAGTCTCTGCTTTTGGGCTTTTAGGTTGTAAAAAAAAAAAACAATTATATTTAAGATGCACTTGAGAAAGTTAATTTGAAATAACAGGAAATATTTAAAAATTATTTTAATGAGCAATTGTGCTTAGTGGGGTCAGTAACCAATCCTCGTCATTAAAGTTCCCTGTATGGGTATCTATGAACCAATGAGGAGTAATAATCGTGTAACTTAATACATCAGGTTAACCTTGAATCCTTCTTGTGCACCATGTGGTGAGAACATGATGGGATTATTAAAGGAAAAAAACATTCTTGGTTATCTCGCATAAACCATCAATGTAAAAATATACTGGTGTAATTGGGGGAAAAAAATAAATGGCATTACATATTTTTAGCAGGTTCATCACACTTGGGTTTGCAGGAAAGTTTGTCAACTTAGTCTATTAATCCATTTTACCGTGTTACAGCTCTCAATCTAATGTCTGTCTGTTTGGGTTTACATCAACAGCAGTCACAAACAATGTCAAATGCTGCACGGCAGATTATCTGTATTTCTGCAGAAGATTTAATGTACGTTAAATCATGGACAAGGACAATAACCTGGTGGCAGGTGTTGGCAAAAGCTTTTCCACATCATTAATTGATCTTTCAACTCTTTTCGTTTAAGGTTACGGTTTCGTTTTTAACCAAACATAATTATTTTGCTCGTGTCAAAATATGACAACAATAAACAATTTTTTTGCTGGCATTGAAATTGTCTCCACGCTCAAAGCACACCACATATTTGTGAAAAATGTATAATATCCACATAAATAGACCTGGTTCCAAATGTGATTGATTGTGATAATTTACTGTACAAAAGGTGTTTCTGCTGATTGATAATGACATTTTTGCAGCAGATGAAATTGAGCTTCAATGACCTTCAGTTCCTGCACAACTGCAACTAAACATTTGCATCTGTATCCTCAATGCTTCCTCCTTTAAATTTTGCAGCACTAGTTATTATCAAATGTATATAGATTGTGGAACCGTTGGTTTGAACACAGGGGAACCAACCAATCAGGAATATAAAATGAGAGTAGTCAACTCGTGCATGTGGAGAAACAAAATCATACCACGGTGTAATTGTGGAGAAAAAGCAGCTCTAACATTAATTTTATGTCACCTTAATTGTTGGCTAGGTGCTTGGTTGAAAAGTTGCTGCTATCAACAATTGAAGATAACAAATGAAGCTGTAAAGGTGCTGGCATGAACATTTATTTTGGCTTATTGCTGCAGCAGAAATTAGAGATTTCTGATAAATGTCTCAAAACCTAATTACTGATGTTTACAAGTACAATTGTTTGGATGTCTGCAATTAACTAGCGTATTCTTACATGATGTGGAGCAAGAACAGTAGTAGTCCTTTCACACCATGTACGAGAAAGTTCTGATTGCATATTCGGAAAGATCCATTGATTTTGTAAAGCAATTTTCTCACAGTTAACATCCTTAAGATCTATTCATTTTTTCCTTTACCCACAAACTTGAAGCTTGCAAACAGTTATGACATTTGATGAGTGTTGTGAATAACAATGAGAGAGCAAATGAACAAAAAAAACAGTGGCAGGCACCTCTATAGCAGACCAATTATATCGGACGTGCAAAATGAGTTGATAAGACCACCAGGGGCGCCAGGGAGATGGCAGCCCTGCCGGCAGTCTGTTCATTTTTTCCATCTTTTTGTTATTTTTAGCATTTGTTAAGAGTTTGTTTTAATGTACTTCGGTTTGTTTTATGTGGGGGGGGGAAGGGATCGGGAAAAACTTTTTTTTCAAGTTCTTACCTTCCCGCTCCTTCCTACCTACTGTCATGAGCCCCACCGCGGGGCACGGACTTGATATCGGAGCGGATCCCTTGCCTGAGATCGCTCCCACCGTAGCCTGCGGACTTACTGTCAAGAGCTCGCAGTCTCAGGAGAGGCTAGTCGGGAGCTCCAATACCACAGAAGGTTCGACCAGCCCTGACGCGAGGTTTGATCGCCCAGCGCGGGGGAGCTGACAACCCCCCCAATGCAGGAGCTGAACGCCTCGACAGGGAGGGCCGGAACGCCACCAGCTACAGGAGTCAAGACTATCCTATCAACGGAGGGCTCGAAGCCCCTGACCGAAGAAGAACAAATGGAAGGCCTTGAACTTTCTTTCGCCTTCCATCACAGTGAGGAATGTGTGGTGGATGTTCATGTTAAAATGCGTTTTGGAGTCTGCTGCTTTTAATTGTATGATTGACCTGGCCAGTGAAATTCCTTGTATGTTGCAAAACATACTTGGCGAATAAAATCTGATTCTGATCTTCTGATCTGATCTGAACAGTAGGTTTGAAGAGACACTGGATGTTCATGACAAAATAGTCTATTTGCACCAATGACTGGTTTCCTGCATCAAGTATTTATGAAATGATATAATTCCCCCCCACCGTAATTCTTCAGATCATTCCTAGGGAAATTAGTTCCAAGTTTCCGAAGTGTGCCTTTACCTGGGCACTCTCAGAACAATCGGGTTTACCGATGTTGCCTTTTTTAGACTGTAACCTTTAGAAATACAGAGCAGAAACAGTCCTTTTGTCTCACTGAGTCCGCACCACCAGTGATTACCCCAGACACAAACGGTACCCTACACACTAGGGACAATTTACAATTTTACCGAAAGCAAATAAACTACAAACCTGGATGTCTTTGGAGTGTGGGAGGAAAGAGGAGCCCCCGTAGAAAACCCACGCGGTCACAGGGAGAACTAACAACTAACTGCGTATACTTCTCATGATTCCATATACCTCTGTGAGGTTATCCCTCAACCTCCTACATTCCAGGGAAAAATGTCCAAACCTATCCAGCCTCTCCTTATAATTCAGTGGCCAGTCTTGGTAACATCCTTGTGATTTTTTTCTGTGTGCCTAACGACATAAATTCCCTAGCTGTGGTACCAGAACTGCACGCAGCACTCCAAGAATATTCTCACCAACAACTCGTTACAGATTAGACCGTGGTTTTTTTTTTTTTGCTAAAATCTCGTACTTTCATGATTCCTTCTACTGAGATGAGCTTTTGATTTAGTGGATAACGTCCTTAAATTTCACAATTGCCATGCTAGGATTCAACCTTGTGTCTCTGGATAAATGTTGTGAAACTCCATCTGTTGGTTGCTATGCTACCTACCCTCTCGGCCACTTTGTATTGGGCTCCAAGGCCATGATAACACTGCAGTTTGAATCGGGAGTCCTGGCAATGTTCCCCATTCACACAAATTGGCAACACATGACAGAGTCAACTGTATGAAAAATCAATGCTCACAAAAGTTAAAAAAAAATAGAGGAAAGTTATGTTTGGAAAATTAAAAGTTTAAATAATAATATGAATTATATATTTCTGAAAATATGAGGATATCTCATTGTATGAGGTTACAAATTGGCTTTTGTTAATTTTATTAGAATTTAACAAAAACAGCAATAGACCCTACAGCAAATTCATTGAATCATCTTCATTTCAGGGGTTGGTATATACATGTATGACTTTAATGGCAGATCAGTCACAGCAGCATTATAAATATTAATAGCTCAAAAGGCCAGTATTATTATTCATTGCTTGCTTTGAGCTCTCAATAACCAGGTTGGTTCATGTGAAGTCAAATGTTTTGACATGGTTCTGCAAGGAAATGTACATGGTTCTGCAAGGAAATGTACATGGTTCTGCAAGGAAATGTACAGAGCAATATTTTATTTGATGTGTTTCTGGCTGAGGGAAAATAAAATAATGATTTTTATACACTTCAGGGTGTGGAGAATAGATCAAGATGTGAGTCATCGGTCACAGAGCAGTCTCCTGAAAACCAGCAACCAAGGGCAGGAAAGGGTAAAATGTATCGAGGTCGGTCCTTGGTAACATCTGACATATTTACAGTTGGTGTAAATTAGATGGCCTCATAAAAAAAATAATTAAATAACAATTGTTCTCAAGGTTGCCTCAAAATTGGGCAAATACATCATCTTTACCTCATTTTGTGGTGTGTATGCACTGGTACAGTATTCGATTCCGTAGTTTATAAAATACTGCAAAGAAGGCCATTGGATACAATAACATCATGCTGGATTACCAAAATGCATTATAGTGAAGGGATAGTTTTTCTTGTCTTAATTTAGATCAAGATTCAAGATTCAATTTAATTGTCATTTGGACCCCTTGAGGTCCAAACGAAATGCCGTTTCTGCAGACATACATTACAAACAAATAGACCCAAGACACAACATAATTTACATAAACAGACATCACATCGCTGTGATGGACAGCACAAAAAACATACAAACTCTACTGCAGCTCCCCCCCCCCCCCCCCCCCCCCCCCCCCCCCCCCCCGCAAGTCAAAGTCAAAGCCACCACGCTGGCGATGGCAATTGTCCCCATTGGCCATAAAGAAAGCCACGCCGGGTGGTGCGAGGTCGCACACCTTGTCTTGGTGTTAGAGCCCCCGGCGTGCGCTCGCAGAGTCCCGCTGCCATTCCAAGCCGCGCGGGGCGGTGGTGTTAGGCCCCGCTCCAGGAGCTCTTCAACCCCGCAACTCGGGCGGGAGAAGTCGCCGTTGCGAGAGCCCTGAAAAGCGGTCTCCCTCCAGGGACCCGCGGGCTCCCGGTGCTGCCGTCCACAGACCTGCAGTTGAAGCCTCCGACTCTCCGGTCGGGCCGCAGCAGCAGCAGCGCTCCTCCACCGCTCCACCCGCTCCGGACTCGGCCAGCTCCGTGACGGTGACGGTGAGTCGTCGGCATCAGAGTCCCCGGTCTTCTCCTGTTGGAGGTCGCTCCCCGTTGCAGCCCCAACGACAACGGAGACCCGACAAGAAAGAATCGGGTCTCCCGTGCAGGGAGAGATTTTGGAAAAGTTACCCCCCCCCCCCCCCCCCCCCCCCCTCCACCCCACCCCCACTAAACCACACACAACCCCCAGCAAAAAAACAAAAAATTACATAAAAACATAGACAGAAAATAATAAAAGGCGGACGGGCTGCAGAGTTGTGCTGACAAGAGTCGCGCCGCCCACCGGATAAGGTGCTGAAATCAGCTCTTTGGCCCACCAAGTCCACACTGACCAGCACACTAGCGCTATCCTACATACACTACGGACAATTTACAATTATACTGAGCCAGTTAAACTACAAACCTGTACGTCTTTGGAGTGCGAGAAGAAACCAGAGCTCCCAGAGAAAACTCATGCAGGACACTGGGAGAACGTGCAAACTCCATACAGGCAGCACCCATACTCAGGATCGAACCCAGGTCTCTGGCGTTGTCAGGCAGCAACTCTACCACTGTGACACTGAGCTGCACTTTTACCAGATCCAAACCATCCATCTTTACTTTCCTGTGCCAGCCCCACGATGGACACAATTATAAATTGAAGCCACGTTGGTCCTAACGTCGCAGTGTCACTGTGATGATCTTACCATGAAACTGAGTGAACTACAAGTGGAGATTTGGCTGCAAGCTGCAGGGTCTAACGCTTGCCATACAGATTATCCTGATGACCTCCTGGCAGCTTGTGATGTAAAGGTTTTTAACACTGTTTCTAAATGTCTCTGATGATCACAGGCAGTTTTACACTGGAAAAAATACTTAAATAATTAAATAGTAAAATATATTCATAAAAAGTTAACAAATATAAAAATTATTTACTTAAAAGCATTTTCATGTTACGGCTGTTGCATTGCATTGAACTACTTATCTTCGCATTCTGATTTGGCAAAGGAATGGGACAGTGCTGAGTGCACCAGATGAGGGGCCAGATGCAGAGAAGTGCATAACTAAGTCTACAAATGGAAAGTTGAGACTGAAGGGTCTCGACCCGAAACGTCACCCATTCCTTTTTTCCAGACATGCTGCCTGACCCGCTGAGATACTCCAGCTTTTTGTGTCCACCTATCACTTGCCAGGCTTTGTCCTGCTGCCCCCTCTATTCCAGTTTTCTCTTCCCCCACCACAATCAACTGAAGAAAGGTCCCAACCTGAAACGACACGTTTCCTGTTCTCCAGAGATGCCGCTTGACCCATTGAGTTACTCCAGCATTCTGTGTCTTTTTTAAAAAATAAACCAACATCTGCAGTTACTTGTGCCTGTCCACTTTAACGGGTGGTGGTTTGCTTGGGGTGCGGTGATTTGAAATGAGGTGAGTTATTTATTTATTTTCTTGTTTTCTCATTTCTCCATATTGGGAACTGGCTTGGATTCATTTAAGGTTGATTGCATGTGAACATCGGTGAGGGCCTTCCAAGTTTTACAATATTGGCTGATTTTATTTTCTGGCTAAATTCAAAATGATCTGTATCACAGCATACTTGTTTTTTTAGTTTAATTTGGAGTCGCAGCATGGAAAGAAGCCATTTGGCCCATCCAGTCCACGCCAGCCATCAATCACTCGTTCACACGCTATTCCCACAAGGCCCGTGCAATGTACGCAAGTCAATTAACCTACACATCTTTGGGATCTGGGAGCAAACTGGAGCACCCAGGGGAAACTGACAGGGTCACAGGGAGAACGTGCAGACTCCAAACAGACAACAACCCGGGTCAGGATTGAACCTGGATCATGGTGCTGGGACGCAGCAGCTCTCCCACCAGCGCCATTGTGCTGCAAAATGATATTTTCTGATTCTGTGATGATCAATGTGTTATATTGCTTCATTACAGACTTGTCAATTGGCATCCAAGCCAAACTCGACTGTGTTGCATCCTGATACATGGCCACTTTTACTTAGAATTGTGAAAACTTGCTTGTTCCTTTCCTCCTCCATTTTGCAACATTGCTATACACAGTAGTACTGCCGTCCAGGAATAGTAAGGGTTAACCCTGGGATTTGTTTGCACTGAATAGTCCTGTTACTCACTAGTTAACTACATTGAGCCGCCAAGGGGACAACTTCATAAATTTTCATGGGAATTACTGTATTTATATTGCCTTTATTATTACAAATCCATTCATTCCCATGTGACTTGTTTGTGTAATTGATAACCCTCTATCCCATTGTTATATTTCCTCTCTCATCTATCCTGAGACAGTTCATTTTCTTTGCTGTTATTTATATGCGCTGGAAATGAAAACAAAGGAAAGTAACCTGCAGACAGTAGTATAGTAGTAGACAGGACTGCAGTATTTCTTGTTTGATTTTATAAAATAATCTTTCAACCATTTTAAAAAGTATGGAATATAATTTTTGCTTCAAGAGGTCACATTTAGCCATTTTGTAAATAAGGAGCCTGTCATACACAGTGTACCAGAAAAAGCAAGGAATGATTTTGAAGGTTAAGCAGTAAATGTTGTATATCATAAAATAGCTTCATTTAATTTCCAACAGGTGAATTTATGAATTTCCAGCTCTATGTGCAGTCCTGTGCAAACAGTAGTGTGATCCTGCTACAATGGAATTGTCTCAATTTTGAATTACTGGTGTCTGAATCAAGGCCTTGGGTTAGAAAGGTGGTATCTAATCTTCATGTTATGAGCTATAGAGAAGGAAAGGGTATCTACATCCTTTCCATGGAAGAAGACGTGTGCTCTGAATGCAAAAGACTCTTTCATTTTCTTTTATATGTGTGTGGTATTGTGTTGGTGCTTTTATTGTTCCCAAACAGACATGAAATCTGTCAGCTACTGGGCCAATTACTATGACCTTGCAGCCGGCACCTAAAGATCCTTCATGCAGAATGATTTACCTTTTTAAGTACACTGACAATTGTGAATTAAAACCACAGTCAAGTTATCCAAACTGTGAAAGGGATGGGGTTGGGTTATGTATAAAGAATGTCTAAAAACAAATATCTGGAAAACGATAAGAATAAAAAGATACATATTTCACAAGAACATGATTTTATTTAACTGGTTGATGCAGGTTGTGCTTTTTAAGTTATCGATTTTTATCCATTGTCACTCATTTTGTTGTCTTTTTAAATGATAGTACTCATTTTAATGATAGTACTCATTTATTAGTTTTGAAATAAGATCGAACTTGAGACTGACCTGCTCTGTACGGGTCCCATGCTATCTATGTGAATTGTGTGGATATACAAATTAATTTCTGAGATGCTTGTGAGGAGATTTGCATGCGGGCAGAAAATAATCTATATCCCCACTGACTCCAGGACACCTCTGGCCCAGGATTGCTGGAAGTGCAACAGGAGAAATCCCGATGGTATTGAGAACTTCAAGGTATTCCCTCAGGAACTCACAGAGACCCTCTGCAAGTGGCAGAAGGGGTGCACCACCTCACAACTTGTCTCAACTGCCTGCCTCATAAGCTGCTTTCTGCCCTTCTGTGGAACAGTCTGTGGTTCACCTATTGACTTAATTAGCAATCTCAGAATCAACAAAATCACAGTGGATGCAACCTTGATCACAAAGGACTGCCTATGATGAAGAGGCTCTATGAGTCTGGTATGATTAACTATGAACCTTCTCTAATTTTATCTGCACAGCCCAGAGCATGCGAGAGCTTGATTCATCTTGAGTTTAGAGTGTGATGTCGTTAATGCAATATAGGTATCTCAAGTACAAAATTACAGGAAGATCCACTGTGTCACATGAACGTTGTCACAAGTTGGTGATGTCACATTTAGTTTAGCTTACTTTATTGTCACATGAAAAGTTTTTGTTGAGTGCTGACCAGCAAGCGGAAAGACAATACTTGATTACAATCGAGTTACTTTGCAACCAAGCTTGTTGTTTTGTCTCACCTGTTCACTGATGGTTAGATATAAACAAACGGATGATAGCAAACTGAGATTAAAATGTTGTTGGGAACCAGAAAGAAAGGTTACACAACAGTTTATCCACAGATATAGCTGTTGCAAAAGTCCAACGTGTACATTTGATCATCACTATTTCTCTTTTGCTGGAGTAAAGATATTTTACTTCTTTTCCAACTTTTCATTCAAAGTACCGAAGTTGAAGTTCTGTCATTTCTTATGGTTAGGAGCAGTTTCAACATGGTTCAATACAGCATTCATCTTGAATTGAATCTGAAGAAGGGTCCTGACCCAAAATGTCACTTATTCCTGACCTCCAGACATGCTGCCTAATTTTTGGAGTTACTCCAGCACTTTCTGGTTTACTCAAGATTCTAGCATCTGCAGTTCCATGTGTTAGCATTCATCATTATGAACAATGATGTAATATAGAAATCCCTCTAGCCAGTTTGTGGAAAGTGCAGGTAAAAAATAACATTGTCATTAATTATTTTAGATTTGATGGCTGGTCATCTGCCTGAAACTTTAAATCAGTTTCTTTTTCCATAAATATTGCCTGATCTGGTAGTATTGAAGAAGGGTCTCGACCCAAAATGTCACCCATCCCTTCTCTCCAGAGATGCTGCCTATACTGTTGAGTTACTCCAGCATTTTGTGTCTATCTTCAGTGTAAACCAGCATCTGCAGTTCCTTTCTACACACTGGCAGTAGTGCCAGTGTTTTAACTTTTCTTTTGGATTCATAACGCAGGTTCAAACACCGGAGGCCCTACAAGTTTGAACTAATTGTGGCCCATCCAATTAAGTCTCTCTGCTGGAAAATATACTTCTGGCCAATACTTTATCTGGAAACATTATTGAGCTTCAGCCTTTTGTCATTAATTTTAGGTTTTTACTTACTCGTTAATCAAGCTGCTTTCAACCTCAAGCAAAATGTTCTTAAAAAATATCTTCAGCCCTATACAACTCTAAAGATGATTTAAGGAGATAAGGAACTCAAACATTTTATATATTCAGTCCAGTAAATTAATCAAATCTATTGCCCAAGTAGAAGTAACAACTGAACATTTAATTAAAAAGGTATTTACAACATTTTGTTTTGTTAGCATTTTGAAAGATGGGAGTTCATTTCCATATGTTCTTCTGCACATTTTAATCTTTTGTCACTTCCCCATGATCAGGAATGAATTGTATTAATAATTTCAAAAGGGCAAAAGTAAAATGTTGCAAATACTGGAAATCTAGAATGAAAACAACATGCTGGAGATGCTAATCGGGTCCATCTATATCTCTCTCTCTCGAGAGAGAGAGAGAGAAAACGGGATGAAACTTTAATCTCAATGTCCTTTGATCAGAACTGTAAATGTGAGAAAACAAGTATGTTTTATGTAGTTGTCAAAGAAGAGCAATGTGGAGAACAAAGGGAATGTCTGTAATTGGTGGAAACCATGATCATCTAAGCAATATAAAATCTTCTGATGCTGTTTAAGAGAGAAGGGTAAATAATTGTTATTGATATCCAACCTTTGGCTTTCCAGGGAAAACAATTTGGTGAGCAACAGGGCCTATTACCTTGCTGTATCTTAAAAGCCTCATTTTTTCTTTAACTGTTACTTCCACTCTCGTAACAGAGCACTGCAGAGGAATTTGAGTTTACTTATTTTTAGGAGGAGCATGTATATGAATCCTTGATGTCATGAGGAAACCATACAGCTGCTGCCTCACAGCACCAGAGAACCGGGTTCAATCCTGACCTCGGGTGCGGTCTGTGTGGAGTTTGCACATTCTCCCTGTGACCACATGGGTCTGGTTTCCTTCCACGTCCCAAAAATGTGCGGGATTTGTATGTTAATTGCCTTCTGTAAATTGCCCCGAGTATGCAGGAAGTAGATGCAAAAGTGCAAAAACATAGAACCAGTGTGAGGACTCAGCGGGCTGAAGGACCTGTTTCCTTGCTGCATCTTTCAATTAATTTCAGTCAATTCGGATCCTATTACATACCCCACATTATAATTTTGCAGATGATTGTTGAAGGGACGATTAATTTGCTTGATACTATCTCCTTCAAATCCCTGCCAACTAAAGTAATTATTCTAATGTATTTCTATATGGTGTTCTTAAATTAATGTACCAGGTTTCTGGCTGGAGAGAACTAAAAGGCTGCATCTGGTCCACTCTTGCACTTCATAGCAAGAAATCACTTGGTTCCCTGCCGATTTCCTTAATTATTTCTGCTTTGATCTTGGGTTTTGGTCTTGGGGTTTCTTTTTTACTGTTCTTCTTTAATCTGTGTTTTCATTTCCAAGTTAAATTCATAAATTATTATTGAGAGAATCTCTGACTTTGATGCAAAATGTAATTTTACATAATTTCTCCAATTTACATATTTGCAATATTCAAATGAGTTTAGATCGTTTGAATTGTGCCTTCCAAAGAAAATGTTGAATTTCTAAACCGGGCAAGAGCAATCTGTTATAGGGAAAAAATATGTTTTCCCTTCTTCATTATCCATAGACTTGAATGGGAAAGAATTAAATGAGCAAAACACTTCTATTACACAACGTGTGTATTGCTGAAGTAATGGTGACGGGGTGATATGGTGGTGCAGCTGTAGACTTGCTGCCTTACAGCGCCAGAGACCTAGGTTTGTTTCTATGTTGTGGGGGTGGGGTTAGTTTACCCAGAACAGATTTTCATGACAGAACCTAAAATTGTCATAAATCAAGGCTATTAATTCCCAGAACCTAATATAATTTTTTGAATGCCTCTGAAATTGTAAAGATATTGTGAGATAATATTTGATTTTTGTAATGATAAAAGTAGTACTAATTATGTCATAGTGTGGAAACAGGCCTTTCAGCTCAACTAGCCCACAATAGATATAGGTGCAGGAGTAGGCCATTCGGCCCTTCGAGCCAGCACCGCCATTCAATGTGATCATGGCAGATCATCCCCAATCAGTACCCCGTTCCTGCCTTCTCCCCATATCCGCTATCTTTAAGAGCCTTATCCAGCTCTTTCACAACGACTACATTAGTCCCACCTACCTGCATTTGGCCCATATCCCTCTAAACCTTACCCATCTAATTGCTTCTTAAACGTTGCGATAGTCCCTGCCTCAACTACCTCTTAGGGCAGCATGTTCCATACATCCACCACCCTTTGCATGAAAAAGTTACCCTTCAGATTCCTCTAAAATATTTCCCGTACTTGTGAAATCTTTCTTTATTTTGAGGTGTAGCCTGTTTTAAATTCACGTGGCTTTATTTATCAAGTAGTAATTTGGAATATTTTACAATGCTAACATTAAAAATTAAAGCACAAGAAATATAGTGTTTCACTGGTATCATTTCTTTTTGCACATTAAATCCCTTTGTTTCAGCCCCTTCAAAGATCTGACGTGCAGTTTCTGAAACTGCAGCTTGGAAATCCAAGTGGGCTATGTTAGTGTCTCATTTAATCATAGTGTTTGAAGCATTGTTTGTTTGGAAATAAAACAGATTCATCACAAATGTACTGAAAATGCAGAGCCAATTATTTTTAAAATCTAATGAAAGGGTCTGGGTGTTCACATTTTTCTAATGTTAACAATGTTTACTGTTCAATGGCTGCTTTTAAGTCGAGCCTGTGCGATTTCCTTTAACTCCCTTGTATTTCTTAAAGTGGCATTTGTAGCATAAGTAAATGTTGTCAAATGATGCTTTCTCTCAGAGCACAAATGGTTAGCTTCAGATGATATGGTTCTGTGAATAGACCTCATTAATCCAGGCTTGTGCAAGCAAACTGATAAATATATTCCATCCAGAAAGTGTAATGTACATTTTGACCATGGTGAGTTGGCAGCTCTTTGAATTACAGGGTTATTATCCTTTTGGCTGTACAGTGATGTGGTGTTAGCCTGTGCTTGTGTAAGGTGGTGCATAAACAATGATCTTCCTTTAACTCTGGGCCAAGTTGCAGCCAAATTCTAATAATTTTCCATATTTACTATTGCGAGTCTTGGAACTGCATTCTCATTTATCCGTTTTTCTTTAAACACTTGGGTTTCTAATTTGAAATGTATTCTCATTTGGGTGTCATTCAGGTGAATCTGCACTTAAATTATTTATCAATGGGTGTGCATGAGTTTACATGCAAGTATCACTTAGGAATTTAATTAGTTAAGTGTCTGTTGCATTGATCTGGAGTCAATTTTAGGCGGTGAATAACTAGGTTAGTTTAGTTTTAGTTTTTAGTTTAGAGATACAGTGCAGAAACAGGCCTTTCGGCCCACCGAGTCCACACCGACCATCGATCCCCGCACATTAACACTACACACTATGGACAATTTTACACTTAATCCAAGCCAATTAACCTGCAAACCTGTACGTCTTTGGAGTGTGGGAGGAGACTGAAGATCTTGGAGAAAGCCCACGTGGTTACGGGGAGAAAGTACAAACTCTGTACAGGCAGCACCCGAGTCTCGGGCATTGTAAGGTAGCAGCTCTACCATTGCGTCACCAAACCAATCCACAAAACGCCTTTCCCATGACGTTAGTGACTTGCTCAACTACCTCAGACGTTTGCAGCGTGCATGAAGTCTTTCTTGTACATGGTGAATAAGTGAGGATGGCAGATTTCCTACCCTCAATGGCAATGAACCAGATCGATTTTAAAGAAAAATACACCAACCTAACATTAATCATGTAGAAATCATCTTTTCAATCTGAATCTTGATGAATTGCAAAGCAGATTAACCAGCTGCATGATGGATTTGAGTATGAGCCTCTGGATAACTAACCGCTATGCTACTCTTTCCTGCATAAAATTAATATCAAGGATGACATTAATATCAGGAAGTGCATTTCAGAGTAGAAACATGGTCAGCAAGTCCATGAGGAATAAGGGAGAGAATCAAGAGAAGGATAATGGCTCAGACTGATGGAATTTAGTTTAGTGATACAGCATGGAAATAGGCCCTTCAGCCCACCGAGTCTGTGCCAGCCAACATTCACTTGCTCACACTAGTTCCATTTTATCTCGCTTCCGCATCCACTCCAAAAACTCTTGGGGCAACTTTACAGACAATTAACCCACAAACCTGCATATCTTTGGGACATGGGTGGGTAACGGGTAGACACAGGCAACACCCAAGGCTAGGATCGAACCTGGGGCTGCGGTGTTAAGAGGCAGCAGCTCTAACAGTCACAACACTGTGCCACAGTGGGGAACATTATAAAGCAAATTTGACGAGGTGAGTGAGGTAAATAAGCTGATGGGGGCCAATCGAAGCAATATAGGCAGCAGGGTAATTGTGCTGGATTGAGGAACTAATGGTCTGAAGAAGGGTCTCAACACGAAACGTCATCTATTCCTTTTCTCCAGTGATGCTGTCTGACCCACTGAGTTACTCTAGCTTTTTGCATCTATAAAAAAAAAAATTTAAGAGGCGGTTTGCAGTTAAAAGAAGTATCTAGGTTTGTCTTTGCATCCAAGATAGTTAATAACGTGATTTTCTTTTTGAAAATGAGAGTTGCTGTTGTAAAGCTACACCTGCCGATGAATAGCGAAACTGGATTTCTATCGTGCATGCTCAACAATTAGTTCCTTATGTTTAAGTGGGGGGGAGATGAGTGCTTCTGTAGGAGAGTGGTGAAGATAACTGGGAGAATTAGGAATATAGGTACATCATAGCTTTTGGGTTAAGGAACTAGAATAGAGGAGGGAGTTTTGTATTTGTGTACAGTATATGCTGTACACTAGTGCATATCACTTCCACCATGATATTAAGTAAATAAGGGGCTGATGCAGTAGTGGAGTTGCAGTGCCAGTGACCCGAGTTCGATCCTGACTTTGGGTGTTGTATGTACGGAGCTTGTACTTTCTCCCTGTGACCACGTGAGTTTTTTTTCTGGTGCTCCGGTGTCCTCCCATATTCCAAAGATGTGTAGATAGTAGATTAATTGGCTTCTGTAAATTGCCCCGAGTGCGTGGGATGCGAAACTAAGAAAACATAGAACTAGTGTACGGGCGATCGTTGGTGAGTGCCAAGGGCATGTTTCCAGCAAAAGGATTTGAGTATAGGAGCAGGGAGGTTCTACTGCAGTTGTACAGGGTCTTGGTGAGACCACACCTGGAGTATTGCGTACCGTTTTGGTCTCCTAATCTGAGGAAAGACATTCTTGCCATGGAGGGAGTACAGAGAAGGTTCACCAGACTGATTCCTGGGATGTCAGGACTTTCATATGAAGAAAGACTGGATAGACTCAGCTTGTACTCGCTAGAATTTAGAAGATTGAGCGGGGATCTTATAGAAACTTACAAAATTCTTAAGGGGTTGGACAGGATAGATGCAGGAAGATTGTTCCCAATGTTGGGGAAGTCCAGAAGAAGGGGTCACAGTTTAAGGATAAGGGGGAAATCTTTTAGGACTGAGATGAGAAAAACATTTTTCACACAGAGTGATGAATCTCTAGAATTCTCTGCCACAGAAGGTAGTTGAGGCCAGTTCATTGGCTATATTTAAGAGGGAGTTAGATGTGGCTAAAGGGATCAGGGGGTATAGAGAGAAGGCAGGTACAGGATACTGAGTTGGATGATCAGCCATGATCATATTGAATGGCGGTGCAGGCTCGAAGGGCCGAATGGCCTACTCCTGCACCTATTTTCTATATTCCGAAACAAACTCAACTAAACTAAATCTGCGACCTGCAGTTGATGAGCACCACTTTGACAACCAAACCTGAATTTTAATAAGAGTAGGTTGTGAACGATTTGTTGCTCTGATATGCAGCATTCCTGGCAGGTGAGGGGTCTGCATTTGCAGAGTTCAGTTTCTCCTTCATCAATAGTTTGGTGCATTAGACCCTGCACTGTGCCTTCATTAGCTGTGTCTTCCTGAAAATCTTGCTGTGGACTTTCAAAAATAGAAAATGTAAATTGATGTGATACATACAGTATTGCAGTCAATGGTGAGTTATTAGCTGAACCAAGTTCCTTTGATGGATGACCCGAGGCTGTTGCAGTGCAGTAGAGGTTAATTTGCCAACTGGTTTCCTTGTGGTTTAAAAACTCATCGATGGGATTAGACCAATTACTGTGGTAAGTAAGTTTAGTAACCTCCGAGTATATTTGTGATTTTAACAATAGGTAAATTATTTTGAGATACATTAGAGCTGCTGAGTGGCAGTTTACTATCCTTTTTTTTTGTTGAATAACTGTTCACTATCGGTTCTTGTTACAAAATTTGGGGTAAATTCTATATCAAAGCAAACTAAAAGTTGAATATTAAAACTATCATTCATACTGTCTGGCTAAAGTGCATGGGCTTGTACTAAAATAAATTGAATTTTAGAAATATATCTGATAAAGCTGTATTTTTTTCTCTCTAATCTCCCTTCTTTTACTCCTTTATAAGATTCTTTTTGCATTCTTTGATGTCTAATATTTCACCAAGGGATGATGTCTTGAAAAAGAAACACAATGTGTGTTATGGTAGATTATTTCGTACATACATTCAGACAAAGTGCAATCAGACCATTAGAGAAAGTTTTACTCCAAAGTGGAAAGATTAACTGATTTCCCCATATCACCTCTTCTTCCAATGAAAGGACACAGGCACCTTGAAATGTCCTCCTTTTGCTTTGGTACAAAGCAAATGTTTTATTAGTCTGTGTGACTCATGACAACATCATGATATGTGCCTCCCAATTTAGTCATGCGAACACAATCACCCCCCCTATTGTACTCCCTGTACACACATGACTGTGTGGCTAGGTTCAGCTCCAATTCAATAATTAAGTTTGATCTAGCACTCTGGTGCCAGGAGAACAGCCTCCTCTTGAACATCAAAAAAACGAAGGAGCTGATCATGGACTTTAGGAGGGCACATCATCCGAGGACGTACACTCCATTGAGTATAAATGGGGATCCTGTGGATAGGGTGAACTGTTTTAAATATCTGGGAGTCCACATCTCTGAGGATATGACATGGTCATCACACGCCTCAGCACTGGTGAGTAAGGCAAGGCAGCGCCTTTACCACCTCAGGCAATTGAGGAAATTCAGAGTGTCTCTGAGGATCCTACAGTGCTTTTACGCAGCGGCGGTGGAAAGCATCTTGTCCGGGAACATTACCATCTGGTTTGGGAATTGCTCTGCCAAGGACAAGAAGGCTCTGCAGAGAGTAGTGCGTTCGGCCGAACACACTATGGGAACTTCACTCACCCCCCTGCAGGAACTATACAACAGGAGGTGCAACTCCAGAGCAATAAAATCATGAGAGACCTCTTCCACCCCCTGCAACGGACTGTTCCAGCCGCTACGGTCAGGCAAACGCCTCCGTTGCCATGCAATGAGAACGGAGAGGTTGAGAAGGAGTTTCTTTCCAGAGGCAATTCGGACTGTAATGCATTTCGTTGTCTCTGTACTGTACACTGACAATGACAATTAAAATTGAAAATTGAATCTGAATCTAAATGCCTATCTCACCAGGGACTAACTCTACAGAACGTTTTTCCTTCTATTATTTATTATGTAAAAGAATATGTGTGTTATGATTGTGTTTATAATTTGTTTGGTTGTTTTGTTGTTTGTCTTTTGCACAAAAGTCCGCGAGCATTGCCACTTTCATTTCACTGCACATCTCGTATGTGTATGTGACAAATAAACTTGACTTGACTTGACTTGACTTGACAATAGAAAGAAATGTAAACAGATGGACATTCGATGGCTCAATGAATAGGGTAGCACAGCTGGTGTTAGCTCGCACACCAGAGACCCATGTTTGATCCTGACCTTGGGTGCTGTCTGTGTGAAGTTTGCATGTTGTGTGCCTGTCACCTTGTGGGTTTCCTCCGGGTGCTCCAGTTTTCTCTCACATCCCAAAGATGCATGAATTTGTAGATTAATTGTCCTCTGTAAAATGTCCCAAATGCGTAGGGAGTGAATGCGAAAGTAGGATAACGTGGAAATAGTGTGAACGGGGATTGATGGACACCATAGACTCGGTGGGCAAAAAATCTATTTCCACATTGTATCACAAAACTAAACTAAATTAAATAGTGGTTCATTGGGTTGACAAACATCTTTGCAATATGATAGTAGAGTCTCAAGATATTTAAGGTTGCTCCAGAAGACTTCACCATGTCATCATATCCTTGCAGGGAGGTTTGCTAATGCTACTTGGGAGGGCTGAAACTCAGGTGGGTGGAGAGTGGGAACCAGAGCAGTAGGTCAACAGGTTTAAGGAGAAGTTGGAGGTCAAGTCAAGTCTAAAAGATAAAACTGGGAAAGCTAGGTTAATGAAGACGGCAGGACTGGCAGACTGAAGTGTCTTTATTTTAATGCAAGGAGTAATACTGGAAAGGTTGATAAGCTCTGAGCCTGACTTGGTACTTTGAACTGTAATGTTGCAGCCATTACAGAAACATGGTTGAAAGAAGGGCAAGACTGGCAGTTTAACATGGATGTTTCAGATGTGATATAGTACCAAGGATTCTGTGCATAAACACTGAAAGTATTTACCCAACATTCTTCAATGTGGCATTTGAGCCGGTTAAGGCTTTTGCTAAAATAATGAAGAGAAATATAATCTTGCAGTGTGGATGCAGGATTCAGGCAGCAAGTTGCTCTTTGCAGCTGTAATCCACTGTACTAAACTCCTATTAATGAGAAACCTATAAGGTTACTAGCACTGAGATTTTATATATGGAAACCTGTCATGTAATCTGTCATGTACTGAGGACAAAGCACATATTTTGATTGAACAATTTACAAGGGACTCCTCATTTAATTCAAAAAGTTTCACAAAGGAATACTATAATTTCCATTATCTGTCAGAGGACATTACTGGCTGCTGGATATAAGGAGCCACATGAGTCTCAGTACTCAGGACTTTCTTTGAAACTCCTTCATTTTTAGCAAAGGCCTAAGTTATATTGTAGAAAAAAGGAACCACAGATGCTGGATTACCAAGGAAAGACACAAAATGCTGGAGTAACTCAGTGGATCAGGCAGCATCCCTGGAGAATAAGGATAGGTGATGTTTTGGGTCTGACCATGTTCTCCAGGGATACTGCCTGACCCACTGAGTTACTCCAATGTTGTGTATCTTTCCTAAGTGCTATTAGTTGGGATTAATATTGTGATTACGTAGAAACAAAGAACTTCAGATGCTGGTTTATAGGAAAGATAGACAAAAAAAATGCCAGAGTAACTCAACGGGTCAGGCAGCATCTCCAGAGAAAAAGGATGGGTGACATTTTGGGTTGAGACCGGTCTTCAGACTGAAACGTCATCCATCCTTTTTCTCCAGAGTTACTGCTTGACCTGCTGAGGTATTCCAGCACTTTATGCCTTGATATTGTGATTGTTTGCTGCACTTTCGATACTCAAACGTTTATTTTTACTACAAGTGATTACTTGGATGTTACATTTGAAGATATTTCACTTTTCACAGATTAGCAAAAGCACCCACAAAGGCTTTGAACTCTGATAGTGTGGGAATCTATTGATCTCTGTTGTGAAAACATGGACTGTCAAATAGAATTATAATCTCCAGAACGGGCAATATCTTGATATTTATGTGAAGGTTTTCTGCAGTATTGCTCACATTGATGTTGATATTATGCAATTAAAGAACTAAATAAATAACCTTGTGAAATTAAGACACAAAATGACTGAATAAATGTATGTTAATGAGTGAAGAACTAAATGGCTAAGAAGCCTGAAATGGTGAGGTGAACACGTAAAATGATTAGCACAGCATCTATTGTGGTTGCATGGGAAAGTGCCATAAAATGGGAAGGACAAGGCCATTGTAATTGAAGCATCCTTTCAGGAAGTGAATTAGTGCCTCAATTGAAAACTGGGGAAGGCATCTTGATTAATGGAAATGGTGGAAGTACAGTTTGCATTGGAAAGGGCCATAAGATATCGAGTTATAGATGGGAACTGAATGGTAGACCAGCAAGTCATGAAGGGAGAAGCCCCTTTTGAAATGCGGAGAGTGGAGGGGAGGCAAATTGATGTCTGGTGGTGACATTTTGAGGGAGTTGATGGAAATTATGAGTGGTGATCATTTCAACTTGGAGCATGGTGGGACTGAGGGGAACCCTGTTCTGGCCCTGACTGAGAAGAGAAGGATTGTGATTAGACCTGCAGGATATAAACAGGAAACCATTCTGTTGAGATAATATTTCACCAGAGGAACAATATTATTGGCAGTAGCTGAAAACCATCATTACATGTCAGTCCGTTGTCTTGCATAATTTGACTGGGAAGAAGATTCCACAGAGTGAATAATGGGGAAACATGATAAGCATAAGCTATGGACAGAGGTTTAGTTTAGTTTAGAGATACTGTGTGGAAACAGGCCCTTTGGCCCACTGGGTCCGTGCCAGCCAGCCATCCCGCATATTAACACTATCCGACACACAATTTTTACCTTTACAAAGCCAATTTACCTGCATACCTGTACGTCTTTGGAGTGTGGGAGGAAACCGAAGATCTCGGAGAAAAAACCCACGCAGGTCACGGGGAGAAGTTACAAACTCCATACCGACAGCATCCATAGTCGGGATCAAACTTGGTCTCTGGCACTGTAGGGCAACAAGTCTAGCGCTGCGCCACCGTGCAGCCCAAGTCTTCTCCAATATGAAAGATTTTGACTCTACTAAATGGGTGAATTGAAGGCTTTGCCATGCCAGACCGACACCAGTATATTTAAGAAGAATTTGTTGCGCACAGTGCAGATGTATACAGAAGATAGATTTGCAGATAGTTTAGATATTGTGCCGTAGTTGATTGATCCAACGGGCAACATGATCACAGATCGTCTTTTCTGTGGGTCTTTTCCTTGATGTCAGTAAATGCCTTCTTTATTTGGTCAATGAGCCCGGTGCCATGCATTAATTCAACCAGCAGGCTCCCTGAATCTAAACTTGAATTCAAAGATATCTCTGTCAATGCATTCAAAGGTTACCTTACACGCCTCATCTTATCGCATTGTACACTTGGTTTTCCATTGTGGAAAATCGACAACTTCTCCAATGGTCTTCTGTGCAGTTTGCCAAAAAATGATGCATTTTCCTTCCCCTGGCTGCGTATACTGCATACCAAAGGCCGTTGCTAGATTTTAGATTATAATTGCATTAAAATCAGAGGAAAGACCATCACTAGAAACTCCAGAGAGTCTGCTCATGAGCTGTCAACTTTAATTGCATTTTCCACGGTGCAGCTCTGTGCCATTTTGCCATTTTCTTCAAGTCAGGGCTTTAATGGGTATGAAAAATTACATTCTGTTTCACAATTGCTTTCCTGCTTAGCTCCACCACTTCAGAGCTTTATAATGAAATAACCATTCATTTCATTATTTTTTGTGATGTATTTGACCAGAGCAAGATTGTATCATAGCTACATATTTTGCACCAACGCCAGAATGTTGCAAAGTTAGTTTTAACTAGTGCTAAGCCCGACCAGCAATGCTGAACATTCATCAATTTGTGTGGATTAGATATTTATGTTTAGTTGTGGCCAGGCTGCAGTCAATCACAAATACTAATGAACTGTCCAATCAACAATCCTACCGCCAAGGACACATCAAAATGCATCTGTGTTGTGGGCAGAATTACTGAATCAGAAAGTTTAAGTCTTAAAGGATTCTTTCTACTTGTTGTCAATGTTATTAAAATCGGGCTGCTGGGAAATGGACAGATGCCAGTTTGGGTCAGAATCTTTCTTTTGACTTATGGACAGATAGCTAGTGGAAAGAGGTGAGGGGGAATAGGCAGAGCAAGAGCTGGCAAGTGATATGTGGATCCAGGCTGAGGTATTTTTAGCAGATGATTCGGGGGCGGAGGTGGGGTGGGGGAGAAGGGTGGAGATACCAAACCAGGCTAGAGGGAGAGGAAAAAAGGGAGCAAATAGTGGAATCTGACAACATAGGCAGGTAGGAAGTGAGATATAGAACCTGAGGTGGGAGGGATAAGTGATGAACGAATGGAAGAGAGGAAAGGGACTGAATGGCAGGAGGGGGGCTAGTAGCAAAAGAAAGAATGACGTGTGTGATGGTGAGAATGCTGGAGGGTGGAGAAGAAAGTAGGTGGCGGGTTAGCTGACATTAGAGAATTCAATGTTTGTACTATTGTATTACAGGTGAACCAAGTAGAATATGAGATACAGTTAATTCACTCTGCATGTTGTCTCATTCTGAGAGCGGGGAAGGAAGGCCAAGGATGGACAGCTCGGGATGAGAATGGGAAAATAAACTGAAGGCTTGCAATTGGATGTCTGTCAGCTGGCTCTGGAAGACAGATCCCTGTGTCTACAGTTGGTCTCACTGATGTCCAGGAGGCCAAATTGCAAGCCAAATGCAATAGAGGAGGTTAGAGGAGATGTATATAAATTGTCTCACCTGGAAGAGCTGTTTGGGGTCGCTGAATGGGGAGGGAAGAGGTGGAGAGAGGGGGTGTTACACCTTCTGCGATTGCAGGTGAAAGTGCCTGAAGAGGCAAAGTGTGGGTGTGGAGGGATGAACAAACCAAGAATCACAGAGAGAATTAAGTCTGCAGAAAGCAGAATTGGTTTTAGGGTTTTTCCAGAGATAGTGAGGAAACAGGCCCTTTGGCCCACTGGGACCATGCAGACAACAATACAATACAATACAATACAATACAATTTTATTGTCATTTGAGCCCCAGTGAGGCTCAAACGAAATTCTGTTTCCACAGCCATACAAACAAAGACAATTTCCTAGACATACACACAATTTAATTCACACAAACATCCATCCATGATGGAAGGCAAAGTCTTTTCTCTCCCCTGTTCTCCATGTCTCTCCCGATATCCAAGCCCCAGGTGGGCGATGATAAGTCCCACGGCCATTTTAGGCCGTGCCGGGCGATTTACGGCCCCGCTCCCGGTCTAAATGTCACAAAGTTGGAGCCCCCGGCAGGCGCTGGAATGTCCCACGGCCATGAAGCCGCGCTGGGCGATGTTCGACCCCGCTCCGGGTCGTTCCAACCCCGCGACACGGGCTGGAGAAGTCGCGTTGCGGGAGCTCCGGGAAGCGGTCTCTCTCTCCCCCCGGACCCGCGAGCTCCCGATGTCCCAGTTCACCGGACCTGTGGCTGCGTTGCTGGAGCCTCCGAGCCCCAGGAGTCGAGTCGCAGCAGCGAGTCACCACCGCTCCCCACGCTCCGAGGCCGGCCAGCCCCACGATGGTGAGTAGTCCGCAGCTCCGCAGTCTCCCGAGCCCCCGGGTCGTTCAGGTTGGAGGCCGCTCCACGGTGCTAGGCCCCAACGACAACGGAGACCGACAGGGAAAAGGTCGGGTCTCCCGAACAGGGAAGAGATTTTTAACGGTTTCCCCCTCCCCCCCCCGCCCCCCCACATATACACATTTAAAACTAGTATTAAAAAACACCAACACTACATTTAACTAGACAAAAAATAAAAAAAGACAGAGACAGGCTGCAGGGGCCGCTGCAACTGCAACTGGTGAGTCGCGCCGCCAACCAACCAACCAGAGGGCATCTTGAACAATCACCTTGTCACTTGTTCTATCCTACCTCCCAGGCACAATTTATAGAAGCCATTCAACCTATAAATATCTTTGAAATGTGGGAGGAACCCGGAGCACCAGGAGGAAACCCACATGGTCATAGGGAGAATGTACAAACTCCATACAGCCAGCATAATCAGCATTGAACCAGGGTTTCTGGCAATGTAAGGCAGCAACTCTACCGCTGCACCAATGTGCGACCTGTTGTAGCTTGGAAGGTGACTGGTGGTGGGATCTCATTGAAACTGATGAAAATGTCAGTGATTGATGTGTTGGTTGCAAAGGCTGGGGGAGTGAAAGGAAAGGACCAGGGAACTCTTATCCCTGTTGTGTCTGGGGGGAGATGGAGGGAGAGCAGAATTGTAGGAGACACCAACGAGGGCTCCGTCCACAACTGTGGAAGTAGGGAGTTTGGAATGTTTCCTGAAGAAAGAGGACATCTCGGATGGCATGGAGTGGAAAGCTCACCTTGAGAGCAGGTGGCGAAACTGTGAGAAAGGAATGGCATGCTTGCAACAGAGAGGGTTGTGGAGGTATTGTCAAGCAAGCTGTGGAAGTCAATGGCCTCCTGGTAGATGTTTGTGGATATCTGCTTCCTGAAATGGAGACAGAGAGAATGGCCAGCTCTTACTCCACCCCATACATTCACCTCTTTTGACATTCCATCTGTCCGGTGCCCCATCAATCTGACCCAAAAAGTCGTCTGTCCATTTCTAATTTACGATGCCTTCATCTGTATTTTTAATGATGGCACAGGGAATGCTAAATTAAAATGATAGTTGGTGTTTGCATCTCCCACTATTATTTTCTTCATTACCTTTCTCCCTTCCGTTGGCATGTACCTTGTAACTTAGCATTCTCTGTTAAGATGGCTCCAGCTAATTTTGTCATCACACTGCATGACTTGTTTTGGGACAGCACATGTTTTGTGATATTTCGAGATTGCATGGAACATAACTTTACCGTGACTGATGAATTTTCATTAATTTGTTTCACATGCCTCTACTAGAATTTAGCTGAGGTTGGAAAAACGTAACATTTCTGAGAAATGTTATTCCCTTGTGAGTTTCTTGATGTTTCACAATCACAACCAATCACAATCACAATAATCATGATCATATTTTATTAGCCAGGTATGTTTTGTAACATATACGAGGAATTTCATTTGCCAAATCAGTCATACAAATAAAAAGCAATGGAACATATAAAGTACATTTTAACGCATAAACCACATACAAAGTACATAAACATCCACCACAGAGATTCCTCCACATTCCTCTCTGTGATGGAAGGTGAAAAAAAAGTTCACATCTCTTCCCTTTCCCCTCCCACGGTTGGGGGCCTTGAGCCCTCCGTTGACGGGACGATCTCGACTCCCGCAGCCGGTGGCGTTTGGGCCCTCCGCATCGGTGAGATCAGCTCCTGCATCGGGGGGGATGTCAGCTCCCTCGCTCCGGTGATTGGATCCCAGGATGGGGCTGGTCGAACCTTCCGCGACGTTAGAGCTCCCGACTAGGCCTCTCCCGAGATTGCGAGCTCGCGATGGTAAAGTCCGCAGGCTGTGGTTGGAGCGATCCCAGGCAAGGAATCAACTCCGATGTTAAGTCCATGCCTGCGGTGGGGCTCAAGTTCAGTCCGAGGAGGCCTCCAGCTCCATCGATGGTAGGCCGCAGAGTGACTGGAGATGCGATCGCGAAAATTATCACATCTCCGGCAAGGTCGGAAACTGGAAAAAAAAGTTTCCCCCTCCCCCACCCCCATCCCTCCACATAAACAAAATTGAGAACATTTACACAAACTTAACACACTAAAAATAAAAAATAAATGACGAAAAAATGGACAGACAGTTGGCAGGGCTGTCAATCGTGCCACGCCCCTGTTTCAGTATCTTGGCAAATTATGTGTCCAAATGATGTTCTGTATGTACAGACGCTGGTATTTTGGGCAAACTCAATGGGTTAGGAAGTATCTGTGGAGCGTGGACATTGCTCATATGAAATGTCATCAGTCTATTCCACCATAGATGCTGCCTGACCTGCTGAGCATTTACTATGCTTGTTTGAAAGATGCTTTTACATGTAAAAAAATGTGACGTACTCTGTGGCTCCACGATATTATGGCCAGTATTTGAAACAAATGATCTGATTATTTATTCATCGCCATTTGTCAGACTTTGTGTGCAAATTAGGTGGATCATGAATTACTTCAGAGCTATGTCAATGGTTTGAAAGTACATTCCTGACTGCAAAACAATTTGGGGCAAACTGAGATTGTGAAATACATTATTTTTTTGTAGCTTCTGTTTTACTCAATGATAATACCTGTATTTGTTGTCCTCGGGGAGTTAGAATTAGAAGTTAGAAACCTTTGTTTTGTTTCATGGAATGTCAGGGCATACAAGATTTGTAACTGTAATTAATGGTGACAATCCCACATTATATCCTTGCTTTCTAGTATTCTCTCATATATTCTGTGATACAATATATCACATCAGATCATAATTTACCTAGACATGACCAGCTCTCTGCCTTCCATTTTCCTCTCCTTTGAGTTTAATGTTCAGGGAAAAAAAAAATCAATTTATAGGCCGCTCCTCGACAATTTTCACTTCTGTTTGACACAGCTCCCTTTGTCAGCATTGCAATAATGCTGGTGCTGTTCACTCAGGTCATGACCTTAACAATAGCATACCTTATTCTGCTGTGTGATGTTCAACTAGGTACAATGCTGCAGCATGCTGAACTCATCATACTCTATAATATGCTGTCCACAGCCGCTCAAGGTTACAGCCATTCAATGGGCCAGAGATTCTGATTGCTTTGTGACTTAGTTTGTACCATTCTGCTCGGCCGATCAAACACTCAGGCTCTGTGGTGCCCAACAGACCTACGTTCTGGATGCACCTGATTTGCCCTCGGTGAATCATGTTGTTATTGATGCTGCCTGGGTACTAAGGACCCATGACATTGCTGCACTGAATTCCAATAATAGTGGCCTTTCCTTCACTTGGGATTGGTTGATGCTGATTAAAAAAAAAAAAAAAACCCACTTCATTTCCTTTGACAGTGAAACAGGGAAACAGGAAATACTGGACATAAATAATAACTGTCACCATTTGTGAACAGTAAAAGAGGACTTTAGTTTTCATCGGATTATCTGGAAGAAGGAATGAGCTATAAAAGATGTGTGAGATTTGATTGACCTAAAATGGCTGCTTAATTATTACTCTGTGCAAAATAATTCATGACTGAATGTTTGCCTTGTTAAATTTGGACCTGGAATGCCTGTCCTTAAGTACTTTTGGTTCTGTTGGGTCGCAAAATGACAGTGGTGTGGATGCACACATGTGGCATAAATAGTGTTACACACTATTTTGTTGCAGGTTTCAGCTAACACTTGGGAAACACATTGAAACAAGTATTGAGTCACAGGATGGATAGTCCTATTATACTGTTTATTGAGAGCACACACTATTTACAGCCTAAATGGCAGATGAATTAGTGTGGCATTTGCTGTTATTCTCAAGTACAGAGCCTCACGTACTTAGTGGACTCGGTTCGCACGTCCACTGGAAGAAGAACAACACGAGTCAAAGGATTTGGAGCAGTGCAGTGGCACAGCACATAGACTCCTGTCCCACAGCAGCAGAGACCTGGATTCAGTCCAAACCTCAGGGACTGTCGGAGTGAAATTTGCGTGTTCCCCTCATGATCGTGTGGGTTTCCCTGAGTGGGTTGGTGTCCTCCACATCCCAAGGACATTGGTAGGTTAATTGGCCACTGTATATTGTCTCTCATACATGGACACGTCTTGGAAGTACTCGTGGAATTAATGAGAATGTGGAGGGTTTAATATAGGAATAGTGTAAGTTTCTAAGTCCATAGGTTATGGGAACAGAATTAGGTAATTTGGCCCATCAAGTTTACTCTGCCATTCAATTATGGCTGATCTATCTTTCCCTCTCAAACTCATTCACCTGCCTTCTCCCCATAACCCCGACACCCATACTAATCAAGAATCCATCAATTCCTTTAAAAAATATCCATGAACTTGGCCTCACAACCTCTTGTGACAACAAATTCCACTGATTCACCGCCCTCAGACCAAAGAAAATTCTCCATTTCATTTTCTAAGGATGTGTCCATTTATTCAGAGGCTATGGCCTCTGGTCTTATAGTCTTCCACTAGTGGAAATATCCTCTCCACATCCACTGTATCCGGGTCTTTCACTACTCAGTAAGTTTCAGTGAGATCCCCCACATAAATGGGTGGCTGGTGCTCAGTGAAGATTTGATGGGCCGAAGGGCCTGTTTTTGTGCTGAATCACTCTATGACTGTGATTCTTTGATATTGTGGTTTCCACATGGAGATGCTCTGAGATGTGGGTGCATTGCCAGAAATTCCCTTGATATTCAACAAGACTGGAGTAGCCTCAAACTAGATTTTAGTGAGCGACAATTGAGTTTTGCCTTCTTTAACTAATACTTAATAAAAAATTATGTTTAGTAATTTTATTTCTCCGATTTTTAAATAAGAATCTCTTTGAAGCGAATGAGCAGGGGGGGTGAAAATTTCAAGATACCCAGTTTAGAAAAATCAAACGGATTAAAAAACATTGACTTGGTTTCCATTTCTGTTCCAAGGTGTGTCTGGATGCTAATCCATGTTTAGTTTAGTTTAGAGATACAGTGCGGAAACACGGCCTTTGACTACCGAGTCCGCACCGACCACTGATTCCTGCACATTAACGCTATCCTACACACACTAGGGACAATTTACACACACCAAGCCAATTAACCTACGAACCTGTCTTTGGATTGTGGGAGGAAACCGAAGATCTCAGAGAAAACGGGGAGAACTGCAAGCGCTGTAAAGCAGCAACTCTACCGCTGCACCACCGTGCCACCCTAACTAACATAACTGAGGAACGAACTTTCAGTTTGACTAGGTGCTTTCACAACATTGCTCTTATGAATGATTTCATGACCATTTCCACCAGGAGATACAAAACTGGGCATACATTAAGAATCACAAGATTAATATTGGGTAGAGTTTGTGAGGAGAGTCTGAGTTACTGAGAATTTTTCATCAGGTGTAGACAAAGCTGAAAGACGTCATTGCAGGATTTTATTAACTGTTTTGGAAGAGTAGGAAAGGTTATTCCCTCTGGTAATGGAGTCATTATGATTAACATTTTGCTTTATTAAGAGTGCGAGAGAGTGGGGAAGACAAATGATTTTGTAATTAGGCTTGCTGGTGGAGTGGAAGGCAGAGACTATCACATATCCTTTCTGTGACTCTGTATAATGCACACAAACATGACAGATCGTACCACAGTTCATTGTTCTTTCCTTACCAATTGGATAAACTCATTAAATGGTAGTCACTTTTTCAGGATAATCTATTTCCTAATGTGTTGCGTTCAACCATACACCACTTTTCACTGTTGCCACATAATTAACAGATAGTGTACCTTAGAAAATTTTACTACTTTGTCAGAATTTCAGGTCAGATTTTTGCATATTGGGAATAGCGTAGCTATAATTTGGGGATAGCTAAAAAATTGTCTTTGACCATCTGGAAGAAGCTGGTGGTTATTTGTCTTTCCAGCCCTTTCCATTGTCCTGTCACTGAACAGACGAAGGGACATGACCAAAGAAACTAACATTTATCAGATTAATCCTGGTTGCAATTAATTCAGCATTTTTGTATCTGCTGGAGTTGTTGGGAAACATTCAGATTGTAAACATCAAAAGTTGTCCTCTCATTAATGGCCTTCCACAGAGGTGAGTCATAATTCACACTCATTTATCACCAACTTTTAGTTTATTTCACCGGGACAGACTCAGTTGCCACCCTATTGATGACAATTCTCTTTGTTCTTTCCACTTGTCACCAACCATGGAAAGGGTACAGAGAACATTGACAAGAATGTTGCCAGGACTCGAGGGCCTGAGCCATAGGGAGAGGCTGAGCAGGCTGGGACACGATTCCTTGGAGCGCAGGAGGGTGAGGGATGATCTTATAGAGGTATACAAAAACATGAGAGGAATAGATTGTGTACATGCACAGAGCCTTTTGCCCAGAGTAAGGGAATTGAGAACCAGAGGACATTGGTTTAAGATGAGGGGGGAAAAGATTTAATAGGAACCTGAGGGGTAACTTTTTCACACAAAGGGTGGTGGGTGTATGAAACAAGCTGCTGGGGGAGTTAGGTTACACAAAAAAGCTGGAGAAACTCAGCGGGTGCAGCAGCATCTATGGAGCGAAGGAAATAGGCAACGTTTCGGGCCGAAACCCTTCTTCAGACTGGGGGAGTTAGTTGAGGCAGGTGCTATTGCAACATTTAAAAAACATTTAGACAGGTACATGGATAGGACAGGTTCAGAGGGTTATGGACCTATGCTGGCAGTTTGAACTAATATAGATGGGACAAGTGTGAAAAGGGCCTGTTTCCATGCTGTGTGACTCTGCTGTATGAACCCACCCTCTGCCATCACAGCTTCCAAAAATCGTCTCACATTTCCAGTTTAATGCGGTCCCATCCAATTGTTACATTAATTATCTTTCACCCATGATAAATTTTGCTTGCTTTGTTATTTTCTCCATTTTCCATTTTAATTTCAGATTTCCAGCATCTGCATTTTTTTTTTCATTTTTCAATTTGGAGCAAAGTAATTTGGTGTAACATTTCCATCCGCCCTTTTGTTGATGTTGTTCTCTCTGGAAATCGTTGGAACTGTGAAGTGCTTATAGCATGTCATAATAAATTTGAACAGCGAACAGCAAAGCAAACAGTTTATGTCTGTAACTACAAAGGTGTAAGAAACTTATAATGGATTTGCAATATAAGAAAAAAGAATGGGGTGCATGATTTAATTGTCAAATAAGGCACAAAATAAAGGAAAAAAAGGGAAAAAAATGATATTAGAAGACAAGGAAAAAATAAGCAAGCAGTTAAATAGAATTTTAGATATCAATAAAGTCTCGTTGTCTTTTAAAGGAACATGACGCTATATTTGATTTCTCACACTCTAGCTTGAATGAATTGGCAATAACGAACCATTATGATGTCAGTAAAAAAGATGGTTTGGCTGTTCACTTCTCGTTTGGTTTCAATGATGAATCTGACGGGCAGTTAACCTGCAGAGAGAACAACTTAATGAAATTCATTTGGTGGCTCATGGCCACATGCACAAATGATCGTGAGCTGTGGTCATTCAGAATTCTTGGAGCACCTCATTCTTGCCACAAGTGCCAGCCACTTTGTACATTCATAATGCCGTGCATTACTCAAACAGTGTAATGTTTTCAACAAATTCTCTCAGTCTCACTCTCATTTCAGTGTCACTGCCATAGATTTAGTGGCTGAACTGTGTGCTTTTATTTAAATTCGGCACCTCAGATACAATAATTGGATGTGCAAAAGCATTTATTCCACAAGCTTAGCATCTCCATTTAGTCACCCAACTTTGTAAAATATTTGAGGCAGGGGTTAAACATCGTCCCACTTGTTGCTAACAATTTCAGCTAACATATTCCACTAATATGGACCTCCTCAACTTTGGAGATTGCAAAGGATGTGGTGCTGATGCACTTAAAGACCATTAAGGTGGATAAGTCCCCAGGGTCTTAAGGGAGACAAGAGAGTAGATTATAGGGGCCTTGATGAGGATTGTGTTACAATGGAACTTGTGCCAAATGTTTAAACTGTTTAAACGTAGGTACGTAGAGCAACAATCTGAAATTTACTTATTTTGCCATTGGTTCCTCTAAATTCATCTGGTGGATTGTCCGACCTTCTGCACGATGGCATTGCAGTCCCATTCTCGCTCTCAGACCTGCAAAGTATCACAGAAGATTTAAATACATACTCTTGTTTCCACTCTTTAAAGAATTCCTGTCATTTGCCAGAATTTGCCTTGCCCTCCCTTTATTAGGAATAAATTACCCAGCACCACCTTGGGAGTACCTTCAGCTGAGGGACTTCAGCAGTACCCAACTCCAGTGACCTATGTTTAATACCGACATGTGGTACACTCTGGAGTTCTCAGTTCTACAGTGACTGCTTGGATTTATTCAAGTGCTCTGATTGCTTCCGATATTCCAAAGCTTAATTGATGACTGTAAATTGACTCTAGTGTATTGGTGAGCGTTAGTGTCTGGCAGAAATTGATGGGAATGTGGGGAAAATTATTTACACGGGAAATTAATAGGGGAATGGGATGACCCTGAGCTGCCATGGACTCATTCTATGTCAAAGTAAGGTATGATACATACTGTTCAAGAAAATGATTCAACAACTTCTCCAGAGCAATTGGGGATGGGCAACAAATGCTGGCTTGTCAGTGATGCCCAGGTCTGGCAAAAGAAGACATTTGCAAAAGTAAAGGGCCTGTCCCACTGAACGAGGTAATTCAAGAATTCTCCCAAATTTCCCCTAATTCGAACTCGGAGAATTACGGCAATAGCCGCTCGTAGGTACCCGGGGTTCTCATGGACATTTTTCAACATGTTGAAAAAACTTCACGAGCTTACCGCTTTTCCCGAGTACCTGCCGTTAGCGTTACGGACCACTAAGAGACATCCCGAGCTCCTACGTACCCGCTACGTACATTCTACCTACTTACCACGAGTTTGATTTTTTTTTTAACTCGGGAGAGGTCCTTGGGTAAACTCATATAGTGGGACAGGCCCTTTACTGTGATATTGACTGCTCTGTTCCCAGTAATGTGTGAAGTCAATGCACACTACAGCTGCTGCTGACTCCACACAGACAGCAGTTAAAGCAAAATACATCACGAGTTTAACATGCAGCTCACATCGCTATATAAATATGCCAGGGCTAATTGTGCATTCAAGACCAATACATCTCCCCTCACCATGCGCACATGCCATCTATTTCTGTTTAATTTGTCATAGACCACAGAAAGAATAGTGATCAAAGCCTCTCCACCACAATGAATGTGAAGAGGTTCCCAATTGCAGAGGCAGCCGAACAAATTGCTTATTATTTGTATTCTATGAGGAGGCGACAAACCAAATTGTGCTGACTGAGGCCAGAGCCAACTATCAGCTTTCAGCTGCTCCCAGGTAAGTAAGTGGCAGAATTGTGCTGATTCACCATGAAGTCTAGGCCACGCGGAGTGATGGATGTTGACATGTGTGACACCCTACTACTCCTTTACTGGAGTCCTTGCAGATTCCAGACCTGCAGAATAGGAGGAATAACAGCCATTATTTGCTTTTGTTGCATATTTTCAGGTTGATGATATTTTCTCCATGCTTTTTAACTATTTTTTAAGCTAGTTATTTTAATTGTAATAGTTTTATACATCTCTCAATATCTGAGTAATTTACTATCTTTTAAAAAGACTTCCAATCTGGTTACCTGCAAAAGCAGGCAAAGGCACCTATCCTTTTTCTCCAGAGATGCTACCTGACCCGCTGAGTTACTCCAGCACTTTGTGTCTATCTGGAGGGGTGGGCCTTCGGCAGTGTGTGTGTCCACTACTAAGGCTCACTCACTACTGAGGCCACTCACAACTGAGGTTTGGTTGCAACGTTACCTCGCTGCCTGGGAGAGTCAGTGTATCCATTCAGTGGTATCTGGCTCAGATAAGTACAGGCAGGAGACCCAGTTTAAATCCAGGTTTGTGGCGTCCAGAAATAGTTTAGTTTAGTTTGGAGATACAGGGTGGAAACAGGCCCTTCGGTCTACCGAGTCCACACCGACCAGCAATCCCTGCAAACTAACACTATCCTACACATTAGAGAGAATTTACAATTATACGAAGCCAATTAATCTACAAACCTGTACGTCTTTGGAGTGTGGGAAGAAACCAGTGATCCCTTAGAAACCCCGCACAGGTTACAGGGAGAATGTACAAACTATGTGCAGACAGCACCGGTAGCCAGGATCGAATCCAGGTCCCTGGTGTTCTAAGGTGGCAACTATACCACTGAGCTACCGTGCCACCTCAGAACTTTAGTAATAGGACCTTATTCTCATTTATAACTATTTCTCACTTTCAAACCCCCTCAAACACCTGAATATGCCTAACATTATTATTTTGAAAAGAGAAAAAAAGTAAACCTTTCCTCCAAATTCCTTCCAATAGAAAAACATGACAACATAACACGGTTTTGACAAGCAGATTTATTAAGCGATAAATGAACGTGAGCAGATGACACACTGTAGATACAATATCTGGTTATTGCAAGCTTAACAATCCTCCAACGGATGATTGAAATTGGAGATAATAAATTCAATGTTGCATCTGTTGTGCTGAGCTACAGTGTGAGCTGGGCTTCACCAGCTATTCTTCCATATCATTCCGGTGTGACGCTTTCCTTCTGCGCATTCATGTGGTTGCTCTCGTCAATTTATCATTCCCTGATGGCTTTAAATCTGAACTAGACAGGTTGATAAGTAGTAGCAATATTCAGTCGGAAAATAGGAAGTTTCTTTAACTCAAAAATCAATTCTAATCAAGAGTATAGAGAGAGCAAAGCCTGCCTCATAATTATGTTTGAACTGAATGCTGGCGGTTTTTTTTCCCTTTGCATAATAGAAAATGTTATCAGCTGTGATTTTAACCTGATTGTAAATACTTGGCTGATGTCTCTATTGATGCAAAATGAAACATTTTCTGTACGGGCACGTGCCTTTAATCTCATATGTGTGGAGCTTGAAAGAAACCAGAACATTGATAAGGCATGCATGAAAAAAACATGGAGCTGGAAGACCCTGAGAACAAGCCAGTGGGTGCAAGCAGAGGTGGCAGTGGCTGCATGCAAGGACGCCAGTGGAGGCTTGCAGCGCCATCAGTGGGGGCATGCAGCGCCATCAGTGGGGGCATGCAGCGCCATCAGTGGGGGCATGCAAGGCTGCCAGTTGACACATGCAGAACCACCACCTAGCTGCCAAGCATTCAGCCATGTGACCCTGGGCTTCCACATCTACATGCTGCAGTGCAGAGCGACAGAACTTGTTGAAGCTCAGGCGGTACCATTCCCAAAATCCTGATGTGCACGTGGGACTCTCCAGAGTTGAGGGGCATTGAGTCATGATCTGAGCTGCCCATCGCTACCCATTCACCATGAACCTCAGTCCCCCAGCAACCCTTCATACCTGGTTCTCAGAGTTCACACCAATCATAAAGGCGACACAGTGGCGCAGCTGAGGAGTTGCTGCCTTACATTGCCAGAGACCCGGGTTCGATCCTGACTAGAGGTGCTGTTAAGTTTAGTTTAGTTTAGAGATACAGCACGGAAACAGTCCTTCGGTCCACCGGGTCCTCTCCGACCAGCGATCCCCACATATTAACACTATCGTACACCCACTGAGGACAATTTTACCAAGCCAATTAATCTACAAACTTGTACATCTTTCGAGTGTGGGAGGAAACCGAAGATCTCGGAGAAAATCCATGCAGGTCACGGGGAGAACGTACAAATGCCGTACAGACAGCACCGGTAGTCGGGATCGAACCCGGGTCTCTGGCGCTGCATTCGATATAAGGCAGCAACTCTACCGCTGTGCCACCATGACCGCTGAGCCACCGTGACATCAATTTGTATGATGTATTCAAGAGAGTTAGATATAGCTCTTATGGCTAATGGAATCAAGGGGTAGGGGGAGAAAGCAGGAATGGGGTACTGATTTTGGATGGCCAGCCATGATCATATTGAACGGCAGTGTTGGCTTGAAGGACCAAATGGCCTACTCCTGCACCTATTTTCTATGTTTCCTCCCAGTGAATGCGTGTATTTTCTCCTGATGCTCCTGTTTCATCCCACATCCCACATCGCAAAGACCTATGTGTTTTTAGGTTAATTGACCTGTAAATTGCCCCTAGTGCAGGACAGAACTGATATATGGGTGATCGCTGGTCAGCACGGACTCAGTGGGCCACAGGACCTGCTTCCACGCTGTATCTCTAAACTTCAAACTCTAATGCACTTGTCTCATCTGGGATGGCCATGTTCATTGAATGTGGTCACTGACCTTAGTGACACTTACTTCCACTATGCTAAGTGGAAGTAAGTGTTTTCTTGTAACTTTGCTTGAAGTAGATTAATGTTTTAATTAATTTATGCCAATTCATAGTTTTTGAGAATGTATCCTTTATTGGTAATTCAATACCATTAATTTTAGAATCATAGTCATAGAGCATGGAAACGGGCCCTTCAGCCCAACTTGTCCATGCTGACAAAGACACCACATCTTCACTAGTCCCACCTGCCCGCTTTTGGCCCATATCCCTTTAAACTTTTCCTATCCATGCGCCTGTCCAAATAACTTTTCAACGTTGTGATAGTACCCACTTCAACTGCCTCCTCTGGCTGCTCATTCCATACACCCAACTCCATCTGTGTGGCAAAAGATACCCCTCAGGTTCCTATTGAATCTTTCCCCTTTCACTTTACACCTGTGCTCTCTGGTTCTATTATTTTTGTTTCAATTATTCCCAGACATCATTGCTTCTACAAAACCTCGCATGGGGAGACTGAAGCCACGAAAAACAAGGGAGAGTTCCACCATTGCAAACCTTTATTCAGATATAAAAATGTTTGATGATAATGTTAAATTTGTTACTTAGCTGAACTGCAAGACGTTGGAAGGGAATGCTGTCTAAAGCACTTGGACAAAAGGATCTCAAGGACTTGACTGGTTTTGTGGCAGATACCAGTTGCATATTGTGAAATGTGAATCAGTCGTTCCCTTGCTTTTGCAGATTGGTGGCGTCTGATTGATCACGGTACCTCTCAGACACTCGCGCAAGTAAAATCAAGCAGAGCTAACACCAAATGCTACCAATTAGATTGCACCTCTCAATTTATATATTTCCCACCAGTAAATATTTTTGCAAAAAGTAATAGGCATCTCTAATCTTTTGATCATTCGTATATCTTTGAACACACATCAAGCTTATTCAGGAGCTCGGATATATAGTATGAGTAGCATTCCACTAGCATCAGTTCCTCAGTGGACCGTTGAAGCAACAAAACAAATCATAGTGGAGCATTGCTACTGTGCAGCAATGACACATACGGTCTGAGAATCTAAGCCAGCGTTTCTCAACTTTTTTACCCTTGCAGAACCCTTGAAAATGTTCATGTCTCAGGGAACTCCTACATAGAAATTATTATATCTTTATTAATCTCTTTCTTTCTCTTTCATAAACCTAAAGTTCATAAGGCAAACATAATATATTTGCTGATAACTGGTTTATTTGACAATGCAAAAAAAAAAAAAAACTGAAATCAAACTGCTTGTTCAAAACTGAAGCAAATGAAGGCAAACAGAAGAACTAATGGAGGGGGAGAGGGGGGGGGGGGAGAGAGAGAGAGAGAGAGAGGGAGGGAGAGAGAGAGAGAGAGGAGAGAGAGAGGAGGGAGGAGAGGAGAGAGAGAGAGAGGGGAGAGGGAACCGTGCATAATCTGTTCTCGAGTGAGTCACTTGATGATGCACAAATCCATCACGTACAGCTCCTGTCCACTGACCACTAAAGGCCGTTTCACACTGGTGCCGTACAGACGTTGCTAAATATGATGCCGCTAAATATGTTAAACAGACGTCACTAAATATGCCGTACATGTATAATAAAATTACCAATATGTAATTAAACACAAAAATGACTCAAAAACACATTTACATATGATTAGCCTATTTATCACTATTTCTCTCAGAACCCCGAGTGACCTCTCGTGGAACCCTAGCATTCTGTGAACCCCGGTTGTGAAACGCTGATCTAAGCCGTTACCAAAGAGTATTTAACAAAAAGCATCCTTCACAATTAAGCACCCCAGTCACTTCATTGGGTTCAAAGGCATCGCCCAGATATCAGATAAATATATTTTGAACCATGTCCTCCCTTTCAAGGCAAAACAAAAGTTGGTTTACAGGAGTCCAGATCATAATAATGAAAGCTTGTCTCCTCCTCACAGCTCAGTTAGAATTTTTAAAACCGTACAATTTTCTGGACAAGGAAAGCTACTTCCTTGCATCCTAATTCAATTACACTATTCCTTGATCAAACAGGCAGTTGCAACTGAAGAAGCTGTGATGGCAGCTTCTGAACAATATTAGCAGTTTCTGCAGCCTGGATAAACCATATGATACTTGTTCCTCAATCCACCCGGATAGATATGTGACACCGACTCTTTGTTTCACACTATTTCCAGACAGCAGCAATCTAATTCAGGAGGCAGGGTGCCTGCATCTCATAGTATTAAACAAAACAAGTGTTTTCTTGGAATGCAATGGCGAGGTGCTAAGGTGCCGTCATTGTGATCCACTTTCGACAGAAATAATTCAATCTTATTTCTCTTAAGAAGGAGATGTTTTGTGACTTCAGATGTGGTGGGATTCATTCCACGGTCACTGCAGCTGAGAGTGAGCAAGAAATGTAGAAACATTATTCTAGATGTGTTGCTGGATATGCTGGAGAGGAGAATAGAGGGGCGGAGAGCAAAGTAGAGTCATACCCCTGGTGGTGGAGAGAAGGACAAAGGCCTGTCCTAGTTTGGGTGGAAAGCAATCAAAGCATCAACACAAACGACAGTGAGAGAAAGCAGCAGTTGACATGAATAATTACAAGAACTTTAATACAGTGATAAATGCCCAAATACACACCTGATCAAAGACAGCGAAACACCCTGCACGACTTGTCCCAAATTCTGCACAATGCAACTGGCTCCCATCGACTGCCTGCCAACAATCTCCATCAAGCAGGATCGGAAATAACATTCATACACATAGACATAGAGTTTCAAAAGCTGAGGCCAAAACTCAAAGCTTTGGCATGCAGTCAGCTTTTCATATCTGGCCCATCTTTGGGACACATCGAAAAACACTCATTAAGCTTCTCTCTGTGTGAGACAAGTTTCACACTGGCAATAGCAGACTTTATTTTAGAGATACAATCATAGAACCAGGCCCTTTGGCCCATGGAGTCTACGCCGACCAACGATCACCCGTTGCCCCTACACACAAGGGGCAATTTACAGATCCCAATTAATCTACAAACATGTACGTCTTTAGAGTGTGGGAGGAAACCGGAGCACCCAGTGAAAACACACATATCACAGGGAGAATGTACAAACTCCATACAGGCGGCACCCGTAGGTAGGATCGAGTCCGGGTCTCTGTCGCTGTGAGGCAGCAACTCTACCACTGTTCTGACGTGTTGGATGAAGTGTGCCTCCAGGCTCACCTGGAGGCACACTTCAGTGCCATCCCCCAGGAGGAAAGAGCGCTGGCTAACTAGATTTAATCTCTGTTGAACTCAGCGATCTGAAGCGAGACACAACATGGTTGAGTAACTCAGCGGGTCAGGCAGCATCTCAGCAGAAAAGGAATATCTGAACCAGTGTCTATTTTGCATATGTAGAAGTCACCTTAGTATGGCAGTGTAAATTCACATTTCTGGTGCCATGTCTCTTGCATTGAAAGGAGAATTAGGTGAGTCGCAGCACTTCACCAATCTGAACTTGTAATTGTAAGGATAGCTGAGGCACTGCCTCTTTAGATCCAGAACCACTTAAGGACATCCTGTGAGACTCCCTTGGGTGCAAATCGTTTTCACAGCAGTGCTGCAGGCAGGGCTGATGAGGAAGTTGGGTGGCCATGCTGTAGGAGCAAGAGCGGAACTCGCTATCAAAACATGGAGGGGACGGGGGACACAATTTTTTGGCGGCCACGCGCGCATGCGTACACACACGCACATGCACGCGCGGCTTCGGAGGCTCAATCCTGCGCTAAAAGCGGAGATTTTAAAATCGGGATCAAAAAAACTTGGCGGGGATGTCCCCCACCTCTCAAAACATGGGTCCCCTCTGGCCTCCCCGGGTTTTCCGCCCCTGTGTAGGAACATTCAGACAGCTGAGACATGCAGTAAAAAGGCACTGAAAAGACCCTTCCTCAGTCTCGGCCCAAAACATTCTCTCCAGAGATGCTGCCTGACCCGCTGAGTTACTCCAGCATTTTGTGTCTATCTGCTCAGAAGTCTTGCACAATCTGGACACACTACTGCCTGACCAATTTATCACTCGGTGGAAACCATATTAAAGCATGCAATTGGGTATTATTTAGAATTGGAGGTAGTTCTTGTTGCCATGTTGCAAACAGTCTTGTTGCAATGTTTCAAATTTCCCAGCCATGTAAATGTAAAATTCAGTGATTCCATGCTTTTACGTTAGAGACTTTTCTCAGAGGGAGCCTGCCAAAAAATACAACTCTGCTCCAGTAACCTGTTCTCTGACCCAGATTTCCATCAAGTGATGCTGTTGCCTGTAGTACATGGTACAAATTGTAATCTTTTCCATCTTGTAATCTTTTAAACAGGACTTCAATTTGTCGCCAATATTACTGTCACAAGATTTGCTTTCAGTGATACTTAATAACAAAAGTAGCATTTCCCTGATAATTCTTTTCCAGGGAATCGTAAAGGTTTGCAGTTTGAATGCATGACAGCTGAGTCAGGATTCATTTTGTAATTTCTCGTTGCAGAGATCCTTCACACACTGTTTGAGCTTTCCTAATGTATGAGAACACCTTTTGATTTATTGCTCAAAGCCAAACGCCATCTAAATTTAGCTAAATGAGATACCTGATGAATAATCTGCTTTTAGCCCATCGGATTTACCTGAATCATTTTTTTACATCCTGTTATCTTACCCCAGGGCCTAGTGTTAAATGATCTTCTGTAAACTGTGCAGTTGTTGAGATCATTACGGCAGATCCTTTTCCAAATCCAACAAGCATATACTCTATATGCAATCAGGAGTGCGAAAATGCATCCAGCTCGCAGATTTTACTTTCGGAGATACGGACGTGAGTGTGGTCGACATGTTTGAGATAAATGTACATACATAGAAATACAGTGTGGATACAGGCCCTTCCGCCCTCTGAGTCCATGCTGACCATAGATCACCCGCATGCTTGTTTTGTATCCTACGCACTGGGGGGACTATTTACAGAATTACCTACAAACCTGCATGTCTTCGGCTAGTGGGAGGAAACGGGACCACCTGGAGAAAACGCATGTGGTCATCGATTGAACATCGCACCGGCAGCATCTATAGTCAGTATCGAACCCAGTTCTCCGCCACTATGAGGCAGCAGCTCTTCCACTTTTCTACATCTTCCTGCTCGGTGCATGTAACATGAGTGCAAGGCAGGGAGGTTCACAGTGAGTTAGATAGCATTTGTTGCTGCACAAGCAAATAAATCATTGTGTTGCCTTGCATCGCAACAGTAACTAATTTTTTAATTGTGTAAAATGCTTGTGCAAATTCCAAAAGATCATAAAAGATAATGTCTAAATGTGCAACATATACGGAAAATAGCCAACTTTAGTCTTAGCATGGTGAAATGTTTTACGGTTCACTTTGCCCTTACGGGATACAGGATAGGAGAAGCAGGTCGCTGACGATGTAAGCGCTGTTTGATATCTGTCAGAAACATCCATGCTATTCACTTCTTTGATAGCCACAGAGGGTGTGGGTCAGGGACATTTTATTTCAATTTCACTTTAAAGGAAATAAATGTCTGATTCATTGAGCTTCAGGACTGGCTGGGTGTGTGTCTATCAACATCCAAGCCGTCTGTTACTTTGATGGAGCCTTGATTCATACCTGCTTGAGGATTCCAATTCCCTTTTGGTCCGACACATGATCCATCAAATTTCTATGATAGTTGGTTCTTCACACTTAAAAAATCTCATCTCTTTGTGATCAAGAGATATTTCTTCCCCCTCCCTCCCACCTTTGGATTGACCTCACACACATACTAAATTTTACCATCAAACTGGACCTTGCAAATAGATTAGATACGTAAAACCTTCTTCCAACCACTATCACATTCTCTGAAAGCTCAAGCATTATTAGTCCTGCAAGCTTCAAATGTATTGCTGAAAAATAGCATTTCTTGCACATTTCAGAGCACAGATTATTCCAATTAATGCGCAGTTCATATCTAAAGCAAACCTCTTTGTTCAGCAGTATCTTTAATACGATCAGATTAGTAATTATTCCCCAGGCAAGTTAACATCTGCACACTGTTGATCATCAAATTAGTCCTAAACCTCTCCACGTCTGTTATCTAATATTTCTGTGGATTTTCTTGAGTGTAAAATTTAACTTAATTACATTGCGTATTCTCCTGTTAGCAATAGTGGCAGCAAATTAATATTTGGTATGTGGTGGAGGCACATCTATAAACTAATTGGGGAAGCAGCACATTAGATTTGTGCTTTTCGTCTTTGGATTGATTGAGATGAAAATAATCATTACTACAAGACGAAAGTATTAACCACTGATTTGGCTGAGTCTGGACATGACTTGGGTTAGACACTGAGTTTGATCTTATTGGCTATGTCGTTCACAGTTTCTGAATTGGAAAATTCCCTGTTGGCACTTTAAGCTGATCTTGGATGCTTGTTCATGGATTTCCTATGGTTTGGTATGCTGCCACTGGTGTGCCAGCAACAAAAAAGCTGAAAAGAGGGAGAATATGACACATGAGACTACATGGGAATATCTTCTTCCCTAATCCAGTTACAGTGTTCATACAAAAAGATCACTAATGCCAATAAGAATTAAGTCATAAGGTGAAAGCAATTCTGTTCAGGAGAGCTACAAGGTATTCCCGCTCCTGATCGACATTCCGCACACCAGTGGGTACCATTTGAGGAGCTCTGACCTCTCACTGGCATTTTAACTATTGATCAAGAGAATTTATAAACGCTGTCTTGTTCAGCCTGAATTCCCAACACCATCTTTGTTTGGTTTAACGAATAACATGCTCTAACATTTATGGGGATGTTTTGATCTTGGCTTTTATATTATTCCTGTCATAGCTTTCAACTGGAACCTGGTTCATTGAGATGAGTGATCTTCATAACACTCACCACCAGCGCTTCAAGCTTGGTGCCAGTTTATCGTTGAGATTAGTGATTTTTTTGTGATTGTTTGTAATATACGATTGGCATCTCCAAAATTATTAAAAGCTAGATTTTCAAATGTTTAAAATTATTATTTGATTTTATACTTTTTTAGTTTGTAGTTTAAGTGATTAGAAGTGATTTAGTCACAAAATCAAAACAAAAGAAGAGGGTATATTGATGGAAACAAATTGTTCACGTATGTAGCTTCATTTTTAATTGCTTTACTTAAGATTAGTTTGTTGTCATGTATACCGAGGCACAGTGAAAAACCTTATTGTTGCGTGCTATCCAGTCAGCGGAAAGACTATACATCATTACAATCAAGCCATCCACAGTGTACAGATACAGGAAAAAGAAATTATATTTACTATAAAATAATGTCCAGTAAAGTCCAATTAAAGATAGTCCGAGTGACTCCAATGAGGTAGATGGTAGGTCAGGACTGTTCTCTAGTTGAAGATGGGCATAATTTGTATTCATACCAGTATATTGTTGTCTACTTAAAAAAATATTTGTTAAGATCACTAACTAGGGAGAAAAGGTGGCATTGAGAACAAAAATAAAAGTGTATCTTGTCTACTACCTTTGGCCAGCTGAGTACTGTGCTGGAGTTGAACACAATTCATAGTCCTTTGTCAATAGTGCTGGAAAAGACTGTTTAAGGGTTCAATAACATTATTTAAGTTGTGATTTTAAATTGCATTGCATGGTTGTACACACGCTTTGAAAGACTATACCCTGTGGAAAATATGCAGTTACCTCAAAAGATGTTTAGTGAGCAGGATTTCAACATAGGATCTAATTGATCAGTGTTAGTCAGTAAAAATTGATTATTTATAGAAATTAATGGTATAGGTTGTACTGCCTTGGCCCTAACACCTGGGATTAACCTTGCTAAACTAAATCTGGATGATAATGGATGCCCAGACTCTGCCAGTGATAAATAACAAGATCTTTGGTGAAAAGAGACAATATGCTGGAGTAATTTAGCAGGTTAAGCATCATTTCTGGAGAACATAGAAAGGTGACATATCGGGTTGGGACTGTTCTTCAGGCTGATTGTAAGGTTGGTGAGGGAAAAAAAGCTGTAAGATAAGAGAGGCAGGGCAAAGCATGGCTAGTAATAGGTGGACACAGGAGAGGTGGTGGTAGCCAGATGGTGGGAAAAAACGCCAGAGATTGGAACAAAAGATGTGAGACAAACAAACTGAAGAGTTGCGAATAGTGGAATCAGAGAAAGGAGGGAAGGGGGAGGGGGAGGAGAAAAATAGGTGTGAGTGCAGGTGGGGTGCAGTGGAGGGAATGGGGGAGAAAAAGGTGTAAGCTACCCAAGTAGAATATGAGGTGCTGTTACTCCAGTTTACAAGTGGCCTCGCTATGGCAATGGATGAGACCCAGGGTAGAAAGATCAGTATGGGAAAGGACGGGGTGTTAAATTGGTCAGCAACCAGGAGATCCAGTAAGCATTAGTGGACTGAGTGCAAATCTTCAGTGAAATGGTCTTCAGTGATGTCAGAACTTTATGCAATGTAACTGAGTGATGAATTGAAAGGCTCGAGCCAAGGAGACCTTTGACACATTTTTATGGTTTTCCCACATTCTTTCTGATTGTCCCATCTTTCAGGACTGTAAGTGTCTCTCAATATGTCTGATTTTCCAAAACCTTAAATAGCTGGCAATAAAATAAAAACATAATTTCAGTTTAAAAAATAAACCCAGAACACCCAGAAGTCAATTAGAACAGAATTGGGGTTCTTATTATAAAGGATATAAGTGCATTGATAAAAGGCACAGAATGTCAGAGAAATTCAGCTGATCAGGCAGTATCTGGTGAGGGGCTGAGAATTTTCCATGGCAAGTTTTCGAAAAAAAAGACAAGAGGGAGTTAGATGTGGGCCTTGGGGCTAAAGGGATCAGGGGGTATGGAGAGAAGGCAGGGATGGGATACTGAGTTGGATGATCAGCCATGATCATATCGAATTGCGGTGCAGGCTCGAAGGGCCGAATGGCCTACTTCTGCACCTATTTTCTATGTTTCTATGTTTCTAGTTCTGGTGAACTGGGAAATAATAATGTTTCACTCAGAATTGTTCAAATATGTTATCTGCGAGTTATCACATTACTATAACGTGAATGCGTGCTCTTCATAAATTGCTTGTGGCATTTTACTTCATACAACAGAGGACCAAATTTCTTAAGTATTTCACTGGCTGTCAAACAACTTGGAGAATCCTGAGAGGAACATATAAGCTATTGCATAAATGCAACACTGTTTTCTGGTTACTATTAGTCTAGCTTATTGAATGCAGAGCTTCACTATCAAAGCATTACATTTCCTTGCTGTTTTCTACAGAGCTGCTGTCGCTGCAAAATTCATGGGGCAGAATGAATGAAGCTCTGTATCGCACTTATTCAAAACTTTGAATTATAAATTTAGGCATCTGCAGTGGAACAATGAAATCTCAAGGAGAAATAATCAATGGTTTTGCATCAAATAACTGCATTAAAAACTGAACCACTGCTCAAGGGCATCTGAGAATAAAGAAATTCTGATGTTAGGTCCCGTGCGCTCCTATTTCTCCATTATCCTGGAACATTAATACTCACTAAATACAAGCCAATTGTTCTATTTGGCTTTAATGGTCTCTGTACTTCAGATCACAAATATACCACCACACAATGAGGTATGAAGTCTTGAGTGAAATGTCAAAGCAAAGCAGCTCAGTAGTGATAATGGATCTCTGACTGAAACTCCTGAAAGAGATATTCCTTTTCAACAGGAATGGCTTGATGTTATTTTAAAGCATTCAAGGCTTTGCTGGAAGCACTGGAGGAATAAGGCATGGAGTGAGCATTCTAATTTTCAGATGTAAATTTGGTGCCTTAATACATGAAGTAGAGAGGAAGGCCCACTGAAGTCTATAATACATTGACTGCGGAAGCAGCTCAGGTGAAGTCAACATCAGGAGTATTACATCCAGGTCGGAGATGAATACTAAAAATTATTTAAAGCCCACACTCGGTCAAATTTATTGAAGACAAATGCCATCTTCCAGCAGCTACTCTGCCATCCTCATCCACTGATCTGGATTTTACACCTTTCTTCACCCGATATCAGTCTCCATTATTCGTGACTCCCTGCTCCTATTCACATGACCCACAACGGCCTCTATGTTCAATTTCCCTCCTGGGATAAATAATGTTCTACTGATACTAGAAAACACATCAAGACACCACACAGGCTTGCACATGCACATGGGGCTGATCAACCAGAGTGTACAGGTTACCAGATTAACTTTGCTGTAAATGATGGCAGAAACACCAGTCAAGAGCCAAACTGTGATTAATAGCTCTATGGGCATGACAATGTTGCCCATTATGTCAGGCTGTCTAGGCTGCTCTCGGTCATGACTGACCATGGATGATGCATCCCGGTCGGATGCAAGCCTGGGCGATGTCATATGGAGGACAGGCTGTTCCCATGCAGCACATCCCCCCTCTCCACGTCGCTGATCAATCCAAAGGAACAGCAGGGCCATTACAGTTTGGCACCAGGAGCTGCCAGAGCGAGATTGTAGACAACGCCAAACTGCCTTAGGGGCTCTGACTCCGGATTTTCTTGAGGCTTACTCCTGGGGCCTTTTCCATGATTGCAGGGCCGACCTTAAGCCAATTGGACCAATTGCTCCCAATTGGGCACCGCGCCTAAGGGGTCCCCGCGCTAGAGTAATCTGCTCTCGGCTCGGGTAGATCTACCCGGTGGAGGGGGGAGAGAGGGATGGTGAGGTAGTAGAGGGGGACCCTCTCCTAGATGAACTGCCTTCCCAGGCTGACCAGCCACATCTGCCCGAGACTTGTGGGGGTGGGACCGTCTATCTTCCCGGGCAGGTCTATAGCACCTGCTCAACCATTATGAGAGCAGTCATTACAATCAGAGCACAGAGATCACCATAAGCAATGGAATAGCCACACCCAACATACCTTTGAACAAACATTTTCACCCATCCCACAATCTATTGTGCAAGATGAATATAGTGCCAATTGATGTATTTTGCCCCATTCCTTTATCGTGTTCCTATTCTTGCACCTTCTTTACATTGAATTCTCCAACTTCTATTAAACCCCTCTACCACACTTTCTTCTCCGTACTCCCAGCCCCCATCGTGTTCTCACATTTTTCCCACCATCTCTGGATGCTGCCATTCTTATTCAGTGAGGTCTATATATGAAATAAATTTAATAAACAGATCAATAGATGGTCTTTGATGCAATGAATTAATTGAAGGATGAAAGTGAGGTAATGGAAGATTGCACACAAGGGCCTGTTTGAAGCGAGTTGGCATGAATGTAAAGGATGTAACAACTAATTAATTTGAAGCCCGAAGTGCTCATGAAGAGACAAGGCAAGAGCCGGTGGTTCTTGTGAAGGTGCAGGACAAACATTGAGGACTGATCTGTTTCCGAGTCCCCACTTTCAGCAAAGCCTACCTTTGCTTAATGAGTTATTTTTACGTGTAGAGCCAAATCTCATTTTTAACCACTGCTTTTGGAATTATTCCGCTGGCAAGGTGATGTTCCACTTAGATTGTTCTCGGGATGATAATTGCCATGAATTTGCCAACTAATACATTTTGCCATGCTTATGTTTGAGAGTAGAGACAAAACTATTGAACATAAGACTTATGGGGCTGTCCCACTGTATGAGCTAATTCAAGAGTTCTCCCGAGTTTCCCCTGATTCGAACTCGGAGAATTATGGTAATAGCCGCTTGTAGGTACTCGGGGCTCTCGTGGATATTTTTCAACACGTTGAAAAATCTTCACGAGTATTCCCGAGCTTACCGCGTTTCCCGAGTACCAGCCCTTGGCGTTACGAGCCACTAAGAGATGTCCCGAGCACCGTCGTTGCCGCTACGTACATTCTACGTGCTTACCACGAGTTTGATTTTTCCCACCATCTCCTACCTCTCCTCTCTCTGATTACCCTACTCCTTTCCTCCCCTTTGTACACTAATTTTCCATCCCCAAATCTCCAATTTCCCTTTCCCCCCTCTTCTCCCTCCTCCCTTTCCTTCCACCCATATCCCTCCCTCAAGGTTTACATTTCACTCCTCCTCTGTGCTCCTCTCACTTTTATCACCTCTCACTTTTATCACTTACTCCAACCATCTGCTAATAAAATGCTCCATGCCCGTATTCACCGATCACTTCCCAGGTTTTTTTTCCTCTCCCACCACCTTTGATTTTTAGATTTCTCCTCCTCTCTCAATATTCCAATCCATCTGAAGTAGGATCCCGGCCCAAAATGATGCATGTTCAGTCCCTCCCCAGATACTCCCTGACAAACTGAGTTCCTTCAGCACTTTGTGTTTTGCACAAGGCTCCCGCATATGCAGTTTAAGTGCAATGGAATCAAGTCAGAGAAAGTGAACCAGACTGATACTGTGGTCGGCATGTTGTCTAATGGGCAAATGTTGGATCGGCTCAACTTGTATCTGCTGAAGTTTGGAAGAGTGGGAGGCGATATGCTTGGAGTATGTAAAATCTTGAAGAGTTTTGACAATTTTGGAGCAAATGGTTCCTGACAGGAGAACCTAGAAATCAGATCATTGTTTAAACTTGAGGGGTTATCATTTGAAGTCAGAGAAAAGATGAAACCTTTTTTTCTCAGAGGGTTTTGAGTCTTTGGAACATTCTTCATGGGCATTGGATGCAGAATCCTTGAGTACTTTGTAAGGAAGAGCGGGATAAGTACTTAATAGGCAATAGGGTTGAAAGGTTATAAGGGATAGGTGGAAATGTGAATTTGAGGTTATCGTCATCTTGCATATGGCGTGCACAGCCTAAAGTTGTAAGACAACTTGTTCTGTTTGACCTTCTGTTTGTGCATGCCAGGTTGATTGCATTCGTCAAAACAGGGTGGACCACATGAAGGTTGCAATCTCCCACCCCAGATTTGAGGTTATAATCACCAGTTAACTGAATTACAAAGCAATCTCCAAAGCTTGAATGACCTCTTCCACTCTAATTCATGTATGGTTGGCAAAGAAAACCACGTATAAAAATTGAGGATTTACTCTTTTCCTATACTTTCTTCCCTACAATCTGAATTTATACTAATGGGTTTGTGGATCCTACACCAAATATAATCTGCAACAGATTCACCGTTGGAAAATGCCAGGGCATCTCAGGAGGAATCAGCTGCGCTGCTGGGCTACAGTAGAGGATAGCCAGCCAGGAAATAGACTGTGGAACTTCGAAGAGCACACAACCTGCTTGCATAAATCATCAAAACCTCTCACATGTGCCTTTACTCCAAATTCTTTAGTACTCCTTCCGAAATTGTGATTGCATAGAGAAAAAAAAATCTTCTCTTAAGATGTGAGGGTGGCATTTCAGTCTTACGATGTCAGCTTTCTGTGAACTCCCTCTCAATCCCCATCTGACAGATAAATGTTAACACCAATTAGTCCTGAACTTTGCTTTGGAAATTGGATTCAAACCAGCCAGTTGAAAAGGCAATCTTTGTGGTCTGGCTTTGTAATGTATTATCAATGACAAGGAGGATAGCTGGGCACAACAGTACAAAGCACGCACAGTTTACCCAACAGAATACTCTATCAATTAGTACAGCTGTCAATGTGCCAAGCGCCCATCATCCTTAATGATACTACCTGGTCTATCTCAGCATTGATAAATAAAATGCGCGTTTTGACTGTCTGGTACAGGTGGAGGTAAAGAAAAGGGGAAATGAGCTTGGATTCAGACGGTAATGAATTGACATAAAACTGCATTTACGCAAACAATTGGCTATCTCCTCTCAGCCTGCAACAGTTGATTGATATATGACAGCTCTTTGATGCACTATGCTCAGAGATACAAAGTGTTGGAGTAACTCAGCCGGTCAGGCAGCATCTCTTGCTGCTGTTTACTTCTCAGTTCATTCACTATTCCTTTATTTCAGTCCTGGCCTTTCCTTCAGTTGTGATTGTCATATTTTATCTTTCAGTATAGAATATTCAATTTCTATTTTTTCATCAATAGATAGTTACTTAACCTGATCCCACATAATTCACATTAAATGGTCCAATAATTCTCTTTTACCAAAACAAATACATTACTGTTGAAATACTCATATGGAAAGTTTCATATTTAATTTTTAGTCGACGATTGATGGAAATATATTGTATTGATTCTGCTCTTGATATTATCTGGATGGAATTATTAGATGAAAGGTGAAAGCCTGATGACAAAATCAGACTTGGGTTGGTACCCCAATAGTACAATAGATTCCTGACAGTCATGGTCAGTCACATTGATGAGGAACAGGCTTCTGGTTGAAGCCCCAGCCCTGCCAATGGCTGGAACTAGCCTGACCTGGCACCCACAGTCGGTGACTGAAGGGGTGAAATGCAGGAAAATGGTAAAGCACAGTGAACTAACGTCAGGTATCACGGGTATAATCTATTACTATAGATAATACATATTTTATATGTATCATATGTCCCACCAGCAGATGGGATGGCAGATGGTGAATCTGGAGCAAAAAGCAGACTGCAGGAGGAACTACTGATACATTACCAATTACTCTCATCCCAGAGATTCTGCTCGACCCACTGAGTTCCCCCGGCAGTTTGTTTTGATGTGCATTGCATTGTTTTGAGAACACAATAAAGAGGGTTCACAACTGATTTACCATAATGAAACATCATCTTCATCCATTAAAAAGCACTCTTCTGGAATCAAAAAATAAGAAAAAATGTTTGGCAAATTTCATCGGAACAGGGCATTCCAGATGCCTGTGTGGAATTTATCGTTGCAAAGTACAAAATCCAGATTAATAATTGCAGTTGCACTTTAGTTGCAAATATTATCTTTCCCATAAATACTGCCCAACCCGTTGAGCTACCCCAGCTGTTTGTGTTAGTTTTAGTTTTAGAGATACAGCATTTAGAGGACAGGCCCTTCTGCCCACCTAGTCCATGCCGACCCTTGATTACCCTGCCATACTAGTTCTATGTAATCCAATTTAAACATTCACTCCTTGTGTACTAGGGACAAATTGCAAAGGCCAATTAATCTACAAACCCGCACTGGTCTTTGGGATCTGAAAGGAAACTGGAGCACCTATGCAGATATGATTTACGAGGATGTTGCCAGGAGGATCTGAGATATAGGGAGAGATTTGGCAGGCAAGGACTCTAGATAGATAACAGATCGGGAACAGATAAGGTGAATGCACAGACTTTTACTTAGAGTAGGGAATCAAGAAGCAGAGGTCATACCTTCAAGGAAAGGAGGGAAAGATTTAATAGGAACCTGAGGGGCAACTTTTTCACACAGAGGGGTGGTGAGTATATGGAATGAGTTGCCAGAAGAAATAGTTGAGGCAGGTCATAAGGTCATGTGATAGGAGCAGAATTAGGCCATTCGGCCCATCAAGTCTACTCCACCATTCAATCATGGCTGATCTATCTCTCCCTTCTAACCCCATTCTCCTGCCTTCTCACCATAACCGCTAACACACATAATAATCAAGCCTCTATCTATCACTGCCTTAAAAAATATCCATAGATGGCCACCACAGCCTTCTGCGGCAAAGAATTCCACAGATTCACCACACCACGACTAAATAAATTCCTCCTCTGCCTTCCTAAAGGAACATCCTTTAATTCTGAGGTTATGACTTTGAGTCCTAGACTCTCCCACTACTGGAAGCATCCTCTCCACATCCACTTTATCCAAGCCTTTCACTCTTCGGTACATTTCAATGAGGTGCCCCTCATTTTTCTAAATTTCAGCAAGTGCAGGCCCAGTGCCATCAAATACTCATCATATGTTAACCCACTGATTCTTGGGATCATTCATGTGAACCTCCTCTGGACCCTCATCAGGACCAGCATATCCTTCCTCAAATAAGGTGCCCAAAACTGCTCACAATGCTCCAAATGTGGCCTGACCAGTGCCTCACAGAGCCTCCGCATTACATCCCTCTTTTTGTATTGCACCAGCACTCACAATTCCCTTTGCACCTCCGATTTCTGGATTCTCTCCCTAGTTAGAAAATAGTCTATGCCTTTATTTCTACTGCCAAAACGCATAACTCCACACTTTGCGACACTATATTCCATCTGCCACTTCTCTGCCCACTCTTCCAACCTGTCCAAGTCCCTCTGCAGAGTCCCTGCTTTCTCTGCATGACCTGCCCCTCTACCTTTTTTCGTGTCAATAACAGTTCGTATCAGGTACTATAACAACATTTAAAAGTCATTTGGACAGGTACATAGATTGGAAAGGTGGAGAGGGATATAGGCCAAACATGGGCAGGTGGGACATGTAGTTAGGGCATCTTGGTTAATGTGGACAAGATTCCATGTTGTATGACTCCATGACACCCAGAGGAGACCCATGCAGTCAAAGTGCAAAATCGACACAGATAGCATCCGAGGTCAGGATCGAACCAGGTTCGCTGGTGCAATGAAGCACTGTGCCGCCTATTTTGATATACAACAGTGTTTTGAGAATACTGTAGCGAGGGCTCATAGTTGATTTACCATGATGAAACATCATGTTCTTATATTAGAAAGTGATCTGGAATTGAAAATAAGAAAAAGTATGTCAAATTTCATAGGTAGACGACATTTAAGATGCAAGTGTGAAATCCACCTGTACGAACCAACAGTTTACGTAATTATATCCTTTAAGGATAAAAGAAATGCTGCCATTCTTATTCAGTGAGGTCTATATATGAAATAAATTTAATAAACAGATCAATAGATGGTCTTTGATGCAATGAATTAATTGAAGGATGAAAGTGAGGTAATGGAAGATTGCACACAAGGGCCTGTTTGAAGCGAGTTGGCATGAATGTAAAGGATGTAACAACTAATTAATTTGAAGCCTGAAGTGCTCATGAAGAGACAAGGCAAGAGCCGGTGGTTCTAGTGAATGTGCAGGACAAACATTGAGGACTGATCTGTTTCCGAGTCCCCACTTTCAGCAAAGCCTACCTTTGCTTAATGAGTTCTTTTTACATGTAGAGCCAAATCCTATTTTTAACCACTGCTTTTGGAATTATTCTGCTGGCATGGTGATGTTCCACTTAGATTGTTCTCGGGATGATAATTGCCATGAATTTGCCGACTGATACATTTTGCCATGCTTATGTTTGAGAGTAGGGACAAAACTATTGAACATAAAACTTATGGGGCTGTCCCACTGTATGAGCTAATTCAGGAGTTCTCCTGAGTTTCCCCTGATTCGAACTCGGAGAATTACGGTAATAGCCGCTCGTAGGTACTCGGGGCTCTCGTGGATATTTTTCAACACGTTGAAAAATCTTCACGAGTCTTCCCGAGCTTACCGCGTTTCCCGAGTACCAGCCCTTAGCGTTACGAGCCACTAAGAGATGTCCCGAGCTCCGTCGTTGTCGCTACGTACATTCCACGTGCTTACCACGAGTTTGATTTTTTTTTTTAACTCGGGAGGGCTCTTGTATTAGCTCGTACAGTGGAACAGCCCCTTAAAGAATATATATTTATGTAACTATTGTATCTGTTACACTTCTCTCACAATGTATCCTATTTTTTTACTATTGTACAGCATTGATCCAGCAATATATTCGTTTAAGATTGACCTTGAGACCTGTTAGAATCCTGCAATATGTTTGCCTTTTTATGGTACTCCATGCTTTTAAGATTTATACATTTGCATTATTTCCTTCTGTCTGTTCTATTGTCTGATCCTATTACTGCTGGTTCATTGCAAACATCCGGTGTTCTATTGTGGTGACTAAATATTCAGGAAAAGAAATCTTTTGCACATTTGCAGGGCAAGAAGAGGTAGCAATATTGAAAAAAAAATGATGCCTGTCACCCGGTCAAGTGGTTGGAGTTATTTATGAGGTCAAGAAAATCTTTTATGTATCTAGGATAGCTTGGCCAGGCAATAAAATGTTAATGGCATTAGGTTCTCTGTCAGAACTACTTTGCAGTGTTTTCTCATGCAAAATACACTGTTGTGACAAGCAACCAATGCATGAAAGGGGAATTTAAAACAAAATCGGGAAATAGATTACCAGCTTCCACAATATTTGCTTCTCAATTGAAAGAAATTTGGGGCCTAGTGCTCGAACATAGAACAGCACTGGGACAGGCCCTTTGGCCTGCAATGTTGTGCCAAACATTTTCCAAGTCAAATAATTTCCTGTGGTGCACTTGATCCATATCCCTCCATTTCTTACATATGCACCTATCAAAAAGCCTTCTAATTGCCACAATCGTATTTGCCTCCACCATCGTCCCCCGGCAGCTCATTCAAGGCATCCACCACTCTATGTAAAATAAAACCAGTCCTGCACATTTCCTATCAACTTTGCGCCCTCTCAGCTTAAAACTATGCTTCCTAGTCTTTGACATTTCTACTCTGGGGAAAAAAAGTCTGATTGTCCACCCTATCTATGCCTCTCATAATTTTAACTACTTCTATCAAGTCACCCTCCAACGTTTCCAAAAAAAAACACTTTCCAACTTTGTCCAAACCTCCTTATAGCTAACTAGACCAATTGGGACCTGTTGGGTCCCAGTCACACGGGAAGCCTGGTCCCCCAACGCAACCCATTCCCAAACGCAATATTCCACCCCTCACCCGTTCCCCCAACACAATATTCCACCACTCATCCAAGGCACGGCTCATTTCCCCTAATCCCCTCCCACACCTATTCATGTATGGGAGGGGGGGGGAGGGGAGGGGGGAGGGAAGTGGGGTGGGTGGCGGGCGGATGTGTGTGTGAGGTTGGAGGGGAGGAGGTGGTGTGGGGTGGGGGATGGGGGGGTTGTGGGGGCAGGGGGATGTGGGGGCCAGTGGCGGGGCATGGGGTGGGGCGGTTGTAGGCGTGTGGGGGGTGGGTTTGTGGGGGTGTGACGGTTGTGGGGGCATGCGGGGGTGGTGGGGGCGTGGGGGGTTGTGGGGGGTGTTCTTTTATGTTCTTAATTTTCCTGTGTGGTAATGTTATTTTTATTTCATTTTTTTATTTTTCAAAATATTCAAACAAATTATTTGCAGCAGTGTTTTATAGTGTTGAAATAGCTCTTCAAATTCTTACCTCCCGTGTAAAGATGTCAGGTCATTTTGGAGGAGTTGCGTTACTGGGTTGTGCAGTCTGGGCCAAGTCACTGTTTTGATTTTACTAACCCAGAGTTGCAGATTCAGTTCATCTTGCCCTTTGTCATCAGCCTATGCTGGAGATGAGTCTGGGTGGCAGGGATCAAATCCAGCAAGGTTTGACCCAACATTTGTTGCTTGAAAGAAGCATTGAGATTACGGTGTTAGTTCAACAATCACACCTGAAAAATATATGTTCAGCCGTCGAAAATAAACCTTGTGATAATCAACCAAAATGTCAACTTCTGGCCTGGTTTTCAGCGAAAAATAAACTCATCGATGGTATCATTTGATGCTACTTTGTTTTCCTTGCTGCAAAATGGGTCAGGCACAGCATAAAAGCATAGTCAATGACTATTGTGTTGTTTACTGACAGTAGAATTCTTAAGTCAAGCCCTGGAACTTTCTGTGCTCTTGAAATACTTTATTCTTCGTGGCATTACAACTACTTTCAAATGCCTTATTGATCATTGGTGTCATTTTAAGTCTGGAACTCTTTGTAGAGAGGAAGTCGATTGTGAAGAAGAATGAAGTGAATTACTTGTTGTGAAAGTCCGTTGATCCTTTTATTTTGACACCAGTAATCCATCTATCGTACATTGGCTCAGTCCTGGCCCAATAAAAGGTGAGTATTATAAGCCCCATGTAGTAAACCGTGGATTTTAGGGCTTCTTCCAGACCCTTAACATTGGAAGTTGCAGTTCATCACGTCTGTCAAAACCGAGAGAAGGGGCTTTCATGGAACAAAATCTGCACCACCACTTTACTGGCAAAATTATAGCTTATACTTAAAAATATTTTTTTCAATCGAGATAAAGTTTCTGCATTAAAGAAGCCACTTCTGTACTTCTTCAGCAGCCACTGTTTTCCAAGCATAAAATGCATTTTGCATTAACGTTATTACAAAACAATTAAATGTACAAGCAACATGTTTTTGTGCATAATTGGAAGACTTCTTTCCCCTTTTTTAGTTTTTTAGAGTAGAGGCACAGCACGGAAACAGGCCCTTCGGCCCACTAAACTCCGTACAGGCAAGCATCTGTAGTCATGATCAAACCTGGGTCTCTGGCGCTGTAAGGCAGCAGCTCCACCATTGCTCCACCGTGCTGCCTTATGAAAATTTAACTTTGTGCTTCTTTGCAGCACTGAATGAGTGCTACACAGTCAGACCAATATCTAATTACTAGCTCAGAACGACGTGGAAGATTCAATAACACTATTTCAAGGAGGAGCAAGCAATTTATATTCATGTCCTAAGCAATATTTATACTTCAATTAAATTGCTAAAGTGGATTATCCGGTCATTACCACTGATGCCTGAGGGAGCTTGTGGTAGAGAATTCATTTTGCATGATTTCACTTGCATGTCCAAATTAATAATTTAATTTTGAATTGGGAAAATAGTCTAAAGATGTGTCCCAGTATAACATGAGCACAACCTCTACAGTTGCTTGTATTGTTTGGCGTGTCCCCAGAAACTCTCACCATCATCTGCAGATCCGCTGGAGAAAGTATTTCACCGGGATGCATCACAGCATGATTTGGGGACTGCTCCATCCAAGACCGCAAGAAATTGCAGAGAATTGTGATCGAAGCCCAGACCATCACACAAGCCAACCTCCCTGCCATTTACTCCATGGATGCCTTACACTGCCTTGACAAGGTCACCAGCATAATTAAGGAGGAGTCTCCCCCAGTCATACCCTCTTCTCCTCTCTCCCATCAGGTACAGATGTGTGTACGGATCAACGGACTTTCACAACAAGTAATTCACTTCATTCTTCTTCTTCACAATTCCTCCAGATTCAGAGACAGTTTCGTTCCAGCTATTAAAACGCAACTGAACCATCCAATGAATAGCTAAAGAGCAGTCCTGAGCTGCAATCTACCTCATTGAAGACTCTTGGACTCTCTTTAATTGAACTTTACTGGATTTTATCTTGTATTAAATGTTATTCCTTTTATCATGTATCTCTACACTGTGGGCAGCTCGATTGTAATCATGCATAGTCTTTCCGCTGACTCTTATTAGGCCCCCTTCAGTCATGGCTGACCATGGGTGTCTCTAGGGTTGGAGGATGCCAGTGTGTGACTTTGTTTCACGTGGGGAGACTAGTGCACGGACAGCCACCACACGGTCCTTGACAAATCTGGGTCAGGATCCAGTGGCATGGAGTCCAAGATGACTGGAGACCCTTTTCTGCAGCAGCCTTCATCCGCCTTCCCAGCCATTATGACGCTCCACTAAGGTCAGCCATCGTCCTCGCCCTGTCCCACCATTGAGATCTTGGTTGGATTACTCTTTGTCAGAATCCTCCCCCTCGCCATGACCTTACAGCCATGGGTGGCCCTACCAGGAGCATCGCTCTCAGGACCACACAAGCTTCTCCACCACAACAAGGTGACAATCCATGGAGACTGTTTCCACTGACTGGTTAGCAACAAAAAAGCTTTTCACTATACCTTGGTACACACGACAATAAACTAAACTAAACTAAACTAAACACTGTTCTGGAATGACTATGGAGGATTATTTCACCATCAACATTGAAATCTCATGATGTGTTGTCTATGTGTGGCTTCTCAGAATGCCATATGACAGGTCAGTTTCACATGAAGGCTGTGAAGCCCATGATTAATCTGACTAGAACACAAACACCCAACGGAGAAGGCAATGTAAGTAAACAGGTGATGACTATCCTCCTCGACACCGATCAATTTGTACAAATATTCCCGAAAGCTCACTGTAACAACTCCATCTCCTTCTTGAAGGCAAATGCTGAGGTTCTTCCAGAACCTGGACACATTAAACCACACAACATCCTCCATGAAGTGTCTGGTTAAAACACATTCAATAAACATTCATCATTGTGATTGCACAGACTCAGGGCATTGTAGTGTGCAGGATATCTTTATTAAGCTACTAACTCTCCATTTCAATGCACATTTCAATGAAATGGTTCGGCTATAATGATGTATATAAAACATTTTATTGAACATTAACCTCACAGTAATGATGACTGAGGAAACAATGACTTGACGATGAAACAAACTAATAACATATGTTTTTCCTTGGGTGATAGTTTTCTATGTGTTTGCTGGTTCTATTACACTGTACATTGCACTGTAGCTGCGGCAGGATGATAAAGCACTCCTACCTTAATTGACCAGCCACTTTTAATGCCTCCAAATCTATTCCAACGTAGAAAATTATCTTCTACTTGGCAGCAGTCTTCTTCCAGCAGCAGTAGTCTGCCTCCTATTGTCACCTCCCTGCTCCTTCATAGAACATCAGTCTGCTTTTGGCAGCTCTTTGTTCCTGAAAATCCATATCATTTGATTGAGTGGCCCAAGAACACAGGAGCAACAGATGACTTTGATGGCCTCTGTCTGTTCCTCAATAGAAGCAACATCCTTTTCCAAGAGTCACAGCACCAAGATAAAGTCAACTATGCTTGTCATTGAAACATGCAACACTCTAGGTAACTCTTTACGAGACCTGAGAGGTCAAGTCACTTGTGCTCCTCAATATCTCCTGTATTTCATCAAGAAGGTTGATAGCGTGGCTGGGATTTTTACACAAAATCTCAGCCACTTTCCTCCCCTAGATAATTTCTTACAAGACATGAGAGGTCAAGTCACTTGTGCTCCTTAATATCCCTTGTAGTTCATCAAGAAGGTTGGCAATATGGCAGGGATTTCTACACACACCTTCGGCAGCTTTCCTCACCCTGCACCCAAAATATCATCCTCATTTCACCCGCTGAGTTTCTCCAGCATTTTAGTCTATCTTCGATTTTCCAGCATCTGCAGTTCCTTCTTAAACCTCATTGAACTACTCCAGGCAGGCCCGATATCTAACTTCTCCCTCAGGGAGCTGGACCATAGACTTCCCTATCATTCGACTTAGCTGTAACCTACTCATCCCATGTGCCTCTTAACATGAAACACATGCCCCTAGTTGCACCAGTACTACCCTGAATATGATTCTATCTAAGCTAGTGCATGCTGGCATATGGCACAATAGTATAGATCTTTCTTCACTTACTCATCGTCCTCTGTGAAGTGCTGCTCCTGTGGCAGGGTAAGACTTGTGTAACTAAATGGATCCTTTTCTGAGGTATTGCATTCTGAAGGACAGAAAGAAGATATTGGGAGTGGTGAGTGCATGATGGTATTCTGAAAAGCACCCAGCAGACATGCAGCAATGAATAAGGCATTCAAAGCCATGAGGGAGAGAGGCGCAGTGAAAGGCCAGTGATCAATGTGCACTTGGCACAACTAATACATTCTCAGCACCAGCAGACATGATAGTCATGTGATCCCAGAGCTCAGGTGAAGGAGAATCATCCCTTCCAGGTACAGGAAGGGATCTCCTTCAAAAATGATTTCAATGGATGCCAGCTGCAAGTTATTATATACTGCTAGACAAAGAGGGAAGTTGATAAGAAATTGCTGCAATTACACGGTTGTTGGGGCGGTGTGTGCTTTGAGCTTTGCATTGCTCGGAAGGGCAAAGTTTGTAAAGGATAGAAGAAGTGAACTTGAGAAATGGCTGCTCGATTGAATTATGCATGTGAACGGCTGTCATTATTTCAAGACAGCAGGTGAAATTTAGATCACGGTGTCAAAGCATTAATTGTGATGGATCTTGTAAGGTTGTAGTATTTCTTTCCACAATTCGCCAAGATCCAGGAAGATCTAGACATGGAATGATCTGCGATCACCTCCTGCCTTTAGTCCTGTACTTCTTCTCTAGAAGTAATAATCTGAGAAAAGGAAGATAGTTCTTGCACTCCACTACAATTCCTCTGTGATAGAGATGCAGGTAAGAGAGAAGGAAGGGGTTTACTTTTTCATCAGGGATGACATCATTACAGCGCTAGTGAGGATATTCTTGAGGGGGAATCGTTTAGTGAGGCAATATGAGTAGAAAATAATCGGGAAGGGAATGATCACTTTGATGGGGCTGTCCAAGAGTCAATGGAAATCAGAGGAGCAAATGTGTATGGAGATTGATGATATCTCCAGTGACAATAATTATTTTATTATTAAAGGAATTATGGAGAAGGATATAACTAGTCCACAACTTAAAGTACTAAATTGATGCAAGGCCGATATTGGAGGCTTTGGGTGGGACTTGCAGAGATCAATTGGGTGAGTGTCTTTGTAGGTAAGGGGATGGCTTCCAAAAATGAGATCGCAAGACTACAGTGTCAACATGTTCCTGTTAGGGTGAAGGGCAAGACTGTCAAGGTTAAAGATCTCTGGTTATTTCAAGATGTTGAAGCACTGGTCAGAAAAAGAAGGAGCAAATGAATGTCAGATTTAGATAGTCGGGATCAAGTGAATCCCAAATGGGAACTGTACATGAATGCACAAAAAAGCAACTAGGAGTGCAAAAGAGAAAATAAACTGGAGTTAACAGGCACAGTGCAGGAAAATCCTATGATATTCTACAGATATATGGAGAATAAAAGAATGGGTCGGGAAATAATCGTTGTCTTTAAAGATGAACAATACCATCTTTATGCAGAGCGACGAGATGGGAGAGATATTAAATGAATATTTCTCATCCATTTTTACTGAACAAAAGATTATATACTAATTACCAAAAGAGGAGGTACTGGCTGATTTAAAATGCATTAAATTGGATAAATCCTGCAGGGCCTGACCAAGTGCAGGAGCCCTTGCAGAGATATTTGCATCATCGTTGGTCAATGGTTCAACAGTTCTTTATTGTCACATATACCAAGGTGCAGTGAAATTCTTTTTTTTTTGCATACAGTTCAGTAGATTATTGTTCTACATATCTACAATCCCAGATTAAGTACAGAATGTAGAGAAATAGCCCACAGTCTTTTTTCTATGAAAGAGGATTCTAAAACTAGAGGCCCTAGTCTTAAGGTGAGAGGGGAGAGATTTAATAGTAGTCTCGGCCGCAATAATGGCATTCAGAAGGTAGGCCAAATCTAGAATGAGCCTGAAGAAGGGTCTTGGCCCGAAACGTTGCCTATTTCCTTCGCTCCATAGATGCTGCTGCACCCGCTGAGTTTCTCCAGCATTTTTGTGTACATTCGATTTTCCAGCATCTGCAGTTCCTTCTTAAACACTCTAGAATGGGCTGCCAGAAGAAGCTGTAGAAGCAGATACAATTATGACTTTAAAAATGTATTCGTACAGATATATGAATAGGAAGTGTTTAGAGCGATATGGGCTAAATACAGGCAAATGGGCATCATACACGGGAGGTATGGCGGGGCATACAAGACATTACCAACTACAGAGGCTGTGCCACAAAGTCAGAAGACCTGAGTGCGCCGCTGGCAGAAAAGCTAAATTGCTTCTTCTCCCGCTTTGAAACATCACAACAGCAGCACTCACCTGCTACAGCCCTGTTTCCACCCTCACCTAGCTCCTGTACTACTCCACTCACTGTCAGGGAACACAATGTCAGACGGGTGCTCCTGGCAGTGAACCCCAAGAAGGCTACCGGCCCAGATGGAGTCCCTGGTAAGGTGCTCAAAGCGTGCGCCCACCAGCTCACTGCCATCTTCACCAGAATTTTCAACCTCTCCCTGACCCAGGCAGTTATTCCGTCCTGCCTAAAATCAGCCACAATTGTCCCTGTGCCGAAGAAGTCTACCATCACCAGCCTTAATGACTACCGTCCTGTGGCCCTCACTCCGGTAATCACGAAGTGCTTCGAGAGGTTGGTCCTCCAGCACATCAAGGACTATCTACCACCAGACCTCGACCCCCACCAATTCGCCTATCGCCAAAACAGATCCACAGAAGACGCCATCACCGTAGCTCTCCACTCTCTGCTGAGCCATCTGGAGCAGGGGCAGAGCTACGTCCGGATGCTCTTTGTGGTTCAGCCTTTAATACAATCATTCCGGACATTCTCATTGGTAAACTGGTCACTCTCGGCCTCCCCACTGTCACATGTGCTTGGATAAAGGATTTCCTCACCAACTGGCCCCAGACTGTGAGACTCGGCCCCCACCTCTCCTCCACTCGCAGGTTGAGTACCGGTTCCCCACAGGGCTGTGTGCTAAGCCCCCTCTTATACTGTCTCTACACCTACGACTGTAGTCCGGCCCACAACAACAACCGCATCGTCAAATTTGCTGACGACACTACTGTGGTCGGACTTATTTCGAAGGGAGACGAGGCAGCCTACAGAGAGGAAGTCCTGAAGTTGACAACCTGGTGCTCAGAAAACAATCTGGCTCTGAACACCAGGAAAACAAAAGAGCTCATTGTCGACTTCAGGAGGCACAGCACCGACTTAGCCCCCCTACACATCAACGGCGAGTGTGTGGAGAGGGTCAACACCTTCCGGTTTCTCGGCGTCCATATCGCTGCTGACATCTCCTGGACGGACAACACGACAGCGGTCATCAAGAAGGCTCAGCAGCGGCTGCACTTCCTGAGGGTCCTCAGGAAGCACAACCTGGACTCTAACCTGCTGCTGACCTTCTACCGCTCGTCCATCGAGAGCCTGCTGACATACTGCATTACAGCATGGTACGGCAGCTGCACCATGGCAGACAGGGAGAGGCTTCAGAGGGTAACTAGGACAGCGCAGAGGATCATTGGCTGCCCTCTCCCCTCCCTGATGGACATCTACACCTCCCGCTGCCTTAGCAGGGCAAAGAAGATCATCAAAGACAGCTCCCATCCTGCGTTTGGACTGTTCAACCTGCTGCCCTCTGGAAGGCGCTATAGGTGCATCAAATCCAGGACAAACAGACTCAGGAATAGTTGCTTTCCGAGAATTATATCTACTATAAATTCAAATTCACACATGCACTGACTACACCGCCCAACACGGACTTCCATCTGTATATATTTATATATGTATGTAGCGCCGCAGAATTTGTGCACCTATTCCCCCCCCATCCATCTCCCTTCTGTTTTTTGTTTTTTCTGTTTTCTTGTTTTATGTGCTAAATTGTATGTATGCACTGAGTACGAGCAGCTTTCAGTTTCACTGTACATGTATAGTGACAATAAATGGCATATCATACAGAATGGCAACTTGATCAGTGTGGACAAGGTGGGCCGAAAGGCCTGTTTCCATGCTGCTTGGCTCTATGGTTCGAGATATTTACATGCAGAATATGATTGGATACTGCTTCCGACCTAGACTGGCGTTTATCGGAATGGGTTAACCAAGCAGCACAAGATTTGAGTCCCATTTACGCGCGATCAAATTTCCAGGCACGTCCATTTTGGTCTTTATCTCAGGCTCCTTTGATGGTTCTTTTCTGCAAATTTATAGTCAATAGCATTTCGGATCATTCGTACTTGGCGTGGAAAAAAGTAAATTGTTTATTATCCTTCAAGCAATCAATCCAAATATTAAGTAGGATCAGATTGTGCTCCATCTTTAGTTCATAGAATGAGGAATCAGTTTGTGCATCACAGTAAACTGAGCAATAGATTTTTAAGTCAAATAGGCTTTACTGATATCGCTTTGCAATTATTATTACATCGCATTATACTTGCATGGCCTTCACAATTTCTAAAAGAGGGATTTAACTTGTCCATCGTGTTTCACCACAATTACAGTTCCTGTGAATAAAAGCAGATTTTCTATAGAAATAGATACAAAGTTTGCTGAACGCTTTGACTTCTATCACCAAATCTAAGTTTATGAAAGTACTTAATGTAGTTTAATTTCTGAGACAGCTTTTATCATATTGACCTTCCAAACACTAAATAACTGAGGGATCCTTTTAATGGTATTGCTCATATATATTTGACAGGGGCCGCGGAACATTTTTGAAAGTGGGGGGCTGAGTGTTCACTGATCACCTGCCCCGGGGGTAAGCGGTGAGGGAGCGGAGAGACCGAGCAGGGGGATGGTGTTGGAGGGCGGAACAATTGTAATTTTTTTGTTGTTGCTCGACCTCCAAAAACAGGGGATAATACAGGCCATCCCCCAACTTAAAAAGTAGGGGATATATCCCCTCCCCCCCCCCCCCCCCCCTCTCTCTCTCTCTCCTCTCCTCCCCCTCTCGGGGACAACTCTCTCTCTCTCTCTCTCTCCTTCCCTCCCTCTTGGGGCCGCCTCTCTCTCTCTCCCGGGGCCCTCACTTCCGCTCGGTGGCTAATCACAGCGCTTCGTTCACTGCCCCATAATCTCGACTGTGAACCGCGCTGTGATTGGCCGTTGAGCGGAGGGGAGGGAGGGTTTTGGGGGGGTGGTTGGTTTTCGCCACGACTGGTCGTGGTTTTGCCTCGCTCATTGTGCGCTTGTTCCGAGATTCTGGATGTCGGTGGTCCTCAGAAGAAGAGAAAAATATGCTTGCGGGCCCGATATTTTTGGGTTATGATGCATGTCTCGCCAAAAAAGTGGAGGGGCTGCAGTTCCCCCCCCCTCCCTCCCCTGGTTCCGTGGCCCATGTTTGAGAGAGACATATTCCAGATTTACTGATTACTTGTTATTTGAGTAATGTTGGAGCATAACGTTCCTCACTGTAAAGTCAGTAACTTGGAACATTTGTCAACAGGCAGCTGCTGGTTTTGAAATATATTTCAATATGCAAAATTTTCCAGCATATTAATCTTTTAGCCTTGTTTGCAATAGTTGCGGTTTTTTTTAATCTTCTTTGCCAAATCTTTTATTTTATTATTAAAAGAGTGTGAACATTTTTCACAAAATTCAAGATTTGCATTTTAAATAAACTATAAAGAATGTTTTGTCTCAAACTTATTTGTCATTCATGACGTTCAATTTACGGCAGCTCTTGTTATGTAAAAGTGATTGCAGTTTATCCTTGAATTCTCCTTTCAAATATCAAGGAAAATAAATGTTTTCTCTTAAATTATCTAATTGAGGCATTTTCTGTGAAAAATAGAACATATCCTTCCTCCTGGCTTTGCAATTCAGCCCTCTTCTCTCCTATGACAACCTTTTGTTTCACTTTCACCTCTAGCCTTTCTCACTTACGCTATGCATCTGGCAAACTAACCCCCTCCTAACCCGAATGCTCCTATCAGTTGCCAGGCTTTGTCCGACCCCAACCTCTCTTTTCCAGCTCTCTCCTCCTTACCATAGTCAGTCTGCAGAAGGGTCCTGACCGCAAACGTTGCCTGTCCATTCCCTCCACAGATGCTGCCTGGCCTGTTAAGTTCTCCCAGCACTTTGTGCTTTGCTCAAGATTCCAGAATCCACTGTTCCTTGTATCGTCATTAAAAAAGACAAATAGATATTTGAATTCCAAACATCTTTTAAGGATCATGAGGTTAAATAAACCTTCAGAGATGAGTTAAGATGAGATGAGATGAGATAAGATGTAATCATCTTCTGTCGTGGACTGAATTTGCTGACATGAATTCTAAGTTTTGCTGTGGCTTCATTCTATTAAGGGCCTGTCCCACTAACGCGACTTTTCAGCAACTGTCTTCGACCTTCAAGCTCGAGGGCACTCGCCTGAAAATCCTCGAGCTGGATCGGCCGTAAGTGATGAAACCTCGAGCTGGATCAATCGTCAGCAGCACGCACACACACACACACACACGCACACACACGCACGCACGCACGCACGCACACACGCACGCACACACACACACACACACACACACACACACACACACACACACACACACACACACACACACACACACACACACACACACACACACACACACACACACACACACACACACACACACACACACACACATCGCGAAGGCGGGGGCCAGGAAAAGCGGGGGAGCGCTGTCTGATATTCACACCCACGATGAACAGGAAGGTAAAAGACGTCTGGCACAGTGTACGGTAAGTCCTTTAGAGAGCGGGGGGGGGGGGGGAGGGGGGGAGAGAGGGAGGGAGAAGGGGGGGGAGAAGGGGAGAGAAGGGGGGAGAGTGGGGGAGAGAAGGAGTGGAGACACTTTTAAGAAGCCAGACAACTTTTAATAAAGTTTAGCGGGCATTTAACATTACCGGTTGGTTTCCTTGGTTCTGATAACGCCAATGAGCCAATTAAAAGGCCTGGTCAGCGAAGGAGATTGCCTACGGCAACCTTGACTGCCTATAACTACATGGTGACCCCACTACCACTGCACTACGAATTCAAAAGAAGCATGCCGACCAATTTTTACGCGACCAAACTGAGGCCGCTAATATGCGGGAACTTCTCTCAAGCACGAAGGAGAGTTACAGTGACCTCCTAGGACCACGTGTCAACCATGCTGCAAGTTTGTGGCGAGTGCAAACTCTTCTAAACACACAAAATAGGTCGCCATAGTGGGACAGGCCGTCAACTGCTGCATACTTTGGAGCCTGCATAACTTCCTGGCCACATCAATGATACATCTTTCATTGTTTTGTTACAAAGGAGTAGCCAATTGTTCCTCTCTTTTGACAGAAATAATGTGTCACAATTGGAATCATGTTCTACCAGTTCTCCAAAAGCACATGTAACACAACTTTGTGGAGAAATATTAAGTATTTAGGTTGAATATCTAGGGGCAGCACAGTGGCACAGCAACACAGTTGCTGGCTTGCATTGCCAAAGACCCGGGTTTGATCCTGACTACGGGTGCTGTCTGTACGGAGTTTGTAAGTATTTCCTGTAACTCCGTGAGTTTTCCCCGGGTGTTCCGGTTCAAGGCTACTGAAGTAAAGCTAACTGGTCTATAATTCCCCGTTTTCTCTCTCCCTCCTTTCTTAAAAAGTGGGGTTACATTCGCTACCCTCCAGTCCACGGGAAGTGATCCAGAGTCGAGAGAACATTGAACATGATCACCAATGCATCCATGATTTTATAGGGCCACCTCCTTGAGTACTCTGGGATGCTGGCCATCAAGCCCTGGGAATTCATCTGCCTTCAGTCCCAAAAGGTTACCTAACACCATTTCCTGACTAATGTGGATTCCCTTCAGTTCCTTACTCCCACTAGATCCTCGGTCCCCTAGTATATCCGGGAGATTGTTTGTGCCTTCCTTAGTGAAGAAAGAACCAAAGTACTCGTTTAACTGTTCTGCCATTTCCTTGTTTCCCACTATAAATTCACCTATCTCTCATTGCAGGGGAACTACATTTGTCTTTGCTAATCTTTTCCTTTTTACATATCAAAATAATCTTTTAGTCAATTTTTTAATATTTCCCTTAAGCTCTTTCATGCTCTCCCCCCCTCCCCTTTAATTAACCCCTTTGTCCTCTGTTCAGTTCTAAATTTCTCCCAGTCCTCCGGTTTGCTGGTTTCACTGGCCAATTTATATGCCTTTTCGTTGGATTTATCACCCCTGTTACAATGTAGCAATATTGATTGAGGACAAATTTCTTCATGTCGACTTTTTTCTAATCGCATCAATTTTTTTATGCTTCATGATATAATTTGACGTTTTAAGACAATTTTATAACAATTAAACGTATGCCTGAGATGATGCGCTGAACTGAGAGCTGTATATAATAGCATCTGAAAGTCAAATAATGACACTGAAATAAAGATCATGTTTTTCAGCACTTTAGAGAATGTGAACTGTTTTAAAAAAGCTAAAACTAAGGAGTCTGTCGATTTGAATGTAAATTAAAAAAAATCTATGCAAGCTCTTTAGCTAGAGCAGATGCAGAAAAGATTTTCAAGGATGTTGCCTGAACTGGAGGGTTTGATTGACTGAGAAGATTGGCAAGCAGGGACTGTTTTCCCTGGCACATTGGAGGCTGAAGGTTGACATAATAGACTATTATATAATTACTAGACCAAGTGTGGACCCATTTGGCCCGTCCCCCAACCCAATTTTCCACCGCTCACCCATAGTCACTAACTGCGCCGGCGCGGCTAACGGGGTCACTTTGTGACGTCAGAGATCCATGTTGTTACTCGATTCACGGCTACCCTCCCCCAACTGCGCAGGCGCGGCTGGCAAGTAGTAGCGCGACTGCAACGTTTTTAAAGTTTAAAATGGCAATCACGTAAAATATAAAATCATTGTGAACGCATCTCACTCTCCCTCTTCTGTCCCCATCTCCTCCTCTATTATCCTCCCTCTCCACACCCCCCACCAACCCTCCTCTGCTTCCTCAAATCACTCCCTCTCTCCCCTACTCTTTCTTCCCCTCCCCTCCTCCATTATCTCGCATACTCCCTCCCCCTCCTCTTCACCCTCCCTCTTCTTTCCCCTCTCCTCCTCCTCCCCTACTCCCTCCTTCACCTCTCCCTCCCTCTCCTTTGCATTATTTTTTGCTGGTGCACATGTTAACCACAACCCACACAACTCAGTAAAGGAGTAAACTGCAGATCGGTGGGTGAGGATGGCAGAGTGGTTGCAGGAAGATGGCATTTGCCTTCAGTGAATTTGACCACATGTGTGTGTGGTTTGCAAATATTTATTTAGTACTGTCTCTGTATCCTAGATGTGTTACTTCAGCTGCTGACTTCACTTGATCTGCTTCTGCTTGCGCTTTATTAGTGAGTTCAGTGGCATTTTGGGTCGTCTCTTCTCTATCCTTCATGGTTTAGGCATCCACATTTACATCAAATAATTAGAGCACCCACTCCCTGCCTTATTCCACCATTGCTTTTAGCCTTGAACTCTTCAAAATAACATCAAGCAGCTCTTGTTGAAAAGGAAAACCTGTCTTTCAAGAGTTTCAGTCGGAGCTTCATTATTGCGACTCTACTTTGCTTTGAGTTTTCACACGACTTCAAACCGTAGTGTGTGGTGGTGTATTCACGATGATGCTACAGAGACCAATATAGGCGAACTGAACAATTAGCATGCATGTAGTTAGTATTAATGGTAGCTACCTTCAGAAAGTCTTTATTCTCAGATGCCCTTGAGCAGTAGTTCTGTATTTATGCAGTTATTTAATGCAAAACCATTGATTATTTCTTCTTGAGATTTCGTTGTTCCACTGCAGTTGCCTACATTTATAATACAAAGTTTTGAATAAGTGCTGTACAAAGCAGAACAGTAAGAGTCATTCATTCTGCCCCAAGAATTTTGCAGCGACAGCAGCTCTGAAGAGCACAGCAAGGAAATGTAATGCTTTGATAGTGAAGCTCTGCATTCAATAAACTAGAGTAATAGTAACAAGGAAACGGTGTTGCATTTATGTAATAGCTTGCATGTTCCTCTCAGGATTCTCCAAGTTGCTTTACAGCCAGTGAAATACTCAATAAACCTGGTCCCCTGTTGTAAGAAAGGGAATGTCCCAAATGATTTATGAAGAGCACGCAACCACAGATAGTAATAGGATTACTTGCAGATAACATATCTTAACAAACTTAAGTGAATTATAAATATTGCCCAGGACAGCTGGAATGACTTCTCTGATTTTTTTTTTCAAAATCTAGCCATGGCTATTTTACATCCAACCAAGGGATCAGAATGGCATTGACTTATCAAGCTGAAGATTTTCATAATCAAAGAGAGATACAGAATGGGAATGGGCCCTTTGGCTTACTGAGTCCATGTTGACCATTAATCACCCTTTACACTAATTTTACATTAATCCCATTTTATTTAATCTTCGATCATTCTCATCAACTCCCCCCAGATTCTATCACTTCTTCTTTTGTGTCCTTCATCTATGTTTCAAATGTTTGGCCAGGCTCTTGCACAATGGACAGCCTTCACGTTTGCTATCAATTCTATCACTTACCTCCACAACAGGGACAATTTACAGTGGCCAATTAGTCTACCGATGTTGTACCTGAATGTCTTTTGCAACGTGGGAGGAAATTAGACCACCTGGGGGGAAACCCACACAATCGCAGGGAGAATGTGCAAACACCACACAGACAGCACCTGAGGTCAGGATCAAACTTGGGTTTCCAGCACTGGGAGGCAGTGGCTCCACCAGCCGCCCACTTTTGAACCCATGTTTCTTGAATGAGACTCAAATCTAGTCTTTTGACTCAAAGGTGAGAGTGTCATCAAGTAAGACCTTGCTGATACTGTCTACTATGTTTCATCCTCTCACCTGCACTGGCTGAGGACCTTAAACTGGGCTGCAATACAATATTCAGGACCAAAATCCTCTCCTGAGCTCCACTATTCTTGTAATGTTTTAATGATAGATGCCATTATTGTTCTGTCTTGTTCATTCAAAAAGCATATGAGTGCTCTGGTTTCCCATCTGCAATCTCCTCATTGCAGTTTGCAAATTCACTTAGAGTCCACTTAAAATATTTTACACATTAATTATCCTGCACAGGATGTGAGATTCGTATCTTGAGTGATTATTGAGATTGAATTGGAAACCAAAGAATCATTGTGGAACACATTAAAATAGATTTGTATCCAGCCAATTTGTAAAATACTAAAATGCATCAGTAAGATATAATTCTGGAGGTAATTATTGCCTGGGCATTATAGTTCACATTCACTGAACTTAGTAACAATAAATGAACAAATCTTGTTCCATGTGTAGCTGAGAAGTGTACGATACAACATGATATGAGAGGGAGGGAAATTGATGTCAACAGTCATAAAACACAAGATACATGAAACGCACTCTTAGCTTAAACCTAAGTAACCCATGCAATACGCTGGTCTAAAAAACAAGACAAAATAACAAACAACAAAATAACACACAATGTGCTGGAGGAACTCAGCGGGTCAGGCAGCATCTGTGGAGGGAATAGATAGGCACAATTTTGACCTCTTCTAGATGCTTAACAACAGCAGGAGTTGGCCACTTGATCCCCCAGACTCACCCCACCATCAATATTTATCCTCATGCCTCAACTCGTACCTTTAGAAAGGAGATGAAATGGGAATTTCTTTAGTCAGAGGGTGGTAAATCTGTGGAATTCACGTGGCTGTGGAGGCCAATTCAATGGATAATTTTAAGGCAGAGATTGACAGACTTTTGATTAGTAAGGGCGTCAGGGGTTATGGGGTGAAGGCAGGAGAATGGAGTTGAGAGGGAAAGATGGATCAGCCATGAATGAATGGTGGAGTAGACTTGATGGGCCGAATGGCCTAATTCTGCTCAAAGAGCTCATGAACTACTCTTTTCTGCCCGCATTTCCCATTCCTTTAAAGTATTATCTGTGTAGAAAGGAACTGCAGATGCTGGTTTATACTGAAGATAGACATAAAGTGCTGGAGTAGCCCAGCAGGTCCGGCAGCTTTTCGGGAGAAAAAGGATGGGTGATGTTTCGGTTTGGGATACCTTTTCAGACATTATCTTCCTCCTCTTCAAATAACCCCCAATCTTCTAGCCTCCTAACCCTTTGGGGTGGAGAATGCCAGGAAATCTGGAATGTGCTGAATGAATTCTGAGCGTGTTACATTAATGGATGATAGCAGCTCTCCATTCCCTTTGTAAATGACTGGGCACTCACTTTAGAAAATGAAAGCATATAGATTTTGCAAAACAAATCTGTATGTCTTCCTATCCACCGCCCCTTGGATTTCTAATCAATGATTCAGGGTTATTAATTGCAATAAACTATTCACAGGTAAACATATTTCACGAACCAGAAATTATTTTAATGACCATATAAGAATTTTTAATTGCGAATGCAGTGCCTTTAGTAAGCTGTTTGTTTTCCCTGTGGGGAGATTTCCTTGCCCGTAGCTTTCTCTAGATGCTGCACTAACTCATGAATAAATTGAAATCCTGCACACTTCTTATGCTGTGCTCATAACAACTCCCTGATGTGATATTTTCTCTTACAAGTCTGACCATTTTTCACCCGACTACTGTCAGATAGCCTGTTATAAAATGTACACTTCTGTTCATTATTACTTCTGTTTTGAAAGTGATAAATAATCGCAATATGCAGAAATGGTAAAAACCTCAAATTATTATGTGCTGGTGTGCCATCTTCGTCATGTGCGGTTATTCTTTTTCCCCATCCTACCCTGCCATAAAATTGACTGTTGGCGTATCCAATAATTGCTCTATCAACAATAGCAGTGTCTCCAACTAACGTGATGCACTTTCTATTTCCTTTGAGCTATTTATATCAAATTACCTTGGACACCAGAATCATTTCAGTGACTACATTTACAACAGCTCTGAAAGCAAAGCTTTAGTTTTTGTTTGCAATCATCAAATCTCACATGCCAATCAGATGGCGATTTCAGCCAGTTTTCAGACCGTAGGTTAGGATTTCATCTATAACCCCATCTGTTACAGAAAAGGAAATAATTTTAATAGTTGAGCTGCCTTTTCACCTCTACTCCGAAATATCTTGAACACACAGCTACATAATTCCCTGAAAGTGGTGACACAGGTAGACAGTGTGATGAAGAAGCCGTTGGCAATCTTGCCTTTATTGGTAAGGTCAGGAGCAGGGATGTCACGCTGCAGCATGTTGGTGAGACCACATTTGGAGTAGAACATTGTACATAAAACAGTTGAACATAGGTGCAGGCCCTTCTGCCCACAATGTCAGTGTTGAACATGATACCAGGACCTACTCAAATCTGTTAGCACATTACCTGCAGTTCTGTTGCCCTGCCATAGAAAGGATGTTTAGTTTAGAAATACAGCACAGAAACGGACCTTTCAGCCTACCGAGTCTCCACTGACCAGCGACCCCCAACACTACCCTACACACACAAGGGACAATTTACATGTATACCAAGCCAATTAACCTAGAAATCTTTGGAGTGTGGGAGGAAACCGAAGATCTCGGAGGAAACCCACAAGGTCACGGGGAGAATGTAAAAGCTCCGTATAGACAACACCAGTAGTCAGGATCGAACCCGGGTCTCTGGCGCTGTGAGCACTGCAAGACAACAACTCTACCACTATGCCACCATGCTGTCCTGCCATTAAGCTGGAAAGGGTACAAAAAAAACTCTATGGGTTGAGTTATGAGAGGATCTATAGCCTCGGACTAACTTCATTCCGTTAGCCCTAAGAATATCTAACACTACAATATCTAACACTCAGTGATATTGATAACGCCCAGTTGATCCATTCTTTCATCATATGTCAGTCCCACCATGTGTGGTCTCACCAGGGCCCTGTACAAGTGCAGTAGGACCTCCTTGCTCCTATATTCAAACCTTCTCGCTATGAAGGCCAACATGCCATTTGCTTTCTTCACTGCCTGCTGCACCCACGTGCTTATTTTCAGTGACAGATGTACAAGGACACCCAGGTCTCATTGCACCTCCCATTTTTCCTAATCTGACACCATTCAGATAGTAAGGTTTCAAGGTCAGTTTATTGTCACTTATACCAATTAAGGTACCGTGAAATTTGAATTACCGTACAGCCATACTAAAAAAAAAGCAACAAGACACACAACTACATAAAAGTTAACATAAACATTCACCACAGTGAATTCCCACGTTCCTCACTGTGTTAGAAGGCAATAAGGCCCAATGTCCTTCCTCTTTATTCTCAAACGGCCGGGGCAGTCGAACCATCCACAGTCAGGGCGATGGAAACTCCCGCGTTGGGGCGATTGAAACTCCCACATGGGGGCGGTCAAAACTCCTGCGGCTTGGAGTCTCCGACGTTAGTCTCTAACCAGAGACGGTGGGCTCCATGATGTTAAAGTCCCTCAGGCTCCCATGGTTTGAGCCCCAAAGCCGACCCATGACTGGGATCGCAAATTCAGTGATGGTAAGTCCGCAGGTTCCCGCGATGGAACACCCGGTCGATCTCCAGCAAAGGCCGCCATCTCCACGATGTTAGGCCGCAGTGCGGACGGAGATACAATACGGAAAAAATTGCATCTCCGTCGAGGTAAGAGATTAGAAAAGGTTTCCCCCAACTCCCCCCCAACCCTCCACATAAAACAAGTAAAGAACAACATAATTAACACATACAAAACAGACACAAAGAAGGAAAGGACAGACAGACTGTTGGCAAGAAACGGGCCATTGGTCCACAGTGTCTGCTCCAAACAGCAAGCACCCATCTACTCTAATTCCCATTTTCCCTCTTGTATCCCCATGAAATCTTCCTGCCACCATCCTATTGAGAACAATTTGCAGAAGCCATTTATCTCAACAATAAACAAGTCTTTGTCAGATGTAAAGAGACCAGAACATCTGCAGGAAACCCCAGTCATAGGAAGAATGTGCAAACTCCACAGAGATAGCACCAGAGATCATGATTGAACACTGGTCGCTGTAAGGCAGGACCGATCACTACAATGTCACTGGGCCGTGTAAGGTATTGTATACCTAGAAAGTCATCATCCACCTGAATCATCAAGTAGTTACACAAAAAAGTTTGGAATAACTCAGTGAAACAGGCAGTAGCTCTGGAGAAGTGGAATTGGTGATGGGTCGAGACAGTTATGTGTCTTGTAAGGTCTATAAAAAGATAGATATTGTCCTAACATGCAGAGAGCTCTTCTGGACTTCTTATGATCATGTACCTTTGAGAAATCTGAACCAACAATAACTTTGTCCAATAGATTAGTACTCTGATGTTCTTTTTGTTCTGATGCAATTTCAGCAAAAAAAAAAGTAATGGCAAAATAAAAATAACAAAAACAGCAAAAAAGCCAAGTATGATATTTCTTTGCAATGTAAAACTGGAAAAATATGATACTTTGCTGCTTGCTGGTTTTGGTATCAGTTCTGTTCCGTGACGTTGAATTTGAAAATCCAAATACAATTCTCAAGATAATTCACAGGCTAAGGGTGAAATGTTGGTTTATGAAGCTGAAGGCAAAGCATTGTGAATTGGATAGGAATCTTTGGCTATTCATGTTTACTCATCTCCTTGCCCAGGATGTACCACATACAAATAATACAATTTGCCGTTAGCTTTATTTTCCTCAGCAAATTCTGCTCCTTCATGTTCAAAAGCTAGCAGTCCAAGAATGCAACTACAGTTGAATCCAAAGCAAAGCTTTACCACATTCCTCTCCTACCTTGTTTACATGCTTGAAATTACATTCTTCTGTCAATGCTTGGATGAGATTGCCAATTAGTGTCAAATTGGCATGGGTTTTCTTCATAGTTCATCTAATTAGGGTGAGTTTTCATCACAGAGGCCAGTTGGAAACTCTCTTTTGCATTCTTTCTCATGCCTTCTTTGTCTCTCTCATCTGAATTTGATAGTGTATGTTAGGTCTGTATTCCTGGACTTGAGAGAAACAATTCATCCTGTTGTTGTCCAAGCTAACTTTGAGTATCCAGCAACCATTGATCATTAATTCATTTGTTTGCTGGATGTCACTGCGCAGAATTTAAATTTTGTTTTGGACTGCATATCTGTACTATAACTGCACTTCAAAATAATTCATTATCCCTGAAATGATTCAAGACATTTCTGAAAGCTGAGATAATAGGCTGCATTAATATAAACCTACCTACCTATCTTTCCTATGCCATGAAAGTTCCTGGCAGCTGGAAGAAATAAAGACATTGATTTCATCAATAAGAAATAAGTTCAAACTAGGTCCTAGAGCTAAAATGGTAATGTAACAACCCATTGCACCTCACAGTCTCTTGAAAAATTGCATTTTAATACTTCATTGAAATACGGTAAAAGGAATAATTTATTTTCATATGTCCCAGAGAGAACAATAAAATTCTTACCTGCTGCAGCACAACAGAATATGTAAACGCAGTACAGCTGCCCCTCGACCTTCGATGGGGTTATGATCCGATAAACTCATCGTAAACCATTGTCGAGCGTTTGCCAATCAATGTCAAAATATCGCAAGTCGAATCATCGTAAATCGGGGAGGATCTGTACACTGTAAACAATATGATAAACGAGAGTCTCGTGCTGGAGAACATGCCATGAGAATTATTTGCTATAAATGGCCTTTTAAAATTAAGGTCAGGTTGTTATCTTAGATATCTGTGGTTTTCTTGTAACGTCTGATACAGTTGGTATTGCTTCTGCAAATAGTGGTAACAATTTGTAATTTTGATCTATGACATTTAAGCTTACCATTAGTGTAATTAAGTTGCCATTTAATCAACCTCATTTAAGTTAATAATTAATTAATATATTTGTGTCTTTATGATCTGAATCAGTAGAATGGCAGTTTCGGCGGTTTTCGGAAAGTTAGCTGAACTCCCTTGATGGCTCAGCAATGTTCTCCAGTGCACAGCTGAGTTTAGCAGATTAATCGGCCAAACCTTGCTGGTAGAAGCTGACAGTTCCGTGCTGAATTCTCAGCACAATTGCCACAAAGTTCACAATTCCCATTTCTCTGCAAAATACCTAAGTTGCCGGAAACATGACATTAGTCTTTTCCTAACTGCCCTCAGACCCATGAAGTCCTGAGGTAGAGGGAAAGAAGTCTGATGCAATTAGGAGGCAGTGATGCAAGGGAGTCTATCCATTGCATGAATGCCAAGTTTCCAAATCCATTTGAACAGAGAGGAACATGTTGCACTAAGTTTTAACATACATTTATTTGTCTAGTTACATGGTTTTCACTTTCATTTCTTTGCATATTTTTAATTGTATAAATATTTAATTCATCAATTGTGATTGAACATCATTTTACTGGTTCTGAATGTTGGGTCTGTTCTCAAGCCAACTTCAAACGGTTTTCTGTTGCTCATTGAGTGGGCTTGCAATATTTCACCCACTTGATGATGCTAGACAACACACTTGTCAGCCTTTATGCATTGCTTTGCCATTCAGGGCTGGAATGGTTTTGGGCAGGATATCGACTGGCAGATGGTGCATCATTCCTTGCAGGCCTGCATGACTGGATCACGTTATGACCCAGTTGGTATACAAATTTGATCTTTGGTCTGTATTAATTTAGCTACTTTATTAAGTTCTCCCTCTGCAGTTAAACAAATTATGTAACAGGTCTAACATTGTTTGAAAACATCTTAATTTTTGCTATAAATATTTTTGAAAATGCTGTATTAAAACAGTGTTAAAATGACAAATTGACGTGATGAAACTCGTGCACTTTGAATGGTTTACTGTGGTCACCGTGCAAGGTCCCGAATGTTGTTTGCCATTTTAGTAATTACTAAACATCTGCCCAGCAATTTAGTCAGGTATGCTTACTTATGGGAAAAGACTGAAATGCATGCAAATTGGAAAACTGTAAATCAGTAAAGATTAAATATTAGCTGTTACCAGGCGGCATTTCATTTATATCAAAGCATTGGGCGCTGGTTCCTATTTCGGTTGTAATAAGGCAATTTTATGAAGAAAAGCTTGAGAAATTTAGCAGTTACTAAATTCCACAGCAAGGATTTTCAGGTTAACTCAAGTGTGTGAAAAGATTGTGAGTAACAGGTAATTTTACCATGCTGTATACTTCATTTGACCCGATCCAAATTAAACACACAATCAGTTGAGTTCACTCACATCTACCCAATGCAGAAGCACAGAAGCTATTGTTGTGCCCGAATTTCAAACTGAGATAAGTTCATTTTGCATACAATGGGGTATAAAATATGGTCTGATTATTTATGAGATCATCCTGAGTTACAGAATTGTTACAATATGGTAAAATAAATGAGATCAATTAAATTTGATTTCATTATCAGCCACACCTGGAGTTAGTGGCATTGCCATCATTTGATATTGACAGCCTCCGTTACTGACGCATGTGTTAATCTAATCCAAATTAGAAAATTAATGTAAACTCAGCTACCGATTAATATTTAAGCCTTACATAGCTATAATGCAGAAGTTATACTATAATAGCTGCTGGTTTCGTGTTTTAAAAATCTTTTTTGAAAGACTTGATATTTTTGAAGGGAAGATAGACACAACAAGCTGGAGTAACTCAGCAGGACAGGTACCATCTCTGGAGAGAAGGAACAGGTGGTGTTTTGGGTCGAGACCCTTCTCCAGACTGGGAAGGGTCAGGTTCTGGGGTCTGGTGATATTTATACACATCCTGAAGAGTAGATAAGAAAACATTTGGTTTGTTGAGACTGAGCATTTAAAATGCTGAAGAGATGATGTTGGATTTGGAAGTCTTGTAGGCAGTAAACTCCAGGTAATGATGTGGAATCAGCGTAGGTTGGCCTTCAACCAGCTGGAACATGTATTGTTATGTATCCGGAATATTTAATTGAAGTGTTATACTTACAGCAAATTGGAAATATTTGAAGTCCACTGCATTGCAAACATTTTGCTTCATACCCCATCAGCAACATTTAAACTGATACTTTGGCGGTCTGATAAACGACTCCTGGAGTTTTCAACCAATACTTTATTCAAAAGCTTAAGTTGCAGCATAGACGTTTAACAGACACGTCTGGCCACATTGGTGGTCAGCGCTGAACTAACGCGCTCAGGGAAAAAACAGCCCCTCCCGAGTCATGTGACCGCGGCTTCCGAACGCCGGGTTCTATACCTGCGTGCGCTAGCAGGCGCTGCTACAATACCATGATAAATTCATTAAGTAGGTATGTTACAAAACCTACCTGAATCGTCATTGGGAATCTGCCCACAGCCAGGTCCGTGATTTTGGCGCTGTTTGGAGGGGGCGGGTTTAAAACGCGATTTTTACTAGGCTGTACTAATCGCAGATGTTCAGCCTAGTAAATCATTAACGAAAAATCGCTGCAAGACCCGGTCGCAAAAGGTATTATTAGTTTTATAGGCCTCGATAATATAGTTATAATTGTTTTAAAATTACTGTCTCATTCCGCAACCTCTCGCAGCCCCAGGATTTTATAAAGCAAACAATTAAAGGTATGTACCTTATTTTTACATTAAATGGGGCATATATATAACCCTATATATCAATTTATCTATAGCGAGTAGTTCATTTTGGGCTTTTTATATCCCGCAGTATTTTTCTCGGCATTTGAGGGCACTAATCCAGCCCGATGTCAACGTTCTAAACCAGCGCGTTCACATGAACCCACTAGAAAGCCGATTTAAATGGGCATTTATTTACAGCAATTGAACACTAAATTCCTTCCATTTGGCCTATAAATTAATGTAAATTAGATATAAAAATCATGTTATATTGTGAATTATTTGTGAATAATCTTTGGACACTTAGGCTATTTAAAAATGTTAATCTTTCCTTAAGAAATGGGCTTTTGACTATCCAAGATCACAGCTTTTTTGTAATGTCCATTGAAAATCAATAGGGAACAAGATGCTAATTTCTGAGTATGAAAATGGCCATAACTTTTTTAATACTTGAGATATGAAAGTGAATTTGGTGTCAAATTAAACTTATTGTTATGCTTTATCTGATGGGATAAATTGCAGACTTGATTTTTTAAATCTCAAAATATTGTAACATTGCTACATTAAGGGGTAAATTCACCGATGGAAGAAACAAGTTTCTGAAATCTACACATAAAGTTAACAATTCAATACCAGAAACACATCCGTGAGTTCACTTCTGTATCTGACATTTGAATTCCATTCCCTTCTTGCGATGACTCCCAGAGAATTCAAATACCTTTGATGCAGTCTGTGTGGATGAGCTCAACGAAAAATGAAAGTTGTACTTTTCACCCCTCTGCTTCAGTTGCACACAATGAAAGTGCAATGGGATACAAGGCAGAAACATAGAGATAACATTTAGATACAAGCGGTGGGAAAAAAAATCAACCCAACAAGTAATATTAAAAAAAATCTAAAGCAGGCATATTATCTTGGGATTCAGAGAAAAGACATCACATAGAATAAAGTTTTAGGGTTATTCATGAGAATTGAGCCTTTTCCCCACAAAGATGAAATGGAATGGTTCTGAGTCTCTTTGGTGAATTATTGGAATTTGTATGATGGCATTGTGGTTGAATTACTGGATTAGCAGAAAGAGTTGTAGAATTTTTGCTCCAGGGACAGGAATGTGAATCCCACCATGCAAATGGGAAAATTATATTCTAGTCAAGTCCAGTAAATCTTAAATCAAAGAACACATGTGTGCATGGTGGCGCGGAGGTAGAGTTGCTGCCTTATAGCGCCAGAAACCTGAGTTTGATCCTGACCATGGGTGCTGTATGGAGTCTGTATGTTCTCCCCATGACTTGTGTGTGTTTTCTCCGGGATATCCAGTTTCCTCCCACACGTATGGAGGAACAGCTTTGTAGGTGAATTGGCTTGGTATAATTGTAAAATTTCCCAAATGTGCGTAGGATAGTGTATCTGTGTGGGGATCGCTGGTTGGCATGGACTTGGTAAGCCAAAGGGCCTGTTTCGGCACTGTATTTCTAAACTCTAAACAATAATGCAATTGGGTTGCTCCTTGAATTTCAGCTCCTCTAATATCCTTTAGGGAACAAATCTGCTATCTTTACCCAATCTGGCCCCTATATGATTGCAGACCCACTAACATGGATGACTTTCAACTGACACTTCAGTTTAGAAGCAATTGAGGATGGACGATTGAATTGCAATATGCACACATACATTGAATAAACAAAGCAAAATTCTTGTAATTTTGCCAAATCTGCAATTAATGTTTTAATTCATCTGCTGGTTTAACTCACAAAGCATTTGTTAAAATTAAAATCACTATGTCAAACTATCAAAAGTCTATATTTTGTCAGGGAAACAAAACAAGCTGAGAATAGACCATTTCTGAAACATTGACAACTTGGGCAAGATTAATTGTCACAGAATCAGCTTTGTGTGGTTAGAAGCTGAACCTCGGAACGCCCAACATTTTCCATCCTGCAATACATGAAAGCTTAAAAGGAAATACAAATATAGACGGCACAAAGACAATGATCTATTTCAGATATGGTTCCGTGGAAATTTCTCTTTCACAAATCCATTTTAATTGGACTCGGTTTTACACATCACAGTGAATAAACTTAAATAAAATATGTGGGAAATGCTGAAGCGAGAATTTCTTCTAAAACAATGAGATTTCCTCAAACATTCCACTCTTGCTTCCAACTGGTAAACCTATCAATTGATAATGCTTATCTTATACAAACCTATGCCTTCTCCTAATTCACTTTCGCCTCCACCCCCTTTAAAAGGTTCACATGAACATTTTCTCCCTCCGTGCATTCTCTTTAACTGTTTAATCCAGTTCTTCTCTTCTATCAGTCTCTTCAGTTGAAGCTAAAACCCCTTTTCACACATTGACCTAATTCAATATTTTAAAGCCAATTCTTTTGCTTAGCCATCATAAATCACAGTTCCAAGTGTTTCCTTATATTTCCTGCAATATTACTCCTCAATTAGGTCTTACTGGTATTTTTTCCAACCTCCAGTTACCATCCTGGTCCTTTAATCTTTCATACATTGAACTTTAATTTCCTTGCCTCTTCATGCTAACACTATCCAAGTTTCATTACAGACTGCTGGTGTTTCAGAGAAGTGCCCATTAGCATTCAAACAGTTCCAAAACAACTTTTGTTTCCCCTTTGGAATGACAGTGAGAGACACTAACTTTTGTAAACAACAGCTAATTTGCTGATTAGACCAATAGCCTCTAACAATTCATTCATAAGTTCATGAGTTCTAGGAGCAGAATTAGACCATTCAGCCCATCAAGTCTACTCCGCCATTCATTCATGGTTGATCTATCTTTCCCTCTCAAGCCCATTCTCCTGCCTTCTCCCCATAACCGCTGGCACCCCTTCTAAACAAGAATGCAATAATGTGCAAACAAAGACCAAAATCCTTAAGGGCCTGTCCCACTTGGCGATTTATTTCGGCGACTGCCGGCATCATTGACTGACATATCAGGTCACCGATAAATTTGCGGCGTGACACATGGTGTTTTTTCAAGTGTCGCAACATTTTTTTTGTAGCCGCTGGGTTTTGAAATGTTCAAAATCTTTTGGCGACACTGATTTGACACCGGCAGTCACCGAAAAAAAAAAAGGGCAAGTGGGACAGGCCCTTTAATCCCTTTTTTTCCCATCTTAACAATCAATAGTAACAATTCTGAGTCCGATCAAATGCGATGTAATTGTATTTAAATTTACCATATTTCGTGATTCTTTGAACTCTTGGTAGTTTATACTGTGAAAGTCACTCCAATGCATGAATTGACTGTTCTATTCATCCAGGGCTTTGCACTGATGGGTTGCATGTCAGTTTGACCTCCACTACTCATAGTTCCTTGTGGGTTATTCCTGTCTCAATTTTATTTGGTTTTCTATGATAGTTCACCTTTATTATTTAAAGCTAACACAAGCAGAAATCATATTTAATTCAAATGTTAAATGAAAGTTAATCAAAAGTTAAATATTCATGCATTAATTGCACATTTGCAGTTGATTACTAAAGCACCAGATGATTCGACAATGATTTTTATTTACTGTCATGCATCGAAGGAGAAGTGTTTACCCTTAGAGTGCAGACTTTTGCTCTAAAGTCAAATGTTCAGCCCAGACTGGAAAACAAGGTTGTTGGGAATCTCCAGCTGAAATGAAACAACAAAAAATGTCACCCTGCGCATCAGGGTGGTACTCCAACATCTTCTGTCACATAAACTAGATTTTAAAGAACCATTTCCTTAAAATCTAGTTCATGCGACCGAAACTTCGGCCCACTGAGTCTGCGCTGATCAGTGATCCCCGTACGCTAGCACTATCCTACACACCAGGGACAATTTTTAGCAAAGCCAATTTACCGTAGAAACCTGTATGTCTTTGGAGTGTGGGAGGAAACCAGAGCACCCGGAGAAAACCATTGCAGTCACGGGGAGAGCGTACAAACTCTGTACTCACAGCACCTGTGGTCAGGATCAAAACCGGGTCTCTAGCGCTGTTGGGCAGCAACTCTACCACTGCACCACCATGCAGCCCACTAATTTGGAAGCACACCTGAATATAAGATGGGGGCAATGGTATTCTGTTCAGAATCCTTGCTTCTCTTTGAATCTCTCAGGCATTACTGATGAAAGGAGTAGAAGATATAGATATAGATTGGATTTTATGAAAGGAGAGAAAAGGATGCTGAACCTCTCTCCAGGTATTTTCTAAAATAGGGTTCTATGAGAAGATTTTCACAGATGGAATATATGTGCAGTTCCCAATTCTGCTTCTGTATTCTGAGAAGTTTATTGAAGTAACTTGCTAACTGTATGATGTATGATCAAGGGATGTTGCTGTATTTACCTTCTGGTGATTTGGGCTCCTGTATTCACCAATCATTGTTTCTTGTTGGCAGCATTCAGTGTGGCATGTTTCAGCAACCAAGGCACAACCTATCGGTAGATGAAAAGGGAAGATTAATGGTGTGGGAAAGCTTAAAGAGATGGTGTGAACACTGAAACAGGAGGAAGATGTTGCAGGGGTAAAATAGGAGTTTGAAGAACCTCAATTCCACCAGTATCATAATGTAACAAAATAAAATTGCATTAATAATGGAGGATTTAGAAAGGGTGCAGAAGAGGTTTACCATGATGATACCAGGATTAGATTGTATTAGCTGCAAAATGCGGTTGGACAGACTTGGATTTTATTTTCTCTGGAATGCCAGAAATTGAGGGGAGACCTGATAGAAGTATGTACAATTATTTGAGGCATAGATAGAGTAGACAGTCAAAACCTATTCCCAGGATGGAAATATCAAATACTAGAGGCCATTGATTTAAGGTGAGAGGGAGAAGCTTAAAGGAGATGTGCAGGACAGATATTTTGCACAGAGTATAGGTGGTGGTGAAGGCAGATACGATAGTGGCATTTCAGAAACGTTTAGATAAGTGCATAGATATGCAGAGAATGGAGGTATATGGATCACATGCTGGCATATAAGAGTTTGTTTTGGCATCATCTTTGGCACAGACATTGTGGGCTGGAGAACCTGTCCCTGTGTTGTATTGTTCTATGCAATTGGCGTTGTACGGGAATCTCTACCTCCAGCGATGAGTACTACGTTCTTGTCATTCTCACGCAATAAGCTGAATGATATTCACCCCATGACCATGTGATTGGCAAGGTCTGCTCTGGGTCTCGAGAGGGTCTAGTTTGGGTCTGTTCTGTGTCTAGTTTTATTAAACTTAATCACTCCTGCCATCTTCCAAGATTCTGGCTCTGAACAAAAATGATGAGGTTAAGAACTTTTATGCAAGTTGATGTGCAATTGAACTTCACAACTTGAGCCTCGGTAGAACAGATTGAGCTGGACCGTACAGGGTCATGAGCTGTCCTGACCTCAACTCTAAATTGTTGAACCGCCTGCTGAGCTTGGACTCAATAGAGGAAAGCTTTTATCGAAAAACTGAAATTACATAATGTGAGGGAGTCATTTGGCCCCAGTGGCTCAGTGTTCTCTCTTCTATTTCCATTCCTATTCAAAAAAATCGACTTTCAAATATAGCTTCTGCAATCCAGTTTTAATTTATGCTTCATTTGCATTAAATTAATGTGGTAAAGTATTGCACCCCCTCGGTTTCCTCCCACATCCCAAAGTCGTGCTGGGTTTGGAGGTTAATTGGCCTCGGTAAATTGCCTCTGGTGTGTAGAGAGTGGATAAGAAGGTATTGTAACATAGGACTTGTGATTGACTATGGGGCCAGAACATATTAGTGGGATCAGTGGTATCGTGACTTGTGCACCTTGCCAATCAGTTCCGGTGTAGTTACAACACTGGCATTTAGCTGAGAATACCGAAAACTGCTCGAATAAATGCTGTTCACAAGATGCAGTACAAAGCCAATCCAGATAATTACCAGTCAATCAGTCTACTTCCAATTGTCAGTAGAGATGGAAACTGCCATTGACAAGTGACATTCACTCACTAATAAAGACACACCGTGCTGGACTAACAAGTGGGTTAGACAGTGTCTCTAGAGAACATGGATCGATGACATTTCAGGTCAGGATCCTTCAGAATGAGGCAACATCACCTATCCAAGTTCGCTGGAGATGCTGCCTGACCCGCTGAGTTACTCCAGCACTTTGTATCTCTTTTTGTAAACCAGCATCTGCTATTCCTTTTGTCTACCTTTCACGCACAAATAACCAGCTCACCAATGGCAAGTCTGGGTTTTTCCAAGACCACCTGGCTTCAGAACTGACCACAGAATTGGTCCATGGACTAGTGAGCTGAATTCCAGCAGTGAGGTATGAACAAGAGTGACTTCAACGAGCTCTGGTAAAATGGATTTAAGGATAGTGGCCAGTTAGCTCATCAAGATTAAATTAAAAGGGGCATAAAGCCCTGGTTGGCTTAACACCTTCAGCAATACAACCAGAGAGAAGACTCTGCTGTAATCTGCCTGCTGCTTGCTGTCAAAACTGGAGGATGCAACCATGCTGCTACATCAAGGGAAACATCAGATAAGGTTAATATATTCTTTGTATGTCTCATCTGATCATGTTTTAATTTAGTTTAGAGCTACAGCGCGGAAACAAGCTCCACCGAGTCCACACCGCCCAGAGATCCCGGCACATTAACACTATCCTATTTACATTTATACCAAGCCAATTAACCTACAAACATTTACATCTTGGGAGGAAACCGAAAATCTCGGAGAAAACTCACACGGAGGACGTAAAACTCTGTACAGGCAAGTAGCCGTAGTCAGGATCGAACCCGGGTCTCTGGCGATGTAAGGCAGCAACTCTACCGCTGCGCCACCATACACCCTATGTGTTGTAATAATGACAGAAACTGGTATTTTTATGAACTAATAGACCCCATTATTGTGCAGCCCTGTCAGAATAATCTGCAGTGAGGTAGAATCAAATCTTGTACAATTTTAGGCAGTTTAATCACTTCCAAGTTGAATTGCTTCAACATCGACAACTTTGCCTTCAGCTTCTTTTTTCTTTAAAATCTGCATCTTTGATTATTCTTTGCCCTCATATTTTGGATGCCTTCAGGTCAAATTTTATTAAACATTCCTGGACATAGATTTTGAATGTTGTTAGTGGACAATGTACCCCTAAAACCTTTGGTGTCTTACTTTGTGAGCAGCTGAGACTATGTTCATGAGGTAGACAAATGGCTGTCTCCCAAAGTATGCTGCATGTAGTTAGATGGTGGGATAAAGAACATTATAAGAAGAGCGCCTCACAAGACACAAAATGATGGAGCAACTCAGCAGAACAGGCAGCGTCTCTGGAGAGAAGAAATGGGTGACGTTTCTGGTCGAGACCCTTCTTACATGATGAGTGCAATCAACTGTGGCTTCAGGAGTCACCGCATAATTTGACTCGCACAATGGTACATTAGTCTGCCTACCTGAAGTCACGAGGAACTCTTGAGGACAAGTGGAGGTGTGCTTGAGTGTCAGTGTTGGATGGATTACGAGCGTTGCCAGTGTGTTTGTTCTGTGTGAGTCTTCTGACATGATGCCACACACTTCTCACATATAATAGAAATCCCAGGGAAAAAAACATGAAATCTATGCTGCCAAGAATTTGTGATGAGAAATAACAATGAGGTAATCAGCAATTACTGTCATAACTGGAGAAATCTGACAGGAAATTCTAAAGTATGTTCATCCACATTTAAATGGGAAATCCTGACAGCACTGTTGGGCACACAGGGAGTGCAGTAGCAGCATTCCGCACCATTCTCTGAATAGTCGGCACACTGTTGATAATTTCATACGTTCAAATAAAGAACATCGAACATAGAACAGTATAGCACAGGGACGGACAGTTCAACCCACAATCCTGCCGAACATGATGCCAAGTTAAACTTATCTTATCTGCCTGTACATGGTCCATATCCCTCTATTCCCTGCACTTCCATGTGCCTTTCTTAATTGCCACTGTCGACTACCATCGCAGGCATTGCATTCAAGGCTCCCAACAGTCTTGGTGTAAAAAACATGCCCAGCACATCTCCATTATACTTTCTCCCTCTCACCTGCCGCTAGTGTTGGACATTCCCACTCTGACTGTCTACTCTAACTCTGTCTCGCATAATTTTATATACTTCAGTCAAATCCCCCTTCTCCCCTCGACTTCCGACGTTCCGGAGAAAAGCACCCAAAATTTCCTTACTCAGCCACGTGAAACGCAGCTTGGATTTAGTGATCTACCACACGATGTTTAACAACTCTGAGCCTGAAAATCAACATTTACATGAGTGTATTTTTATTTTTTCAGAAAAATATTTCAAAATCCCAATATATTAACAAATAAAATAAAATATTTGAAGTTGAGGATAATTCAGCTTTTGCTCTAATCTGTCAGAACTTAGTTTTATGCTCCGTAAAATGCGTATAAAGCTATTGAAAATGCTCTTTGTTGTTTTGGATGGCTCTCTGTGAAACTGTTTGGTGTAACTGGCTGCTCAGCCTGATGAAATACATCAATGTTACTGGATGCCAGGGAGTTGATGTCTGCTTGCAGCTAATGTTGGGAAAGTGTAACGCAACCCACAAAGATCATTAGATGTGGGCTGCTGTCTTCAAATTCATTGATGAGCATCGCTGCTTGGTCTGACCACAATATCCATTGTTCAGCCTGGCTTGGCACTTTTCCCTCCTTATTTGATATGATGAATAGTTTCTGCTCTTGATTATAATATTATTTTGACTAGATCCTCTTACTTTATTTCTGAGCATATTAAATTATTTTTGGATGGTCTCATTCATAATAGATGGCATATTTGGGAGAATTTATTTTTATAAATGACCAACCAAATCCTAATGCTATAAGCTGAAGTGGCACTGACAGGAAAATCTATGTTATTTAAGCCAAAATATTCTTTTTTTTTAAGTCTGGATTCATAACCAGCTGACATTTACACAGATAAAGTTATAGATTTGAGATTCTTTCACCATCGTACAGGGCTAATGAAGTCCTGTGGGAATTCGAAATGATTTAAATACATTTAACGCCGGATAAGGCAGGCTCTTCTTTCAACAAATTAATACCCTTGTATTATGTATCATTGTCACAGAATTGCAGAAGCCAGGTCAGTTATCACAGCCACTATTTTAAAGTGGCATGACATTGAGGCTGTATGGTAATGAGAATTCGATATGCTGTAGTAATGCTTAAAATACACTAATTAAGCCAAAATTATTTAGGCAAAATTATTGAGTGCTGTTGGTGTTGAGAGTAAATTTCAACAGATTCTAGCATGAAATCTTACACATTTCACCTTCTGTTTAATGTATAAATTCAGACTGAACAATCTAATTAAAAATAACTCACAGGTACCCTTTACCTCTGTCACCTCAAGATTCAGGGAACGTTTCTTCCCAACCGTCATCAGGCAACTTAACTATTCAATCTACTTCATAGTATGTACTTCATTGGGTGTCCTCCGACGATCTTTTAATCGGACTTCACTGGACTTTATCTTGCACTAAACTATTCCCTTTATCATGTATCTGTACATTGTGGATGGCTTGGTTGTAATCATGTATTGTCTTTCCACTGAATAGTTAGCATGCAGCAAAATGATTTCACTGCACCTCGGTCGGTACACTTGACAATAAACTAAACTACACTAAACTGTCTCTTGGGTGAAATTAGCAAATTCTCATTGTTGGTGTTTCACCAAGTGACTCCTCTTCTCTTGGATGCCTGGGCTGCATCAGCATTATATTGAAACATTTGGAGGAACATATACAGAAGCAGGACCTCCAAAAAAGATAGAAATCGTTGGCGGCACTCAGTAAGTCAAACATCGAAGTTGGGAGAAAAGCAGTTGTAATTTCTCAAAGGCATAAAATAGACATGATGATGATGGAAAACTGACAAACTAGCTTGCAGTCCTTCCAAGATGCACAGTGGAAGGAGGTGTTGACAGAAACGCTGTCAGAGTTAAATGCTTTGAATGTATATTGATCACGAACCTCTCCCAAGTTGGAAATAAAGATGTCCAGACAGAGAAAGATGGAGTCAAATGTAGATATGTGAATGTGGCAGCAGTGTGGAAGAGGGAAGTAAAGGCAATGAAATTGTCAAGTCATGGTATGAGTGAAAGAAGAAGTATCATTTCAATCATCATTGTGCTGGGAAAATAGTTTGGAGTGGGAGCCCGAACATGATTGAAACATGTGCTCTTCCATGTATCCTACGGTGACATCAACATTATTTTTCAGGTTTATTTTTTTAAATAATTGTGGCTAAAATAACAGGCAACAAGAAGCTCAAGTTTGTCCTTGCAAAATGTAGTTTCCCTGCATCTGCACTCCAAACTCGTTTTAACTTCTGAATTTCAACCTTTGCAGTGAAGTCTGAACAAACCAGTCATCACTGTTCAAGTCGGGACAAATTTCCTCTGGACCTTTCCAAGGTCCTGAAATTCATTTGAGGACAGATGTAAAAGACTGATGATGCTGGTGATGCAGAATAAAAAAGAAGAAATGTTTGAAACACTCAAGGGACTGTCCCACTGCGGCAACCTAATTGGCGAGTTTAGAAGAGTTTGCCCTTGACTCATACTCGCAGCATGGTCAACATGAGGTCCTAGGAGGTCTTTGTAACTCTCCTTCATGCTCGACAGTAGTCCCTGTGTACTCAAGGCCTCAGCTAGGTTGCGGCGTATTTTTCAACATGCTGAAAAATGCCCGCGAGTAAAAAAAGATTGCCATGGAAAAAAATCTATGTTTTTTTTTTAATCGTAGGTTTAGTCGAAGTAGGTCGTAGTAGATCGGCATGTAGGTAATCGAAGATAATCGTAGATCGTCTTCAACATAGTCGAAGAGAGGTCGAAGGAGGTCGCCTTCACTCTCCACTATCAGTGTCCAATTTTCCCGAAGCTAGTCTTCAACATTAGTCAAAGGAGGTTGAAGGAGGCCTTCTACATAGTCGAAGGAGTTCTTCAACATGACACTTTTTCAAACTCTCCTAAACTCTTCTAACCTCACCAATTAGGTCGCCGCAGTGGGACAGCCCCTTTACTGAATCAGAGAGAAGTAAGTAACAGGTATGAGTTCAGATTGATGGCCCTGATTGAAAGCTGTTAGATCTGAGAGAGGACTACCTTCTAAGTAAGTGCAGACCAAAGGTGAATAGAAACATAGAAACATAGAAATTAGGTGCAGGAGTAGGCCATTCGGCCCTTCGAGCCTGCACCGCCATTCAATATGATCATGGCTGATCATCCAACTCAGTATCCCGTACCTGCCTTCTCTCCATACCCCCTGATCCCCTTAGCCACAAGGGCCACATCTAACTCCCTCTTAAATATAGCAAATGAACTGGCCTCAACTACCCTCTGTGGCAGAGAATTCCAGAGATTCACCACTCTCTGTGTGAAAAAAGTTCTTCTCATCTCGAAAGGATTTCCCCTTTATCCTTAAGCTGTGACCCCTTGTCCTGGACTTCCCTAACATCGGGAACAATCTTCCTGCATCTAGCCTGTCCAACCCCTTAAGAATTTTGTAAGTTTCTATAAGATCCCCTCTCAATCTTCTAAATTCTAGAGAGTATAAACCAAGTCTATCCAGTCTTCTTCATAAGACAGTCCTGACATCCCAGGAATCAGTCTGGTGAACCGTCTCTGCACTCCCTCTATGGCAATAATGTCCTTCCTCAGATTTGGAGACCAAAACTGTACGCAATACTCCAGGTGTGGTCTCACAAAGACCCTGTACAACTGCAGTAGAACCTCTCTGCTCCTATACTCAAATCCTTTTGCAATAGGACTTTCTCTGTTTGAAAATGGAATATGTCGAGAAAGGAACTGAATTAAGAGACACTCAGAGAGAAAAGGAAAGAGGCAGAAATAGGGAAGCACATGTAAAAAAAAGCACTTGGAAACTGGGACTCCCATAAAGTGAAACAACATAAAATTCATGAATTGTATCGAGTGAGCGCAAGACATAGATGAAAGAAAACAACGAGGAATTAAAGAATAGCAGAAACCAGATTGCCAAATACCACAACACCACAATAAAGCGGGCGCTTGGGTAACAACTTACTAATGTATTTGTCCATTTGTATAGTAATGTGAAACAAAGTGTTGCCAATTGCTTTAATTTTACATTGCTTCATACGTTATGTCACTTTGGTTCAATTAATGTATTCATATGTGAATATTTTCAGTTACATTTATTATTCTGTTTAAAATTTTACCAATAAATGTAATTATTTACTTCAGTTGTAGCAGTTTTAATTGTAATCACAGAAGTATATGAAATTATGACAGGCGTTGATGGGGTATTCTAAGATAACCTTTTTTCCGCAAGGACTAGAGGACAAAGCTTTAAGGTGAGAGGGACAACGTTTAAAGGGGATGTGATGGGCTAGTTACCTTCATACAGAGAGTGGTGGATGCCTGGAACACACTGCCATGGTTGGTGGTGGAGGCAGATATGATGGTAATGATTCTCTCTTTGATAGGCACATGGATATAAAGGGAATGGACGAACATGGATCATATGATACGATGCGATAGAACTTTGTTTATCACAGAAGGGAAATTGGTCTGTCAACAGTCATAAAACACAACAAGATACATGAAACATGAAATTAATGTTACGTGGGAAGTCCAGGATTGGGGATGCAAAGATTGGGGTGGGGGGGAAGGGGGGGGAAGGGGGTGGGGGAGAAGTCTACCCTATGACAGAAGTGGGAGGAGTTGTACTGTTTAATAGCCACTGGGGAAAAGGATCTACTTTCATGTGCATGTGTGGGCAGAGGAGATTAGTTAATCTTGGCATGAAGTTCGGCACAAACATTGTGGGCTCAAGGGCCTGTTCATGCCTTGTATTGTTCTATGATCTATGTTTATAAATGTCAGTAAAAAATTGTTTAAAAGAAATACTCGCAAGTTCAAGTATTGGCAAAACTCGCCCTCCAGTTTTAAATCAGAACTTAAAGGACAATCTTAGGGGTGGGTCATCCTCACTGCAGCACCTGAAGCTCAAGAGCCACTTAGATTGCACTGATGGGCATCAGGATGCATTGATCTGGGGATATCTTCACTCCACATTTGGACTAGATAAGTATGGGTCTGGCAGGCAGGGGAGGAGGACAGGGAGATGTGCTGCTGGTTGGGCTGCGAGGGATGAGGAACTGAGTCCACTTCTTTTGGACTCCTTCTACAATATCCTTCTGATAATATAATTGACATTTTAATTCCTTGTTTTCTGGAAGGGAAGCTTATAGCAACTACTGTATGTTGCCCTCATTACTCTTCTGGTCCTTTGCTTTTCCCCAAATGGTCTTCAGGAATATCATGTACCATCCTAATTCCATCAGGTTGGAGTACCATCATGCCTCTTATGCACTTCATGTTACTCGTCCCAAGAGTAACTATCCTGCATATTAAATAGTGTACACCAGTGGCTGTGAATAAATAACCAATTAGTTTCCCCTCAAAATATCATTCAGGATTTGCATTTCCATAAACCACAGATGAAAGGAAGAAATTGGGCTTGCTTAATATCACAACCTGTTTGGCTTTTCTCTTAAAATGATTGATCACAGTGGCAACAGCCAGAATTACTGAACAAACCCATATTTCACACAGCAGGCTTTGGACAGTTAAAGTGAAATTTGACAGATTGATTGTATTTAATGTTGTGAGCATTCAGACTACATAATTGAAGGAAAGTTGTGCTTGCTTCAGGTTGGGTCAGTGTCTTCGAACAATGCTGAATGTGTTGATAAAGAAGTGCACAGCTGCATTAAAATGCCACGCATGATTTGATCAGAATCTGTCATTTCTCCCATTGGCGGCAGAATATATCTAAAATTCAGAGCATTCTAAAAGTTCTTCCTCGAAGTGAACCACATTTTCATAATCTGATGTCCAGTTAGTAAATCATTTCTTTAATCATTTCTTCCATGGCCAGTTTCGAAGGAAAAAAAGATGTATTATTTTTTTTCTTCACACTTTTCGTGACTTTCGACAAAGATGAAGGGTGGCAGTGGCGCAGTGGTAGAGTTGCAGTCTTATACCGCTAGTGACCTGGGTTTGATCCTGACTACAGGTGCTGCCTGTATGGAGTTTGTATGTTCTCCCTGTGACCGTGTGGGTTTTCTCCAGGTGCTCCGGTTTCCTCCCAAATTCTAAAGACGTACATGTTTGCAGCCATACTAGAAAATGCAAGAAGCCAGACAACTACATAAAAGTTAGCATAACCATCCACCACAGCGGATTCCCCACATTCCTCACTGTGATGGAAGGCAATAAAGTCTAATCTTCTTTGAACCATCTGTAGTTGGGGCGATCAAAGCTCCCATGTCGGGGTGATAGAAGCTCCTGCATCCCGGCGGTCGATGTTCCTGAGGCTTGGAGCTCCCGAAGTTGGTCCCTAACCAGGGACCGCGAGCTCCACGATGTTGTTCACAGGCTCCCGCAGTTGGAGTGTCCAAGGTCGATCCCTGGCAAAGAGATCGCCAGCTCCACAATGTTAAGTCCTGCAGGCTTCCGTAGTGGCCGCCAACTCTACGATATTAAGCCGCTAGGGAAAAGGTCCAATCTCCGTCGAGGTAAGAGATTAGAAAATGTTTCCCCCCACCCACACATAAAACAAGCTAAAGAACACTAAAACATACATTTAACACATACTGAAAAACAACAAAGAAAGAAAAGGACGGGACAGGTGTTGGTGAGGCAGCCATTGCAGGCACCACCCATTGGTGGTACATGGATGGGCAGCTTGGAATGAAACCAGCCAGAGCCATCACAGATCAGTTAGGTTGGTTTACCAGCAAAATGGAAGCATTATTGAGACTGGCCAGCTAATTTTAGGGGGAGAGGGGCATTGATGAGTGTGGTCAAAAGCATTGATGAGGGAGGGTCAGTCCTGGACACTAAGTGATGGGAAGAAACTAGGACAGCATTGTTGGGGGGAGGGTCAATGGCACCAGTGTTGAAGGGAAAGGATGGTTGTGGGGGCTGCACTTTTCTCACTTCTCAAAATCTCTGAGGTCAATTCTATATGGTTAACATAATGTTCTTTTGGGGAAGCTCGAAGGTGGTTGCCCAAGGACAATATGGTCTACGTTCTCCAATAGTGGAAATACAACAAAGGAATGCCAAATAAGGAAAAACGTCATCACATTATATGAAAATTGTGCAGCATTGTAATTGGTGCAACTTGACCCAAATGCTATATATTCTGCATTAAATAATTTACAATCACTTGCCATTTGATAAAGCAAAAGTAATGCATTTAATTTTTCAGGTAACACACTTATATTCCGTCACCAATCATGGCAGTATAGGTAAATAAACTTCCCACAAACAGTTTAGTGACTGAAATAAAAACAGAAAATGTTCAAAGCATTCTGACCAAGCAGAATCTATTGACAGAAAACAATTTAACATTTCAGTTTGAAGACTCTATATCAGAATGAGGTGAATGAAGAGGACATCTGGCTGAAAACATTGCTAGAATTACTTGACTAAATTGATTTTTTTAATAGCCACCAAAATGATTTACACTGCTTTGGTTAAGTGTCTCATTGAAAAGACAATGCAGACATTTGAATGTTTCCAGTGCTGCATGAAGCACAAAGCTCAGGCCGGGGCAACGTTGATGTGCCGGGGTGCTTGCAAACTGTTTACAAAACAACATGCCACTAAATTTCTTGGAAATGTCTCAATAAGTTTTGGAAATAACAAGCTGTTTGTTTGAGCTATGTCAGCTGTCTCACAGCCTGGGCCTGTTTCTGCCAGTTTGCATCTGACCGGCTATAATGCAGGATGAGACAATTCTGCTTGATGAATTCATGCTGGCTCTTTGCACAACAATCCCACTAGTCGCATACCCTCTTGTATTTCCCTGTGACCCATTCTCCCTTATATGTCTGTCATCTCTTCATTGATTCTTCAGCCACTTGCCAACACTGTGTGTAATTTTCAGCTGACAAATAACCTACCAAGAAATGTGAATCTGCGGATTTATCTGCCACAGAAGGCAGTGGAGGCCAATACACTGGATGTTTTCAAGAGATAGTTAAGGGGCTGTCCCATGTGGGAGACCTAATCTGCGAGTTCAGGCGAGTTTGCCCTCGACTCAAACTCGCAGCATGGTCGACATGTTGTCCTAGGAGGTCCTATGAGTTCACTGGAACTTCCCTTCATGCTCGAGGGAAGTTCCCGCATACAGCTAGGTCGCGGAAAAATTTTCATCACGTTGAAAAATTTTCCGCGAGTAAAAATTGGTTGGCATGGTTCTTTTGAACTCGTAGTGCAGTGGAGTGGGGTCGCCGTGTAATTACAGGCAGTCGAGGGCAGCCGTAGGCAATCTCCTTCGCTGACCAGACATTTTAATTGGCTCATTGGAGTTTTCAGGACCAAGGAAAACTGACCGGTAGGTTAAATGCCCGCTAAACTTTATCATACTTCGACTCCACTCCTACTTTTCCCCCCTTCTCCCCCCTTTCCCCCCCTTCTCTCCACATCTCCCCCCTTCCCTCCCCCACTCCCCCTTCCGCTCGCTCGAAAGGACTTACTGTTACTGTGCTTTTAGGAAGGTCTTTAACCTCCTCTTCATCGCGGGTGTGAAAAAAAAAAATATATATATACTTTGTAAATTTAATAATTTCAAATGTTATTATCCATCACAAGTTATTAAAGATTAAGTTTTAAGTTTTTTTTTTACATTAAGAAGTGGGCAAAAATTATATTAACATTCACAAACACTTTATTAATTTGTATCATAGTCTTTTATCTTTGCGCAAACTTGCAACAATGCAGGCATTGTCTTTTTATCCGTTAATAGACAAACCATTGTCTGTTTGGAACAACACTGCGGTTGGACTTCGGAAGAGATATATTTTGCTCTGAGCATTCTCTGTTCCAAGCATTCAGTTACATTTCACCAGTTTTACAACAGTTCTAATCAGCGCCAAACATTCACAGGAGGCAGACAATGTGCATACAAAGCAGAAACCAATCGCATATTTTAAAAGCTGCATGTGATGTCTGGCTCTTAAAAGCTAATTGCAACACATCCTCTCTTTTATGCTACAGCAATTGGGCCTCTGGTTTCAGAAAAATCAAAAAATAGTGTATGAAAAGGCTAAGATACCTTAATACCCAAATATCCATCACAGTAACAGCTCTATGAGACATTTAGTACTTTGAATAGGCACAGCTCCCTGCATAAGCAAAACTGGTCTTTGCAATTGATTCTTGAGAGGTTTGAGTAATGAAGCATGATGCTTCAATGCCCACTATCAAGGCAATTGTTTTCAGTCTGCTGCCAATGGAGTTGACAGATAATCATGGATAGCTTTCTGATTTGTTTTCGGTTTCAAAAGCCAAGACAATAATGATTCATTAGAAAGATGCTTTGTACAATTCATTAAACCAGTGAGACACTTGCATTAAATTAGTTCCATGGGTCCTATCTTGCCTGCGGAGAGCATACCAATATCCTTCACTGAGATCTGAATGCCACTGTGGGCCTTGCCAAGCCATTAAAAAAAAAACTTTAAATAAATAATAAATCAAAGGCAATATTAGTAATTTGGAAATTAAAAGTAATTTGTTACTCTCGATATTAAAAGCGTTGTACACAATAGTTATTGAGGCATTGTACTGTTGAAAATCTGTGGTGATCATGAAGCATTAAGAATTTAAAAAAATCCTTAGACTCAAAATAAAATTGTACAATTTGATTTCTCTGTGGCTGGTTTGTTTCAAGCGGGTTGAATTATTCTGAAGAAAACACTGAGATTTTACTTTGCCAGACATGGTCCCTGTTTTCAAGACGTGGGAGGAACATATTGTTCTGCATGAGAGATGTTCCAGAAAGGAGCTTGACAAATTATGCTGCCACATATGTTACATTTATTGACAGGATGCGAATATTCAGAACTGGCTAATGGGTGTCATGATTACATTTTCCAAAATGTCATTAAGTTTGATAGTGTGAATGATCTATTAATATCTCTGAATTAGGGTTCAGAATTGAACCCAAAATAATGATGGGCACCAAAGACAGTAGATTTATTGAATTCACAGCTGCTGCACCATCACACTTCAACAGCTGTCAACCCGGCAATTACATTTCTTTGCTAATGAGAATAAGAAACAGATTACATGTGAAATACTTTGTGCGTTGCTGTTACTCAAGTCAAGGGTGGAGTGGGGCTGCTAATTGGGAATGTTTACCATTTGTAAATAGCACCGGTGATGAATTCTCAAGATATATTTCTGCATTAGTAAATAAAAATACATTGACAAAAGTCATTAAGTTTACTGTCCAGATTTGGCAACTTACTCTGCAGTTCAGGCCTGTCACTGCAAACAATGTCTTGCTGTGATGCTGACTGATGCCAAGATATAGATACATCATAAAATATTCAAAATACTCAGGAGATCCGCAGGTATATTTTGAAGACGTTATATATCTTCACTCCAAATCCTTTTGCTTCAGCAAAGTGATATCTTTGCCAATAAAATCTTTGCCATAAAAATCATGCGTTATCTACAACCAAAAGTTTCCTTCAACTTCAAAGCTCCTGAGAATTCATCATTGTGTATGTCCATCAATATTGATAGTTGATTCAATTTTGACTAATGTATATATGTCTATTTATGATAATTTTAATGAGCTACATTTCCTGCAAAAAGCCTTGTGTATTCTTTGATCTGACTGTATCCTTAGTCATTTGGCCCCTGTTGAAATTTATAATAGTCTTTTCATTTTGTATCAATCAAGCTCAGTCCACACAAGATAGAACTATTAATAGTACATATGCAATTCTTCTCAGACATTTCATTATGTCACCAGCTTTAGTAATTTCAACACAGAACAACATGAACTAAGCAACACGGTTTCACACAAATTGCTTCTAAAACTAAATTCCGAGATGCATCCTTCTCCTATGCGGAAAATTTATATTGGACACTGTGAACAGAAAGGTTGTGTTTTTCTTGTTGCTGAATAGATAACACTTTTGTGAAAAGATCAGAAAAAAAGGTGATTTTTATTAATTCATATATGTACTATATGGTAGAATCACCTGGAAATTTTACCAGAAAATGACTTTAGCATCATTCTCTGAACTTGAATGTGGAGCGGGAACCTTTTTTTTGGACCTTACTCAAATTGCAGATAGAGGCCTTTTCATCATGTCAGACATACTTAACATGTCTCCTGAATGCTCATGGACTAGACAATATTGGCTATAAGGTTGGGCAAACTATGATTGTTTTCTCTGAGGCATCGGATGCCGAGGGGGATATCTGATAGAAGAAGATAAAATATGAAAGGTGTAGATAGGGTAGACAGACAGAAACTTGGTCCTAGGGTGGAAATGTCAAAATTTAGAGGCCATAGTTTCAAGATGAGAGGGGCAAAGTTTAAAGGAGACACACAAGGAAAATATTTTTTTCACAGAGAGTGGTGGGTGCCTGTAGGCGCAGACATTATGGGATGTAGGTTCTCCAGAGATGCTGCCTGACCCACTGAGTTACTCCAGCATTTTGTGTCTTTTTTTGTAAACTAGCACTTGCAGTTTCATGTGCCTTGGCTTGTTCCTGTGCTTTAACATTTGATGTTCTGTGTTTATGTTCCAATCCACTTTTCTGCTGTCGAACCTCTGACAACCTAATTTAGAGACTTAGGTTCTGTCCCACTGCGGCGACCTAATTGGCGAGTTTAGAAGAGTTTGCCCTTGACTCATACTCGCAGCATGGTCGACGTGAGGTCCTCGGAGGTCTTTATAACTCTCCTTCATGCTCGAGAGTAGTCCACCACATACTTGAGGCCTCAGCTAGGTTGCGGCATATTTTTCAACATGCTGAAAAATGCCCGCGAGTAAAAAAAGGTCGCCATGGAGAAAATTGATATTTTTTTACTCGTAGGTTTAGTCAAAGTAGTTCGTAGTAGATCGGCATGTTATTTGTAGGTAATCAAGGGTAGTCGAAGGTAGTCGTAGATAGTCTTCAACATAGTCGAAGGGAGGTCGAAGGAGATCGAAGGAGGTCGTCTTCACTCTCCACTATTCGGTGTCCAATTTTCCCGAAGCTAGTCGAAGCTAGTCTTCTACATAGTTGAAGGAGGTCTTCAACATGACACTTTTTCAAACTGTCCTAAACTCTTCTAAACTCGCCAATTAGGTCACCGCAGTGGGACAGCCCCTTTATTATAAGAGCTTCCCTTTCCAATCTAATGCTGAATGAATCTCAGCCTTCACACCATCTTCTTAGCATGTTAATTGGGCAAGGCATCTTCACTTACCTTCACTAATACACTCCAACTATTTTTAAAAGGAGAAGCTACCACAGATTAAGAATAAAACAAAAGAATCACGTCAGCATCATTTTGAGAAATATGAATTAGAATTCTTCCAAACCAAAGCAATTTTGGAGCATTAAGGTTTTCTCTTGTTGATCTTTAGTGTTCGGCATGAGATCTACCGTTATTCCTCCATCAACCCAGTGTAGGTTTCCATCAGGAGAAATAGGTTACAGGCTGCAAATACACGCCCTCTCTTTGTCCTTAAAATGCATTGCACCAATGGTGAATTGTACAGATACTGTCCCACTTGCATGCGATTGTATGCGTTTGACACGACCAAACGGAAGCGGAGTTCTCGCTAAGTACGTACGTGATGTCATTTGAATCATACTTACCAATCAGCAGGGCAGGAGGCGGGCCGACTGAATTTGGACGTTGTACGGCGTCGGGCGGTGACGTCATCACGCAATGCCATGCCGGGCGGTGACGTCACCGTGCAACGCCATGTGTTAGGTGTACGCCATCAAGATGCTGCAGATGCCATCAAGACGCTGCGTACACCGTCAAGACGCTGCGTACGACCGCAATGTGCCTGCGTGCCGAAAGGTTGTTGGCGCGCAAAGATTTTGGACACTGTCAGATTTTCGGAGACGCGCACGATGTCGGGACCAGCCCCGCAAAACTCCGCGTTTCTAAGTTGGACCGGCCCCGCGCGGCCATACGGTGCCCATAAGCCTCAAGCGACCACGTTTGGTCGCGCCAAACACATGCTATCGCAAGCAAATGGGACAGGCCCTTACCATTTCTGGCACATATCTAGCAGGACCTTCTGATAAACATTTTTTTACATGGAAAAGCATTTCCCTTAAACAAATCCAGGGACATATATGGGTAGACATTTTATGATTTGAGTGAGGAAGACGGGAACAGAAATTTTAGACATTCATATGATATATTTTGGCAATTCTCCTATTGTCAACAGTCTGCAGTAAAAAGTTTGGACCTCGAATTACTCCATATATTGTTTTGGCACGAAAACAATACGGCATTACTGTTTATGGAAATTGCATCAATGACAAGAAATTCTATTGCAAGGTTCACAGAACATGGCGCTGGGTCTCCCTGCAAAATGCTATGCAGGGAAACTAACAGTGTTCATTTCAGCATGGCATTGTGACAGATGTGTTGCAAGACCTTGCAGTTGCCAACACATAGCCTAACACACACAATTATTCAGCCAGCTTTTAAAGGGGCATCGCATAAAATAAAAATTTTCAGCTACAAGGGAGTTCTGTTACTGAATGAATAGATGTCACAATGATGGAAGGGGGAGGATGTTTCCACTCATGGTAGAGTCTAGGACCAGAGACCTTAGCCTCAGAATAAAAGGACTTTAGAAAGGAGATGAGAAGGAATTTCTTTCGACAGAGGGCGTTGAATCTGTGAAGAAGGCTGTGGAGGCTGTCAATGGATATTTTGAAGGTGGAGATTGATGAGAATGGGTGTTGGGTTATTGGGAGAAGGCTGGAGAATGGGGATGAGAGGGAAAGATAGATCAGCTGTGATTGAATGACAATCAACTTGATGGGTCGAATGACCTAATTCTGCTCCTGCAACATGAGCTTAATGAACTGTTGTAGTAAGGTGGATGGACCTGTGCAGGCTGATGAGGGGCAATGTCCACATGAGGCATGCTCGGGCTTTGTGTAATGGGTCAATAGTGGCCCTCCAAGAGATTGCCAGAAAGGTATCTGTAAGAGCTAGACTACAGTCAATGAAAGCCAACACACTCTGGAAGGGAAACTGCAGCTTGTGGTGCTCCACTCATGGGCTGATAGAAAAATAGATGAAATCGTCTCTCTTTGATTGTGATTTTGGGCAACTTTTGGGATCTAAGTTGTGAAACGCGTTTGAAACAACAGCAGCAGCAGCCTTGAAAGGTCCTGGAGTTTGGAAGCTCAGAGTGAGCTTGACCCTGAATCCCATGAGCAAGACAATCAAGAGTTTGTGCGAGGCTATGTTTGACATTTCATGTGGTTGTAGCTCAGCGTGGGCAAAATAATTCCATTTGTGTTTTGTTTTTTTGAATAATAAAAGTCAGGAATAGTTTCTAAAAGCTGGAGATTTTCTGAGTGTGACTGTCAAAAATCTCCAACCAGTGAAGTGACAAACTTCACTGCAGGAGGATTTTGATTGTTGTACAACTGAGATGTTATTTTGAAGAACTTTACACCAGAATAAAAGTGCAAGGGACTGCCAGAACTAAGAGGAGATAATTGTCTGAGCAGCTTTTAAAATAGCCAGGAATGTTTGAGAAATAGGTCGACTTTACATTAGGCCAATCTTCAACAGCACAATAATTGTTTGTAGACACAAGACACAAGATGCTGGTTTACAAAAAAAAAAATAGCAACACACTGCTGGAGTAACTCAGGGGGTCAGGCAGTACAATTTAGTTTGGAGATTTCAACAAATTGAAAAACCCAGATCCAGTAAAATCACAAAAGACTAATTTATGATTTAACTGCACTGTCATTGCTTAGAAGTATTTATTTAACATAATTCAATGAGCTGAATTACCTGTAAATGGTAAGTGTGTCTTTTCCCACAAAGTTGCTAGAAGATCTGGCACATTAATGCTATTAAGCAAAAATGCTTCACTATCCCATTATTTTTTTTTATGCACTGAGAGGTTAAATTAAATTATTTTGGCTGATCACACAGTAATACATTTAACTTTACAATTTAACTTTACATCTTACTGCAGAAGTTTTTGAAATATTAACAAGGGTATCGGGGGTCATGGGGAGAAGGCAGGAGAATGTGGTTTGGAGGGAGAGATAGATCATCCATGATTGAATGGCGGAGAAGACTTGATGGGCTGAATGGCCTAATTCTGCTGCTAATAATTATGACCTTAAGGCAGATATGATCCCATTCCTGGCAAATTTATTTTAATTTTAAGGCAAGATATTGAAAATCAGTAAAGACACAGGCAAGGTATTGGCATTTTGTTCTGAAGTTGTGCACTGACTGGGCATGGTGAAAGAAAGAAGTCCAGATGTGGTGGAAGAGTGTGCTGGATGTTTAGTTAGGGGGTGCTGTGGCATATGATAGTGGGCTGGCAGGCAATTTCTTGCTGCTGGGGGAAGAGTGCAGTTGAATGTTGGGAGGTAATCCTGCCAATAGTGTTGGCGGCAGAGCACAGCCAGCTGGCAGAAGCGATACACTGTGTAGGAAGTAACTGCAGATGCAGGTTTAAACTGAAGATAGACACAAAATGCTGGAGTAACTCAGAGCAGTGCTGAACTACTAGCTACCTCTTTGATGACCCTCGGACTATCCTTGATCAGAATTTCCTGGCTTTACCTTGCTCTAAACGTTATTCCCTTATCATGTATCTATACAAATGGACTGCCATCGATTTTCAACCTCTCCCTGGCCCAGGCAGTTATTCCGTCCTGCCTAAAATCAGCCACAATCGTCCCTGTAAAGTCATGTATTGTCTTTTCACTCCGGTGACTGGTTAGCATCAAGGACTATCACCCACCAGCAAAAATTCGCCTATCGCCAAAAACAGCTTTTCATTGTGCCTTGGTACACACGAAGAAGGGTCTCGACCCGAAACGTCAGCTATTCCTTCTCTCCAGAGATGCTGCCTGACTTGCTGAGTTACTCCTCCATTTTGTGTCTACCTGACAATAAACTAAACTGAACTGAACTGGATATGCTGTCTACTATCTGTGCCTAGGGTTGATTGTAGGATGGAGTGGCCGGTGGTTAATTGTTGCTATGATCTGAGATCGAGAGGTCATGTGGTGAGTTGATATCATGGAGTCAAGGGTGTTTGGGAGGGAGTCAGGAGCTACATACATGATCTGCAGGGAATTGTGGGGTTTGTTTATCGGCTCCCTCAGATCAGGATTTAGGGAAAATAGACATAAAATGCTGGAGTAACTTAGCCGGACAGGAAGCATCTCTCGAGAGAAGAAATGAGTGACGTTTTGGGTCGAGACTGACATAATCTGACATCATAATTTCCCAGCAACTGCAGTTCCTTCCTACACATTTTGTCTGCTTCACTGCAAAATCTATTCAGGGTTTAAGGGCTCATTCAGGACCCAGAAATGCTGGGGAATAGTTTTACTGCCAGTGGAACAAGGATAGGTCAAGGTACATCAAGGTATGCCTTGCTGGTCCCCCATATTGGGACTGACAAAGTAAGATTATGTTTCTCTCAATGTATCTAATGATGGCCCCTTGTCTAACGTGGTCAATTTGTACTTTCTCAGGCAAAACTCACAGACAAAATCCTTTGGTGTTACAATGGTTGACAATTGGTGGCAAACATTAAACAGCGAGGAAATGGCGGTCATCATATTTCAGTCATGCAAAAATGGATTTTTCCTTTTCTCCAGAGATGCTGTCTGACCTGCTGAGTTACTCCAGCTTTTTGTCTTCTGTATAAACCAGCATCTGCAGTTCCTTGCTACAGAATAGAATTATAATTCTGTTTTAAAAAGTTGATTTCAGTCAGTTTCAAAGCGACTATCAGGGTTTTTCAATGAATTGTTTCTCCCAAACTTAATGAATAATTTGTGGGGGAAGGAACTGCAAATGCTGGTTTACACCGAACATAAACACAAAAAATCTGATGTAAGATCTGTCATTTTTTATATCTTTCGTTAATTTGTTCTCTGTACCTTTTCATATCTCTCGGTTCCCTCTCTCCGTACTCTCAGTCTGAAGAAGGGTCTTGACCCAAAACGTCATCTATTCCTTTTCTCCGGAGATGCTGCCTGACTCGCAGACTTCTCCAGCTTTTTGTGTCCAGTTTAGTAAATAATTTGTTGATCAATGCTTCACTTGAAAATGATGGTAGATCACTTGGTATACACAGAATAGTGTTGGATTCACTGGTGTTTGTTTGTGTCACCCTGCTGAAAATAGATATATTTTATATTCATCATTTGTGAAAATTGTGTGGTAAAAGCAGGACACAGCATACACAAAACATTTTATTTTTATTTTGAAGTAACCCGAAGAAAATTTAATGAAAACAGTTGCTTAAATGCATTCATTTAAATTAGCTACTAACGTCATTATTTGAATTGGAATCATGTAAAATAATGTGTGTAAGTAGCCTTGAACAAAATTCATGATATTTGATTAATTAATATTGCATTTTTTGAAATTATGATTTTAATTGCAAAGGCATAGCAGTCATAATTGCACTGCTTTAACTCAATTAGGTCAAATCCAGTTGATTCAAAAAGCATTCTGACGGCTTGCCTGTCTAATACTTTGATCCATTGTGAATGAACTGTAGAATGTAAAAGTCTTTATACATTCTCCTTTAGTAAAAATGTTAGACTCTTTGTGTAGTCAGCAATAAGTGACGGAAACCAATTAAACATCAAGTAATTAATTTTCTCACTGTTTCTTTCTCTGCGACTTCATTTCCTTCAAAGGGTGCTAATTCACTGAAGTTCTACATAGGCAAAACTTCCATGAAAATTCAGGTTTTGAATCCCTTTGTATTTCATATGGCAAAAGAAAAATACTGCATTTACTGAAACTCTGAAAATAAAAGAAAATGGTAGAAATGTTCAGCATGTTGGACAGCAACCATTGAGGAAAGAAGTAGTGTTAACGTTTCATTCAAGTTAATGTTTCAGGTCAATGTTTTTTCATCAGAATTGGAATATCAAATCTTTTTCTCAACAGATGTTGCCTGAGCTGTTGGGTTTTCCTGATATCTCTTGGCTTATTTTATAATTTATTGACAGGATCTTGACTTTATGGAAGTAGGCTGTTGGTATGGGCTGGTGCAGGTAAGTATGGGTTCATCTATTCATTCAAAGGAAGCAGAAACACCACTATTAGAATTATAATTGTATGGTATTGCAAAGGTGGACACAGAAACGTTAAACAAATTTCTACCCTGAACATTTCTAACAACAGGCAAGTGCTGGCCAAACCTAGTAAACATGGGCATTTCTCCCAGGGAATCAAGTTTCACTTTGCTTACTCTACAAGATTTGCTGGGATGGTGCTGGGAGCTGGGAGTTATTATGGGGAACAAGGAAATGCCAGATGAATTGGACAGGTACTTTGGATCTGTCTTCACTAAGGAGGATACAAACAATCTTCCTGGTGTACTAGTGGAAATGGGAAATGGTGTTGGGTAGACTGATGGGACTGAAGGCTGATGAATCCCCAGGGCCTGATGGTCTGCATTCCAGGGTACTTAAGGTAGTGGCTATAGAAATCGTGGACGCATTGGTGTTAATTTTCCAATGTTCTATAGATTCAGTGTTTAAGAAGGAACTGCAGATGCTGGAAAAATCGAGAGTATACAAAAACTACTGGAGAAACTCAGCGGGTGAGGCAGCATCTATGGAGAAACGGAGTAGGAGACATTTTGGGTCGAGACATCGCCTACTCCTTTTCTCCATAGATGTTGCCTCACCCGCTGAGTTTCTCAAGCATTTTTTGTCTACTTTCTATAGATTCGGGATCAGTTACAGTGGATTGGAGGGGAGCTAATGTTATCCTACTTTTTAAGAAAGACAGGAGAGAGAAAACAGGGAAATATAGACCAGTTAGCCTGACATTGGTGGTGGGGAAGATGCTAGAGTTAGTCATAAAAGATGAAATAGACACATTTTGATAGCAGTAACAGGATCGATCCAAGTCAGCATGGATTTACGAAGGGGAAATCATGCTTGACTAATATTCTGGAATTTTTTGAGGATGTAACTAGGAAAATGGACAAGGGAAAGCCAGTGGATGTAGTGTACCTGGACTTTCAGAAAGCATTTGATAAGGTCCCACAGAGGAGATTAGTGGGCAAAATTAGGACACATGGTATTCGGGGCAGAGTGCTGACATGGATAGAAAATTGGTTGGCAGACAGGAAACAAAGAGTAGGGATTAACGGGTCCCTTTCAGAATGGCAGGCAGTGACCAGTGGGGTACAGCAAGGCTCGGTGCTGGGACTGCAGCTATTTACAATATTCATCAATGATTTAGATGAAGGGATTCAAAGTAACATACGCAAATTTGCAGATGACACAAAGATGGGTGGCAGTGTGGGGCAGTGTGGTCCCAGAACCAGGGGCCACAGTTTAAGAATAAGCAGTAAGGCATTTAGAACGGAGATGAGGAAACACTTTTTCACACAGAGTAATGAGTGTGGAATTCTTTGCCTCAGAGGGCAGTGGAGGCCGCTTCTCCGGATACATTCAAGAGAGAGCTAGATAGGGCTCGTAAAGATAGTGGAGTCAGGGGATATGGGGAGAAGGCAGGAATGGGGCACTGATTGTGGATGATCAGCCATGATCACATTGAATGGCGGTGCTGGCTCAAAGTGCCGAATGGCCTACTCCTGCACCTATTGTCTATTGTCTATTGAGGTGAAAAATCTGCCAATTATTCCATTTCTGATTGCTACACAATTCCGCATACACAAAAAAAAGATGTTTTAAATTGCTGTTGGGTGAGGATAGGAGCAGCTGACTGCAGCAATTGGGTGATGCATCCCACCGTGAAATGTTGAGTTACCTTCCACACCTGACATGGTCACATTAAGAGTAGACTGTCGCATGAAACTGTGACTAGAACCCTGCACTTTTCTAAACACGCTTCAGCGGAATCTAGGGCTAGCATAGTTGTACGAGAACGGGGTTGAGAGGGTAAGATGGATCAGACATGTTTGAAAGCCGGAGTAGACTTGGTGGGTCGAATGGCCTAATTTTGTTCCTATAACTTATCAACATGAATTTATGACTATGACACCTAATAAGTTGGACAATAAAATGTTGTGGAAGGATATGTGTTCAATGTGGCCTTTCAAAGCATATTTTAAAATTCTAGATTTTGTAATGCTGAGTTATCAAAGATATAGTTGTACAACATTACCCTGTATTGTTAAACATTGTTTGGGCATTTTCAAATATTCATGTACAATCTTTAATCTATTTAAATTACTTGTGTTGCAACTAAAGGATGTAATTGCACTTAAATTAACATTGCACAATTTTATTTCAAACTAAAGTCATTGCAGGAAAATCCCTCTGGAAATTCATTCTCCAAAATGTTTCATCTAAGTGGATTATTTGTCAGAATAGTTTGTGGTATGAGTAAAGCATGTCGGCAATCCTCATCTACAAAATAATGACAGCACGAGAGTTCTATCATCACGATTTCTATCTTGATATAGGTTCCACAACAACAGTAGTTTTCAGCGGTCTTATTAAACTAAGAGACGCAAGGAAGGAAATGGAAGATTTGACCATTATTGTTCAATTTCTTGTGCCTGAGAGTGTGGTGCGGGGGGAATGCAGACTACAATGAAATAAATACCATTGTTTGAAACAAGAGAAATGGTTTAGATGAATAACTGCAGGTCAAACAGCAAAATCAGTAGTCAGCATTCTGGAAGGAGAGAAATCATTAGAAGGTCACAGATTAATAATAGAAAGTCAGCAGAGATTTGTTCAGAGAACATAATATTTGACTAACGACTGAACCTTTTGAAGAGGCAGCCAGGAAAGTTGATGAGGCTAATATATTTGATGTTGTCGGCATTGACTTTAGCAAGAGCTTCAATGGTATTTTGCATGTAGACTGCTCGGAAAGGTAAAATCCGAAGGGATGCGAGGGAAAATGGCAAATTGAATCCAAAACTGGCTCTGTATTAGAAAGCAAAATAATAATCGAGTAGTGTTTGAAAGGAGTTTCACGATTTCAAAATTAAATTGGCAGTTATTTTATGGTTAATTTAAACTTAAATACACGATCAAGAAATTTGCAAGTGATACAATGCAATTGAAAGGGACAAATACAATTGTGGACTGCATGGAGATATGGTCAAGTGAAGCAAAAAAAAGATAAGTAGACTTCACTTCAGAAAAATATGAGGAAATGCATTTTGGAAGAACAAAGCAGAATTGTACACAGTAAGGAATAGCAGGGTAAAGGGTAACATGAGAAGGGTAAAGCAACAGATGAACCTTGAAGTACCTGACCACAGATCTCTGAAGATAGCAGGTTGGAGAGGTACGATGGTAAAGAAGGCATATGATTTTGGTCCCTCTCAAAGAATGCTATATTCAGATCACTAAATTTCAGGAAGACTGTGTTGGCACTGGACAGTAAAAATAATGCTTGGGTGAGAATTGTTTTGTTAATTATAATAGGATATGGTGGCAAAATGATTAATTTACTATATCAGTGATCCAAAGGATTGGAACAAGGATTCAGATGCAAGAGTTCAGATTTTACAATCACAATGGAGACATTTAAATTACTAATTAAATAATTTGGAATTTGCATTAAAACTAGTCAGAGTGGGCATGAAACCACCTTATAGTCATTGGAACCTCATTTTAATTCAATGATATCCTCAGGAAAGCAATCCTGGGATCTTTATTTAAACTGGGTCTGATGTGACAGTGACTTGCCGGAATGTGAATGACAAAAATGACCTTGCAGGCTTTTCAAGTATCTAAGCCCACAATGTTTAAACACTGATCTAAAAATATTCTCAGAGCATCTATCAGACCGACTGCAGAAGTTTATGAAACTCACTACCAGTGCCTTCTCAAATGCAATTTGTAAGAAGTGGTGAATAATGATCACAAAGTCATAGAGGATGACAGCACTGAAACAGGTGCTTCAGCCCAACTTGTCCATACTGACCAAGATGTCCCATCTACACTAGTCTCATCTGCATATGTTTGGCCTGCATCGTCTAAAACTTACCTATCCATGTACTTTTCCAAATATTTTTTACATTTTGTTGAATTATCTGCCTCAATTGCCTCCTCATGCAGCTCTTTCCATATACCCACCTACCTCTTTGTGAAAAGGTGCTCCTAAGTTTCCAAGGAAAACCTGCCCTTGTCATCGTAAACCAATGTCCTCTGGTTCTTGATTCACTTACTCTAGTTAATAAAAATCCTTGCATTCACCCTAGCTGTTCCCCTCATGAAGAATGGTTTCGGCCCGAAACGTTGCCTATTTCCTTCGCTCCAAAGATGCTGCTGCACCCGCTGAGTTTCTCCAACATTTTTGTGTACCTTCGATTTTCCAGCATCTGCAGTTCTTTCTTAAACACTGTTCCCCTCATGACTTTATACACCTCTGTAAGATCACCCCTAAGCCTCCACATTCCAATGAATAAAGTCCTATGCTTCATGTAACCATTGCCATTTAACCATGCCAAAGCCAAGCCAAAATCAGGTATACCTATGTAACATAAATATTGAGGAAGAAGGGGAAATATGTCTTGCTTTATTTGCAGTGATGAAATCTGAAGGGAGTTTTAGCTGAGATGCAAAAGTTATAAAGTGGGAAGGAATGACCTATGGAGGAGAATTCAATTTGTATAATTCAATAGCTCTGGAAATGTTGGGGTAATTGTGAGGAAAATAAATAGTTCAGGGAACAGGGGAGACCTTAACCTCCACAGTCTTTAAAGATACTTGAGATGAGTTCTTCATGTAATTTAACCTGTGGACTAAGAAATAAGATGGACCAAGAAATAAGAAGTTTAATTAGTCTACAATTTTACCAAAATTGGCTATCTACCGAACGGCCTCCATTTGTGCTATTTCTACGATACTGTGATTTTATTTATTAGTTTATAGTAGGACAGCTCCATTTGAGGGAGCTTGTGAGAACCTGCAGCAGGTAAGCCGTTTCCACTAGCAGATTGCTGATATAGCTGAGGCATTGCCCCAGCCAAATGGCACATGAAGCTTAAACTGCAGCCTAGCATCCTGACACCCCTGACACCTTAACTGGTCCTTTTCATCCAGCCCGCCAGCCTGTTACTGCCGGTGCCAAAACGGTGCGATCCAGAGCTGGACCATCCTGAGCAGCTCCAGGTTATGCTTCACTAAAGGCAGCAGCCTGCGATGAGCCATGCTGCAGCTGATAGCTTACACCCATGAAAGGACTGGCAAAGCACAAGGAAGGCAGTCGCATGGGGAATGCGCAAAGGCAAGAGTTGAGTGGGTTAGCATATGATGAGCGTTTGATAGCACTGGGCCTGCACTCGCTGGAGTTTAGAAGGTTGAGGGGGACCTCATTGAAACTTACAGAATAATGAAAGGCATAGATAAAGTGGATGTGGGAAGGATGTTTTCACTGGAGGGAGAGTTCAGGACCAGAAGTTATAGCCTCATTGATGCTCTTTCAGAAAGGAGGTGAGGAGGAACTTCTTGTCCGAGGGTAGTTAATCTGTGGAACTCCTTGCTACAGTGGGCTCTGGAGGCCAAGTCAGTGGATATTTTAAGGCAGAGATAGACAAATTATTGATTAGAACGGATGTCAACGGTTATGGGGAGAAGGCAGGAAAATGGGAATAGGAGGCAGAGATCAGTCATGATTGAATGGCAAAGTATGGACTCAATGGGTTGAATCGCCTAATTCTACTGCTGTGATCCTGTACAGAATACACTAAAGATTAATGTATAAATATTTGATTTTGTCTCCCTTTTTATTTTTACACTGTGCCCAGCAGTAACTGTAACAGTGAGCAAAAGAGGGAAAATATGATAATCGAGTCATAGAGCACGGAAATGGGCCCTTCAGTCCAACTTGTCCATGCTGACCAAGATGCCCCATGTCAGCTAGCCCCATTTGGCCACATTTGGCCCATATCCCTCTAAACCTCTCTTGTCCATGTTCCTGTTATGGCATTACATTGAATGGCATACTGAGATCTGAAGTGTGGTTATAAGAATCATATGCGTGATCTCAGACTATGAGTTGATCCCTCCCTTCCTTTTCCTTTTCTACCTTGTGTCTTCACTTTTGCGAGCCAAATGATGTGCCTTTAAGATGATGAGGTAATTCAGTACCTCACAGGCCACATTGGCTCTTTCAAGGTACCATGGTATGGATGTAATGTCTGTGCCTGTGCAGACTGGACATTAGGGTACTGTTAGATAAGTCTCTGGTCCGTATGTTTCACTTCGCAGTATCATATGATTGCTCAGCGGAATGGGTAGCCCATGTTCACAGACCACCTGTTGGTTTATCATGGTGGGTGAAATGCAGTTGGCACCACAGACAGACCCAGAATAAAATCGTTGTGACTGTTATTAGAACAAGGGACATTGACCAATCTGATTTATTATATCATGCAAAACTTCCCATTGTACACTTCACAATTACTGAAGAAAGCAGCCAACATTATCAAGGACCACGCACACCCCAGTCTTTCCCTCTTATTCCCTCTATCATTTTGAAAGCACGTACCACCAGAATGAAGGTCGGCTTCTTCCCTACTGTTTTCAGACTCTTGAACAGATCTCTCAGAAGCTAAGGATGTATTTCTCATCCTACAAACCCCCTTGTTGAGGCTCTTGTACCCTTTATTTTATTTGCACTTTTTCTGTAGCTGTAACACTATATTCTGAATGATTTGGTTGTATTTATGTATGGATGATCTTCATGGATAGCATGCCAAACAAAGTTTTTCGCTCAGTATATTTGACAACAACAAAGCAGTAATCTAATAAGGGTCTTGAAGATCCAAACATGAAAATCAGTCAATAAACCAATACCAATGTTTTCTGCTCATTTTTCAAGTCATGTTGCAATGCAAGGGAATGCCTGGTTATGGCGTCTGTATCTGGCCTCAACTGACTTGTGCAGAGAAATTGATGTCCATCTTTAATATGACACAGTTTCCTGTAGATATCTGCAATATATCAATCAACTATGAAAGCATTAAAGTCATTGAATCATTTGAAGAGCAAGAAATAGTCAGCACTAGGCTGTCAGTAGTTGAAGACCCCTTTAGTTGTGCTGGTGGAATATTAATGTGTTTTCAGGCTTTGCGTTTAAAAGGAGATACTTGTTGAAATATCAGGTAGAGATCCGTCACTTACATTTTGGACGTTGATTGACTCTATGCAATAAATTCTACACAATGTTGTAAGTTGATGTACAATCTGGACTGCCCTCACCAATGTGGCAATCATTGCAGCCAGTTCACACAAGCACAGTGGCTGTTTCATGCATCACCTCAGAAAAAGGGGTGTTACTTTGCATTTTTATCCCTGTTGTACTTAATTAACTACAATATTCTTAATAGTAATTCACATATGTTTTATGCATGTCAGGTGCAGATTAGTTTAGTTTTGTTTAGTTTATTGTCACTTGTACTGAGGTACAGTGAAAAACTAGATCTGAAACTTGCTATCTTTACGGAACTAGCAATGAATGCCAAAGTGTTAACTGCATTATATTTCTGCTTTGAGTGATACCAAATTGAAAAAGGCAAGGGAAGCTGGCAAATCAAGAAAGGATAAAACGTCTTATTTTAATTTGGTCCATTTATCATGAATAGTCTTGCGGAAAGAACCCCACTTAATAAAATTGAAACCTCTGCACAAAATAGTATTTAATGATCAGAATTCATGGAACCAAATACTCTGTGCAAGATGTAATGTGATAGATGATCAATATGAGAAAGAGCTGCCATCAGGGCTGTGAGCAGGATATGCCTGGACAGTAATTTTACTGCAAGTCAAAAATAGAGACAGGCAACTACACAATAATCATAGGACCACTGACAGAAATTGTGTATGCAAACAGTCCTCCATTTAGTCAGCTTTGATGTTTACATCTTGAAACAGTGCCGTGAAGGAAAAATCAATGCTAATTTTTGTAGCTCAATGATTTGTTAAACAAAAACAAATGAAAACCGTAACAGTACTGTGCCTACGTGATCATTTGTAACAATTAACTCAAATAAACTGTGCTCAGTAGCAAGAGCTAAATAGTTTTATCAAACAGTTCCTTTCCTATTTTACAATCTTATGGAACGTTAATTTAAGTGTGGAATTTTCTACCCATATTCTCTCTGAACATTAACAGTGAGAATGTCCACATATTTCTCATGGCTGGCCACTGTAACTTAAGAAGATTCTTCCAGAAAATGTGAACAGCTGAAAAGGAACTTAGGGAGGCATGTTTTCAGTATCAACCAAAAAAAGGAACAATGAACTTCAACCAGATTTTGGCTGAATGTAGAGAGTGGTGAATGTCTGCAGTTTTCTGCCCTGGAGGGTTGTGGGGACCAAATCATTGGGGAAGTAGATATATTTTTGAAAGATCAGGGAGCTGACACAGAATATGGGACAAGACCTTGGGCAGATCAGCCAATGTCAGATTGCATGGTGGGGGCAAGTTTGAGGGGTCAATTGGTATACTCCAGCTCCTATGGTCTGATGTTCTTATACTGGTGGCACCAGAGCTTTGAACAGGGTACTGCTTTGAACCTGGAAAGTTACAACTTATAACTTGGGCTCATTCGTTCTCTGACACATTGACAACTCCATTATAATCATTCCCGCTTTTATGCAGACATTGAACTTTTCGGCACTTTTGTTACCAGTTTCCCCAATAATCCCAGTTCTGCTAGAGACTTAATAGTTGGTACCAACCAATATTAGTGCACTACCAAACAAAATGTTTGGTCTCTAGTTCTCTGTAAGATCAATTAGGTCTTTTAATCTCTGTTTAAAAAAAAAAAACTATTTTCTCATTCTTCTTGTTAGGTAAATGCTTATCAGAAAAATAAATAATAAACTTTGTCAGTCATTATCCAGAATCCAGCCTGAATGAAGCGTCTGGGGTAATATTTTTCAATTTGTACAAATTCTAGTTTATTTCTGTTATATTTTAACTGAATAATTTCAGATTTTTTGCAGTGTAATGTTTGAATATGACAAACTTTTGAAAGCTACAATATATCTTTTTTTGGAAACAGCTTGTAAATATTTCTGTCCTCATGAACGTTCTTATGTTATCAGTACAATTTGGTTCTAAGATAATACACGTTGTGTACAGGTGTTATGAGCAACACTAATGTAACCTGTTTTTAAAAGTTCACTGCTGGATGGTACTCGGAGCATTCCAAGCCTCCATGTTTGATAATAATTCCTCACCATTCAGCTTGCTTGTATTTTTTATTTTTTATTTTAATTTAAACAAACATAATTAAATGATTTTCCTGTTTGGATTTCAAGACCATTGGTTTATCGGTTTATTGTTATCATGTGTATCGATATACAGTGAAAAACTTTGCTTTGCTTACTATCCAAGTAACTCATCCAGACATGAATATAATCAAACCATGCAGTATATAGTGTTAAAGCTAAAGAAAAAGTGTAGCTAAAAGAATGAGTGCAAAGGGTATACTGAGGTAGATAGGGAGATCAGAAATACACCCTTAGCTTATAAGAGGTATTTTTAAACGGGGATGAAGCTGTCCATGAAACTGGTGATACATGGATTCAAGTTTTTGTATCTTCTGCCTGACGGGAGATGGAAGATGATAGGGGTGTGAGTGGCTTTTGATTATGTTTGCTGCGTTTCCAAGGCAGTACAGTGTAGATGAGATATGGGGCTAGCGTGGGAGGCTGGTGTGCATGATGTATTATGCTGCATCAACCACTGTTGGCATGTTGGAAGCTCTCGGATTTCCAAGAAAGTTTCAATGTTATTGAAATCATGTGCAGATCAGCTTAATATTTGCTTCCTGCCAATATCACCAGGAAAATCCACTGGTCTATAATAGGTGCAAAATAAAGTTGTTTTCCATTTACAGCTGTGAACCAAAATTGATCTTTGCCTAACTCCAAATTAAAATAGCTCAGCCCAGACTGTCAATGAAATAAAATGTTTATGCTTGTCATTTAAGATTTGGTTTAATATTGCAAGAGATTCTATATTAGATCACTTCTCAATCCAATCAGTACACATAAATATCTTCAGCACATTGTTAAAGCCTTTTATTTTTGTCCCCTCCATGTTATGTTATGCATTCTTTCTGGCATGTTATATTAGAATATGAATTTCAACTGTTCACTCATTGAAATCTTCCTTCGTATGGCACATACAACATTACCTACATTGTAATTTGGCTATGTCAAAATATCTAATTGGCTGAAAGTGAGTGGAAATGTGAAAAGTGAGATAAATGGAAGTCCTTATTTTTTTAATGAGAAGCAGAGATGAAGTATGGCAAAGGAAGGTCTAGATATGTGCACCTACTGCTTCTGGGATTTTTCCAAATGCACTCATGGAGAAAGGAGAATGTTCAAATTCATGTACATTTTTTGTGGAATCTTTAAAAGTATATTTTGTTCAGAGGCAGAGTTTTGTGCTCGACATATTTTTAATCTGCTATCTTTAAAACCATGAAAACATATGACTGGCTGATTTCCTGTGCATTTATAGTCTTTCTGAAGCTACATTTGGATACTAGGTTCAATTGTAGGCCAGCTGTGAGCTGCAACATATCATGAACCATGGCCTATAACAGCTGTGTTTCTGGTACATGGTTATTCGGCAGGAATAGTCGTTATTATATTTGTTTGACTGCATGTGGATTGTCGTGTGTACTTCTACTTGCCCCACTATAGGAAGGATGTGCGGCTTTGGAGAGGTTCAGGAGATGTTTACCAGGAGGCTGTCTGGATTAGAGGATATTAGTTATAAGGAGAAGTTGGACCAATTTTGATCAATTTCTCTGGAGCGTCAAGGGAGACCTGATAGAAGTTTACAAAATTGCGAGGAGTGTACATAGAAGTGTCGGTATACAGTCAGATCCTTTTTCCAAACCTGGAAATGTCAAATAGCAGAGGGCAAAGCTTTGTGAAAGGGTAACGGTTTAACAGAGCACAGTGGGTAAGTCAAGTTGAGTTCATTGTGATGTGCACAAACTAAGGTGAGGTACAGGTACATTGACACATATGCCTGGAACACATCGCCAAGGGTGGTGGTGCAGGTAAATACAATAGAGGCATTTAAAAGTATTTTAAATAGGCACATGTATATGCAGGGAATGGAGGGATATGGATCACATGCAGGCAGAGAGGATTTGTTATTGTGTTCATCACAAACATCGTGGATTGCAGGACCTGTTCCTTCGCTCCACATTTCCATGCTCCGTGCTCTTACACTGTTCAGGCCAATGTAGTAATTATCAAATCTAAGCTATTCATCAGTTTATTCATTTTTTCAAATTTATTCCAAGCTGATGATTCTAAGGTTGTTTTAAAAATTGGGTGAGATCATTATTTAATGTTAACATTTTATGTAATGTAACATAAACACAATTTTTTTTATTCACAAATACGTAAACTCCTCAAAATGCTGCATATGCTCAGTTGTCAGAGTCTGCAGATGGAAATCACACAGGTCCATACTTTAATGGGGGGAAAGGAAAGCAACTGGGAAAGCAATTGTTAAGCTATGAATTGTTTTCCACTCTATCTTGCCTGGCGATTCTCTTTTGCTTCGAAATTGATTTTCAATGGCAACTCCCTGTTAATCTTGTTTACAAAATACAACCTTATCTCATACAGACCTCTCAGCAGAAACTTGTTCAAGATGCTGGGAGGATTCCAGTCACAAGGCTTCTTCAGCAGCAACCTTTTGCTTTATCAGAAGGACCATTAAGCAGCAGCCAAAAACTGTCTTGCCGACAACACAAAAAACAAACCTGACAGCCAACTATGTCATCTACCCACAGTTAGCCTCCAGATGTCTGAAGCAGGGTCTTGACCCAAAACATAACCTATTCATGTTCTCCAGAGATGCTGCCTCATCTGCTGAGTTACTCCAGCACTTTGTGTTCTTTTATGTATTAATCAGCATCTGCAGTTCATTGTTTATGCATATGGACATAACAATTTAACTGAACATGCCTTGTATCTTTCACCTGGCAAGAGAAGGAAGTGAATTGGGTTTACCTCCTTCTCCTTAGATAGAGAGCAGCAGATGGAATACGCATGGGAACAACCCAAACCCTACTTCCCGAATCCAATTTAAAGGGACACAATTTATTCACACTTTTTTTAGACTCCACTGAAACGTTGAATCTGGCTCAGCACACTCCCCACACTGGTTTACCAAACATCCAACTTACATTATCTCTGATCATCAATCAGCACACCAAATATCAATGCTTAATTTTGGGAACTGCTTCAGGAGATCAGTTTTGCTTGAAGGACACAATTTCCATCTGTACCACAGTGACAGCTACAGCTAGAACCAACAACAGGAAGTACATCTGCGGTTGCAGCATCACTTCCTAAATATAATTTGATAAGCAACAATATAGCTCCCATGACTGAGCGATTGGCACATACAGCGTGGAAACAGGCCCTTCAGCTTACCGAGTCCACGTCGACGTTTGATCACCCGTTTACATGAGTCCTGTTATCCCACTTTCACAACCTTCTTGCACACACCAGGCAATTTATAGAGGCTAATTAACCTACAAACCTGCATGTCTTTGGGATGTGGGAGGAGACCGGAGCAAACCCCACACTGCCACATGGAGAACGTGGAAACCCCATACTGAGCAATACAGATAAACATACAGATTTAGGAAGGAGGTGGGTGACTATTATGGAGTGGGTTCAAAAGGAGCAGTACAAATACTGACTGCAGAGAAGCTGTACAGAGAAAGTCAGGGTTTTTGATCAAAAGCATGGGCTTGATGGAGATGGGAATATTTTTTGATGTTTTTATTCACAGTATCTAATAGAAAATAAAAATTGAAGTTATACCAGAAGCACAGATAGAAACCTCAGGGGGGCAATCCTATTTCATACATTACCAACAATAGGTGGAATATTTTATGCAAACGTATATATGGATTGCTCAGTATTTGATCCTCATATTTTTGGCATTCATGTTCTTATTTATTCACTGCATGGCAAATAAATAAATAGGATGCCAGTGGAAAAGGATATTTTTAACTTTTTTCATGTGTGATTGGTATTGGTGATTGGTCAATTTCACCCATCCTTCATTATTATTAATTGAAACAGTCTCTTCTGTTTTTGAATTTTATGCCTCTCAGCCAATTATTTTGACTTGTTAATACATATAACACGTTTCTGCTGTACATCTTAAAAATGATCTGAGATTTGCATGATGGTCAAGATGCCTCTTTTGGGCCTTGGCATCGAGCAACTAGTTCTTGCCATTAGTTATGACATTATTAACTGTCAATAAGCTTGTTATACTTTTAGGAAACAGTTTCTCAACTGTTTTCTGTATATTTTCAAAAATTAGCAGGAGAGAATAGATATAAAGTCCAACTAACAACCACTGCATGTTCAACTCTGCGTGATCAGGTTATATATATTGTTGAAAACCGTATATAAATACCTACCATATTTGTTGAACCTGTCATGGACATTTTCGAAACTGTCAAGGATGGTGACAGCTCTCCATTAGGCATTGAAACTGTCATTTTACTATTTGAGCTTCCCAGTTTAAGATTACATATATCCACACAAATGCCTCAAATTGGTGTCTTAGTTTAGTTTAGAGATACAGCATGGAAACAGGCCCTTCGGCCCAAGCCAATGTACCTACATACCTGTACGTCTTTGGAGTGTGGGAGCACATCGAAGATCACGGAGAAAACCCACGCAGGTCAAGGAGTGAACGGACAAAGTCTGCACAGACAGCAGCCTTATTCGGGATCGAACCCGGGTCTCCGGCGCTGCATTTGTTTATTTGTCAACAAGAGACTATTTAAACGTTTAAGTGGAATTAAAATGTATATATTTCACGACAACTCTTTATTTAATTGTGCTTTGTGTATGATGACACAAATGTAACTCTCTATTTGAAGAATAATACCTATTCAACATACCCACACTTGAACTTGGTGGCTGAGTCCACAACTGTGAGACAGAGTTCAATTTACCTTGTGCAAACTGAGCATGTGCATTGGTCTGATTTCCCAAAATGCACTGTGTCCATCAGCTGCTCAGATCCATTCACCTCAGTTGCTGACTTCCAGGCTTCCAGAAAATTCCATCTGTATTTCGTCCTATATTTCATCCTAAATTCCATCCCATATTTCAGCATGAGAATCAAGGCAAAGTTTAATTTTTTTTTGAGGTAAACCTTACTTCTCTGGAAGCAATTTCTAAATATGAGCAATAATACCGGCAGTCTTAAGAAAACCTTCAACAATTTTTAGTTTATCCAGAATGAAAACCACGTGAACTAAAGGAGATAGGAGCATTAGCAGTATGATTATTTGTTTCTGGTTATATAGTTTGAAACAGCTAATAATGTTATATTGGCAAGATCTCTGCTAATTACATTACCAGGCAGGAGTTGAGATGCTGAAGGGGTAATAGAGAAAAAGAAACGAGTTATTTCCAAAAAACTTCCAACTTTTTAAATAGTATTTTGAAAGCAAATTAATTAAAAATTAAAGGGATAAGATGGATAGTAGTAGAGGAAACTTGCCAGAAACTTGGCATCAAGTTGGGAAAAGGGGACGTATAACGGGATCTGGGGGTCCTTGTACATCAGTCTATGAAAGTAAGCATGCAGGTACAGCAGGCAGTGAAGAAAGAGAATGGCATGTTGGGCTTTATAACACTTTTTCTCACAGAGAGTGGCGAGTCTGTGGAATTCTCTGCCTCAGAGGGCAGTGGAGGTGGATTCTCTGGATGCTTTTAAGAGAGAGCTAGATAGGGCTCTTAAAAATAGCAGAGTCAGGGGATATGGGGAGAAGGCCAGAACGGGGTACTGATTGGGGATGATCAGCCATGATCACATTGAATGGCAGTGCTGGCTTGAAGGGCCGGATGGCCTACTCCTGCACCTATTGTCTATTGTCTATTGTAAGAGGGCCCATTATTTATTTGCAGCTGGAAGCTGGATAAGGTGCAGAGAAGATTTACAATTGTGGTTGTTGCCAGGACTCGAGGGCCCGAACTACAGTGAGAGGTTGGGCAGGCTAGGAACCTTCCTTGAAGAGCAGGGATGATCTTATAGAAGTCTAAGAACTTATGAGAAGAATAGATCAGGTAGACACAGAGAGTCTCTTGCTCATAGGGGAATCGAGAACTAGAGGACATATGTTTAAGGTGAGGGGAGAAAGATTTTTCACACCAAGGATAGTGGCTGTATGGAATGAGGTGCCAGTGAAGGTGCTATTGCAATGTTCAAGAAACATTTAGACAGGTACATGGATAGGTCAGGTTTAGAGGGATATGGACCAAATGCAGACAGGTGGGACAAGTGTCGATGTGATATATAGGTCGGTGTGGGCAAGTTGTGCAGTAAGACCTGTTTCCATGCTGTATGAGTCCATAACTACTCATGAAGTTGGGATCAGTGAAAAATGAAGGTGATGTAATTGGGTTTGGAAGAAGGGATCAATGCAGGTGTGAAGCATGTTGACAAAGCGGCTAGATTAGATAAATAAGGACTGATAGAAAAATGGCTAGTGGGAAAGTAAGATTATAGTAGTAAGGGATATCCAGGTTAAATTGAGTGGAGATGAGCAGTTAGGCACCTTGTTTTATATCTTTACCATTATCATTGTTGAAAATGCATGGAGAGAAAGAGTGTGGCAGCAAAGAAATGGATTAAAAAATAAAAATAAAAAGATATACGGTGGCACATGTCCCTGGATTGTTCCTGGTGGAATGTGTTTGATCATGGATTATGTATTCAATGCATAGTTGAAGAAATATATAAAGGCCTTCAGCTTCCTTTTGACACAAGTGTATTTTAGATTTTCCATCGATGGATTTTGCCTCAGAATGGCTCGGACCAGCACCGTCTTTGGAAGGTGGGTTGTTAACTGTTGGGGGGGAGGGGGGGTTAAACCAGTTAAACCTGACTCGATGGCTGACCTGTAGAAGCTCACCAGCAGCTGTTGTGGGAGACGTGCCCTCTTCAAGCACCTCAGGAAGTGAAGCCTTTGAAGTCCTTTCTTGGCTGTCACCGTGATGTTGACGGTCCAGGTCAGGTCGTGGCTGATGTTGACCCCGAGGTACCTGATGTTCTGCACAGCCTCCACTGTCTCGCCGTTAATGGTGATGGGCTGGTGGACGAAGGTCTTCGGTCTCCTCCTGAAGTCCAGGATCATCTCCTTTGTTTTTGCTGCGTTGAGGATCAGGTTGTTCTCACGGCTCCAGCTCACCAGGTTCTCTACCTCTGTCCTGTAGGTGGCCTCATTGTTACTCGTGATGCTGCCTACCACGATGGTGTCATCAGCAAACTTTAATATGGTGTTGGCCTCGTGTGTGGATTTGCAGTCGAGAGTGTAGAGAGAGAAGAGGAAGGGGCTCAACATTTGAACATCAATATTACTCAACTTTTACCATTAAAAAAAAAACCTCTGCTTTCCTGTTAAGTGCACAAAAGCAGGATCTCACATTTCTCTACATTATATCCATTTGCCATTTTCTGGTCCACTGGCTCCATGTGTCCATATTATCCACCTCTTGTCCATATCATCCTCTTCCATACTCGCTCTTCTACATAATTTAGCGTCATCAGTAAAAATGAAACTCTGGCATCGGGTCCTCTCTGCCAGGTCACTGATAAATATTGTGAAAAGCTAGGATCCCAAGCTTTCATGCTTGTGGTACGTACTAGTCACATCCTTTCAACATGAGATGATTTTTCATTATTCCCACTCTTAGCTTTCTGTTTTATGGCCAACCTTCAATTTGTGTTAGTGTATTACTTCTATTTCCATGTGCTCTAACCCTGTTGACTAACCCTAATGTAGAACCTTATCAAATGCCCTCCAAAATCCCAATAAACCACACTGACAGCTAACAAATCAATAGTTCCCTGATTTTTCTATACCATAAGGTCACATTATCCACATTTCAACTCGCTCGAAAACTTTGGAAGATAATAACCAGAGCATCCATGATCTCTGAAACAACAATTTTTAATTCATTTGAGTCCTTGACATTTATCAGCACTGACCATTTATTTAGTTATTATTTCCTTCAGTTAATCTTGCTTGTCCATTGATTTTCTTATATATGTGGTAGTTTTAATGTAATTCCTTCTCTGCAGAAATGCTGCCAGTCTCGCTGAGTTACTCCAGCATTCTGTGTCCATCGTAGATTTTTATATATCTTTCATGAAGAAAGATTCAAAATATTTCTCCTATTTTGTTATTCCTCATTGTAAATACTTACCTGTATTTGAGGTGCCCACACTTGCCCTCACTTGTTTTTACCTTTTCATGTGTCTCTAAAAGATCTTGTAGTCCATTTTGATATTTTTTTGTCAGTCCATTCTCATAGTCTGTCTTGCCTTTTACTTGATCCTCCTTTGAGTGCTAATGTACACCCAATCCTCAGGCCCACTCCTTTTCCTGCCAACTTTATAGGCTTCTTCCTTCGATGTAATACTAACTTCGATTTATCTTTTCAGCCACTGACTGTGTCAAAGAATACTTCCCCTTGGCAATAGAGAAGATAGCTGAAGAGTGAAGGAATAAATGTACTGGATCAAATTAATTTGTATCCCATTCAGACTAATACCATCTCCAGTTATTTTCTTCGCAAGGTTACTTAGCAAGCAAGCGAGCGTCCCATAAATGTGAGATGCCATTTCTCTAGTCGAAAGGACGATGCTAATTGCAGGATTTTTTTGCTACAATGGACTGAAAGTTCCTTTTCCAGTAAAATGGGCAAAATACCCCTAAAGAATTTGAAGCATACCCAGATTTTACAGGTGGGGGCAAGCTTTGACTGCCGGTGCATATTAGATGTTCATACTGACAGTCCAGTATCATATTGTTCTTTGAAGGCCACTTTCATCTTCAGCATTAAGCCCCTGAATGACAGATTATAGATTATTCCCCACATGGCTATTTAACCTGAAATGTTCCCCAAATCTTCTTCTTGTCTAGTCGACACACACGATTAGAAGTTGTTCAGCCAGAGCTGAACACACTTCTCGGCATCTGCATACAATGGTGCCTGCTTGCGCTTCTTGTGCTTCTCGTGTGTGGTGATGGAAAGATTGGTTAAAAATAGGGCCGCGATGTGAATGCTCTTTGCTTGACCCCTCCCCAAATCTGGGTCCATGATTATTTGCCATTCTGAAAACTAAATATGGATATATTTTACACTTATTTTTAAATAAGCTTGGAAGTGTAAATAATTGTAACAGACTTTAACTCCCCCTCCTATTCCCACAATGACCTTTCTGTCCTGGGCCTCCTCGAATGTCAGAGTGAGGCCCAGTGCAAATTGGATGAACAGCACCTGATATTTCGCTTGGGCAACTTACACCTCAGTGGTATGAACACTGACTTATCTAACTTCAAGTAAACATTGCTTTCCCTCTCTCTCCACCTCTCCCCTTACCTAGTTCTTTGACCAGTCTGGCTGTCCTCCTGACCACCAGGTGGCGCCGTACAGTGGCAGCCTCGTCAATGGTCTGTTGTTAAATGTATGTTTTAGTGTATCTTTAGTTTTGGATTATGTGGGGGGTGGGGTGGTTGGGGGAAACTTTTTCCTATATCTTTCCTCAACGGATTTGCAACTTTTCCGTATCGTATCTCCGTCCGCGCTGCAGCCTAACATCGAGGAACTGGCCGCCTGTTGCTGGGGATCGACTTCGGGAGCTCCAACCATGGGAGCCTGCGGAATTAACATCGACGAGCTTGCGGTCCCTTGGTTAGCGACCTCAAGAGTCAAGAGTCAATTTAATTGTCATTTGGACCCCTTGAGGTCCAAACGAAATGCCGTTTCTGCAGCCATACATTACAAACAAATAGACCCCAGACACAACATAATTTACATTTTACATAAACATCCATCACATTGCTGTGATGGAAGGCCAAAAAAAACTTATCTCTCCACTGCACTCTCCCCCCCCCCCCCCCCGATGTCAGAGTCAAAGTCAAAGCCCCCGGCTGGCGATGGTGATTGTCCCGCGGCCATTAAAGCCACGCCGGGTGGTGCAAGGTCGCACACCGGGTCTTGATGTTGGAGCCCCCGGCGTGCGCTCGCAGAGTCCCGTGGCCATTCTAAGCCGCGCGGGGCGGTGATGTCAGGCCCCGCTCCAGGAGCTCTTCGACCCCGCAACTCGGGCGGGAGAAGTCGCCGTTGCAGGAGCCCTGAAAAGCGGTCTCCCTCCAGGGACCCGCGGGCTCCCGGTGCCGCCGTCCGCAGACCCGCAGTTGCAGCCTCCGAATCAGCAGCAGCAGCAGCAGCAGCAGCGCTCCACCACCGCTCCACCCGCTCTGGACTCGGCCAGCTCCGCGACGGTGAGGTGAGTCGGCACCAGAGTCCCCGGTCTTCTTCTGTTGGAGGCCGCTCCTCATTGCAGCCCCAACGACAACGGAGACCCGACAAGAAAAGGTTGGGTCTCCCGTGCAGGGAGAGATTTAAAAGTTGCCCCCTCCCTCCCACACCCCCCCCCCCCCCCCACACACATACCCCAACAAAAAAACTAACAAAAACTACATATAAACATAGACAGAAAATAATAAAAACGCAGACGGGCTGCAGAGGCCGCTGCTGACGAGAGTCGCGCCGCCTACCGAACTCCCTGACCTACTTCGGGAGCTCCAAGCCGCTGGAGCTTCGTCCGCCCCGATCGCGGGAACTTCGATCCCCTCGACGTGGGAGCTTCTATCGCTGGCTGTGGGAGCTTCGATCACCCTGACTGCGGATAGTTCGACTGCCCCGTCCGCGGGAGAATAAGGAGGAAAGAAGATGAGACATTGTGACCATGTGGGTTTTTTCGAGGTGCTAATTGGCTTCATTAAACATGTAAGTTGTCTAGTGTGTAGGATAGTGTTTGTGTATGGGAATCACTGGTCGGTGGGAACTCGGTGGGCCGAAGGGCCTGTTTCCGTGCTGTACCTCTAAACTAAACTAAACTAAACTAAAAACTAAACTTTATTTCCTTTCATCACAGTGAGGAATGTGGGGGATGTTAATGGTAACTTTTATGTAGTTGTGTCTTGTTGCTTTTTGGTATGACTATGGCTAATCAAATTCCTTTTATGTTTTTACATCCTTTAGTAATAAATTAATTACAATACAATATAATGCAATTAAGTTTTATCTTGGTATACTTCGTTGTCACCTTCTCCTCGCTATCAATGATCTATTCTACATTAAACTGCAACAACTTTGATGCCTCGTTTTCACACCTTAAACCTCATCTCTATATCTCTCTGGTCCCCTGACTCTCAGTCTGATGAAGGATCTCGACGCGAAACGTCACCCATTCCTTCCGTCCAGTGATGCTGCCTGTCCCGCAGAGTAACTCCAGCATTTTGTGTCTATCTTTGGTGTAAACCAGCTCTTGCAGTTTTTTTCCTACATAAACCAGAAAGGAAGTTGTGAGAGAGAAGACATTTTATTTGGTCCACTGTTTGGTAAAAATACAATATCCTTTGTGATTATTTTGATTGTTTTAAATAATCTGAAACATGCAGATTTTCATTTTCTTCAGAATTATTAAACATGGAGAAAGCAATTTGGTTAATGAGGTTGTAAAGGAAAATTAAATACGTTGGTAGATGAATGATGCATTTATTAGGTATTATCTTGGTTGTTCTGTTGAAGGGAATTTGCACTGGAATAGTTAAATAATGCAAACTAGAGATGGATCCTTTATATACATTTCAAGTAATAGCTCTGAAGGCGTTCCAGGTGGCAGTGTATTGCTGAACCACAGAGAGGAGGTCTGATTTCTTGTTGCAGTAAGTAACTTAATCCCATCCTTGGTGGTGATAGGATTTTAATTCAGCCTCCATCGTTTGGCTTTGGGTGGTGAAATATCAGCCAAGTTCTTACTACTGTCTGGGGACTCCTACAGCATGATGTGCATATTTGGATGTCAGGTGGGGATGTGATTGCTCTAAGTGTAAGGCCCATCAACATTAAGTACCCGAACAGCCCTTCCTGCCAAACTCAATCTTTTGTGAGAGATAGTAAAATATATTGTAGTGGCATGCATAATCTTCTTAAAAGGGCATTATGTGTTTTTCTAATGGCCTTTAAAAGGAAATCATCTCATTATGACAGTGGAATTGCTTCCTACATAAATTAGCAGGGAAATGCCACCTTTCAAAAACATGAGGTACTTCGGAAGAAGCAATGAGTCATTTGATTTTGTGACACACTGATTTTATTGATGTTATTTGGAATAACATTTTATTATTTGTTGAACCAATATTATGAAATATTTTAATGTAGTATGTATCAGGCACAAGATAATACAAATGCAGAATCTGGAATTCTATTTGATTGCATTATTAAATATGACATTGGTTCAAATTGCTCAGAATCTTGTAAAAGCAGCATATGTCTACTAAAACAAGTGACGTTTTGCATAGTTTACCGATGCAATTCAGAAGAAAAATGGTACATTTTAATGGAGACACATGCAGTTGCTATTACTTAAAATATGATTTTCTCAATTGGTTCACAATTATACTGGAAATACATTTTCAAATCTCTCACATAAAGGCAACATTTCTTTCAACCAATATTCCTGGTGAAATCACTTGATGACCAAATGTAAAGGCACATTTGTAAATTAACTTAATGGTGAAAAAAGGAGATTCAAAATAATTTTAAAATACATTAGTTTGACAATATTCCTTTAACATTTTCCATAACAATGCACAAATATCTATTCACATTTCATAACCCATATCCACTGATAAAACAGGAATGAAAGTAATTCAATATTGCATTCCATCATCCTTTTTGAAAGCTAAGTAAAATGATTCTTCTGTCAATCATACTTTGACAGGGTGGAATCAATTTTTTGGGAAAAATCAGTGTGACTACTATAATGATGGTTCTCCCAAGGAATAACGCAGGTGAGCTAACACGGTGAGATTTTTCTTACCGATATGACATTGCAGCCCTGAATAAACTAACTTCTAATACAAGACTCCCACTAAGAGCTGCACTTGAAAGGTTTACTTGAGATTGACTGAAATTTTGGATCGTAGGAACCATTTCATGCCATATGATTGGAAAGTTTACTTACCCCAAGTATTTTTCTGATCTTGGGCCAGAAGTGTAGGCGGGTGGGTCTTCATCAATTTTGCATGGTCAATTTTGTCGCGTTGATAACAGAGCACATCTGAGCAGTGTGTATTCAGGTAGATTTGGCGATGGATTTTGACTAAAGCTTTTTTGCTGTTCAATTGCAGGAAGTGTTGCATATATTTGAAATCTACAAACATAAATAATGCCCACCTTAACATCATCTAGATTGTAAAAAGTTGTGGGAGTAAAAAGGGGCTGTAAATCAACTCTCTCTAAATTTATCTGAATCTCTTCCTTCTCACCCGCTGTGCATGTGACTAGTTTCACCTCATCAAAATGTTATACCAATATATATTCAAAGCCCTTTCCAAAACCTTGAGAACTTTCAAGTAGAAAATGCCAAAAGTCATCCTGCATGTAGAAACACTCAATTAGGCCATTTTCAGATCATGTACTGGAATCGATACGGAAATATTGATATGAATGGACACCAGGGTTTTCTGCTTATAAAACCTGCATATTGATTTATAATCATGTTCAACGAGCCCAAGCACGTGAGCGATGGAATGGTCCAGTGTCTTGGGCCCGCAGCTACCTCCTTTGGCCATGACACATTCTTGTGGACTTCACAAGACAGTTGGTTTCTTCATTGATGTCCACTTCAAACCCAACAACAAGGTGGCATGGGTTAAACCTCTCACTCACTCTCTATTGTATATAACATCAAATTATTTTAATGTGGAAAAGATATCACTTACTGCACATAATGCTGGCTTTGCCAGAACTTAAGATGTTGTCAAATCAAAGTCTATAAATAATACATCTCTTTCAACCTTTCATTGACATTTATATCATAATCAATAATATTTATCCACTATTGCTGACGTATGTCACTACAATGAAATAAAAAAATATCTGCAACTTGTACAAAATAATGACCACAGAATAATTATGTATTGACTCGTGCAGATGAAGTTGTATTATTGATATTCTTTCACTCAGAGGAAAGGCTAGAAGCTTACATCCATTTATAGAGTAGTACAAAAAGTTTTCCAGTCCACTGAAAGTACTGGCACTGTATGTTGTCATATATTTTTCAATTTCATATTTTACTTTATTTTAAATTCCATCACCCATTCACAATGTGGCTGACAGCAGAAGTAATTTATTTTTGTTTTAATTTGTTGCACATAATAGGAATTCATGAAAATTGAACCTTTTCATACCATCAGTGTCCAATTTTCTTTGTAAAGTTGTCTTTCATTGTCATTAAATGCCTTTAATTACTTGTTAAAAATGGCAATTATCTGCATTAAACTGGGTTTTGTGCTATGATTGCATTTTAAAGCAAAAAGCTTAAATATGTAGTATTCCAAAATGATATAGACAATTTGCATAACAAAAGAAAATTACTTGATCACGATAAAGATGAAAGACTAGTAAATGATGAATTGCATATCTTAGTTTCCTATTAGTGCATTGCTGACAGCCACCTGTTCCACCGGTTTGAAGAGGAATCCACAACCGATTGAAAGTAATTAGAAGAAGGATTGGAGGACAATTGACATTCTTTTTATGTAGTTGGTGAGATGTGTTTGAAATTCTTGGCCTGACAGGTGAGGGGGGAACGTTTAAGATGAAGGGGGAGTGATTTAATAGCAACGTGAGGGGTAACTTTTTCACGCAAAAGGTAGTGGATGTTTGGACTGAGCTGCCGGAGGAAGTAGTTGAGGCAGGTACTATCGCAACATTTCAACAGGACAGGAAAGGTTTAGAGGTATTTGAGCCAAAAGCAGGCATGTGGTACCAGTGTACATGGGTCATGTTGGCCGGTGTGTGCAAGTTGGGCCAAAGGACCTGTTTCCATGCTGCAAGACTCTAAGGCAGAAGCACAGCACAATGTAAAAACTGTACAATGAGGCATTTGAAGTGATGTGATCTATAAGGCTGCAGGCCAAGCAGATAAAAGAGGAATTGGTTCTTTGCCTGCTGGTGCAGACTATATGGGCTTTATGACCTCACTCTGTACTGCAATGACAATTTTCAGTTGAGTTATTTAGCGTAAAGTGAATGATACCTTCCTTATGTGCTAGGTTTAAAAAAATATACATACACTATATATCCAGGTATTTTAACCTTCATTCATCTTCCTGCAATCAGTATTTCAAATGTTTGCCATTTGACATTGAAAATTAATGTTCCAGGAATAATACCTCATGATGATACCATTAATGTTCACATCGAAAGCTTGCTGATTATAGTGAGTGCTGTGACTTGTACGTCTATCGCTCGTGTCGTAGATGAGCAACAAGCCTTTTTTTCCGACAAATTTTATGTTCATCAAGATTCAGAATTAAAATGTGCCCTTTTGAACTGGAATGATGATATAAATGCAAATTTTAATTGCTAATCTGCAATTCTATTTTTAGTTATTAGTTCCATCAATTAGATTTACTATGGCCTTTCAACAAACACTGAAGCCATCGAAACATAATTGGCAGTCAGTTGTACTTTGTGTTTGAAATCATTTCCTGACAAGTAGTATTGTCTGCTTTTTGCCACAGAGCCCTCTTGTGCCTGAACCAAGTGGGGGAAACAGTACTTTGAGTGGATGTAAAGGTGGATTATGAAAGCTGCATTTAAATGGAAAATGTATGTTAAATTTAAATTAAAAAAAATTATTTATGAAACAATGGATCGTACTGTATATTTCTCAGCAAGAGATTTCTAATTATTTTGTCTTTCTCATTACAGTGAAGTGCTCGGAATATCATACTGATAGGAACCACTCCTCTCCACCATGTGCATCTTCTCACCAATGCCATAAAAAAGAGCAGGGGTAAGTGCTGGTTTTCTCAATGTTACTAGTGTGGGTCGATTGTAATTATAAAACGTGCCAGGAATTGCATATTCTTGGCACAAGCAGGTTTTATTCACAAGAATCACAATGAAAATGTTCACCCAAGACCTTGTTGTTGATATAAATGCACCTGGATAAAAAAGAACACTTGTTTCTGCAAAGCTGAAGTGGCGTTTGACGTGTAATATACGGCACCTCAAATGCTCTTGCGACTTACTCGAGGTCATTGAGATAGGAACCTATGCCAAAGACTCCAGATAGATTGTAAATGCTGTATTGTCAAAATTGCCCAAATATAACTTTGTATCACAGCCTAAATGGCAAATTGGTTTCCAATCATTGATAAATGTTGGTCGGAAGACCTCCCAGCAAAGTACGTAGAAGGTAAAATATTAACAGAAAATGGTGACAGCATTGAGTAGACCAGGCATCATCTAAGGAGAGAGAAAGGAAGTTAATGTTTCAGGATAATAATCTTTCATCAAAATGAGAAAAAAATAGAAATCATACACATTTTAAGAGAATGATGAAGAGAACAAAGGAAATATCTGTGATCAGATGGAGACCAAGAGAGAATAAACGAGACAAGTGGTGCTGGTTGAAGAATGGTGCTAAATGCTTGAAAATCACAAGTGACGTGACTGGAGGAGTTGGAAGCAGTTGATTCCTCTCCCCACTGAACTTGATGCATCTTCGATTTACCACTTTTCTGGACAAATCAAATCCCATCATCACATATTCAACAGTCCCTGCCCCTCGGCCAATTCCCACCACCACATGTACCATTCAATGTCCTGTACTCTCCATTCATTCAGAGACATTCCCTTTATTCTATACAGGTTGAAACACATCTGATTTCCAACTTTTCTCCGTTCTACTGAAAAATCATTGACCTCAAACACAAGCTATTTCACTCTCCCCAGTTTGTGTCTCACCAGCTGAGTACATCGATATTTTCTCTTTTCATTTCCTATTTATCTTACTTTCCATTACTTGCCTTTCCAGTTTTCTGAATATGGTTCACTAGCAGGCCAACAGGTTTTGATAGATTTTAAAAGAATTTCTCTTGATAAAAATAATTTTAAATTAATTTTTGTTTTCCAAAACATCTAAAAATCAAGACCACACTTAAAAATATTTCAAATGCATGATGCATACCTCACACTGAGTAGACATGATTGAAAAGGAGTGGAATTGAGGGGTGAGAGCTCAAATTGCTAAATACATTTATTTAAATAATCGTGCATGGTGCCTAGACATGGATGAAACATTTCAAAAAACATTCGTAAGAGCAGCACATTCATTGCAAAATCAGCTAAATGGGATATTGTGAGTTCAGAAAATTCAGTGCAATATGTGTTTTGATTCTGCTTCCCTTCCACCTGTGTGGTCTGTGCAAGCACATCAGGCACGAAGTTCTTAAGAGCTTGAGGGCACAGCAGACCCATGCCAATTTTATGCAGGCTGTGGGGAGAGTGATATCCTTCCATGTATGATGTGCAATGAGACATGCATGTAAGTATTGTGGTTTTCTGTGGGACTATGAACAGTAATCACGTGTTACATCCAAAATTGTGTGAAATAACAGAAAAATAAATGTGTGTGTCCTCTCTCGTGGTAGGGATTTACAACGTGGCAGTTCTGAATGGAAGTCATTGCTTCAGATACTGGACCTGATATGAGGCAGTTTTACTTTCTCATGGCTTGCTGGCATTTGGCACTGTATGTCTCTGATGGCTATTTTTAAATCATGAAAGATACCAGGACAGGCTATGTGGCTAGGTTCAGTGAGAACTCCTCAATGTGCCATTTAATAAACTGGAGCATACTTTTTTATCTCATACTTGGGCCTTCACAATTATATGTGACCCACGTGGTTTCTTCCAATGAACGTTTCTACCACATGTATGCAGTTTAAACACAAATGAAAGTTTAAATATCATGGAAGCAACATCTGATTTGCACTGTGATGGACAACATGACTGCACACTCAACAATATTAAGAATCTTTTAAGGTCTTGACCACAGAGAATTGCCAGAGCTGAATCATTGAATATAGTCACGGCTCAGATGACAGATATTTCAGCTCTCGTAAAGTCAAGGGTTTTGGGAATAGGACAGGAAAGTGGAATTGGGGGCAAGATCGGGGTCAATGAACTTATTAAATGACTGAGAGGGCTCTTGCGGCTAATTACTGCTTTTATATTTTTCATGTCATCTTGTGGTGCAAAAAGATCATGTGACTCAAAGTCTAATCGACTGGCTGTTCTTTAAAGTACCATAAAACAACAAATGTAAAAGTATCAAAGAACAATTTTACATAGCGAAAAATTGTTCAGTTAAACTATTTAGTGAGGTTTACATTTTTGATTGATAAAACAATTCAATTTAAAAAGTGACACTTTAAAAAAAAAAAAATGTGTAAAACAACACTTTGCATATCTGTCAACATTCTCCCAGTCTGGGTGTCTGAAGCCTGACCATTTTATGATTTGTTTTAGGGATGATTTCTCTTCATAGTTCCTGGATTTAAATAAATGCATGTCATTTTTCTCAAAAGAAACCTTGTGCTGCTTTCTATGTATATAGATCTTGTGATAAAGATTAATGAAAAATTGAAACGTAACTATGCATGAGCATCTTGAAAAGGTTGTGTGCAATGCATCATATTTCTAAATGATTTAATTTAGAACACACATGACCCCAATTTTCTTTGCCTGCACATGGGAATGGCAAAGCATTCATGTCTGACAATTCCAGATACAAACTGTTTCCCCTGTCTGTCATATGAATACCAAATTTTAAATCATCATCATCATCGTTGTAAACATCAACGGGCACGGTGCCTTACAATGCTATGTACGACAGTGATAGCAACTTCTACTGAAGTGTGGATGGCTGTTGGCTCGCTCGGAGCTCGTCCACCCTTTGACAGGTCTTGTTTTTGGTCCTGCTGTGGGTCCACAGCCCCCTCCTCACCTGGCAAACCACGGGATTACATGGCACCTGTGGCGGGGGGTACTCCTAAATGTGTTTATATTATGATGCAGACCCAGAAAACTGAGCAAAAGTGCAAGCAAACTACTTACTTGAATAAAAAGATATGTTTATGTTTTTTGGTCTTTTCTAAATAAATAAGTTTACTTAAATATTTTGGAGTACATTTTGAATTATCTGTTATTTTCCGTGAAGAGATGCTCAGAAATTATTCTTTGGCTTCATTTTTCAGGTACATTTTCTCCATTATCTTCTCAAACCGTTTTTGTTGAAAATTTCATTCGGCATTCAAACTTGTCCATCAACAGAATTGTAAAGTAAGGCAGATGAGTCATGCAAAGTGTCATGATGAGAAAAGTAATCAGTTCTTACAGTATTAGCCCCATGACATCTGTTATAAGTCTGAGATGGGGAAAAAAACAATACATTTCAGAGTCCATCAATTATTCTGCCATTAATCACGACTTAATTCTTCCATATTTGGAATTAAGTGTTTTTTTACTGAGTTCTGTCAAATAGAGTCCTGAAGATTAATAATTATAAAATCATAATCTTGCAGCTCTAAGGAGAGTTTGATCCAATGTGAATATGCTGGCTATTTTAAAGTACTATCAAATTAGTTCTGTTCTCTGGAACTGTGTTGTCTTGATATTTATGTTTGTTTGAGCATAAATGCTGAATTTTGAAATGAATTACCTACAGTCCTCATGAGATGAATATTGAATGAAGAGACAATCTATGATACTTCATTATGCAACAGCAGAAATTCGGATAACGGATTACGAGACAAGAAAGAGAGAGATGCTGGCAGGCGTTTTTTTCTTTTTTCTTAATAACATTAAGCAAAAACTACACCTCCTACTTGGATATTGCCAGAACAGTCAGTCTATGTACTTCCCTCAGTTTGAGTAAACCATTGCTCAGTCAAGTTTAGATGGCAACAGTGCCTATGTTATGCAATAATTATGTTCTTCAATCAAGGGGCCAAAAGAAAACAATAGCAGCATCATTAGAGTTTCAATCAAACAACTTCCAATTAGACTGCTTTATATGATTGGCTTGACTTCCTTCTGTCTAGGAGCCATCGTCTTTCCTTGCCATGACCTCATTCCAAAGCTATGATGCCTTGTTTGTAACCTTATACTAGGTTAATTCCCGGAATGGCGGGACTGTCATATGCTGAGAAAATCAAGCGGCTGGGCTTGTATACTCTGGAGTTTAGGATGAGAGGAGATCTTATTGAAACATATAAGATTATTAAGGGTTTGGACACACTAGAGGCAGGAAACGTGTTCCCGATTTTGGGGAAGTCCAGAACCAGGGGCCACAGTTTAAGAATAAGTGGGAAGCCATTTAGAACGGAGATGAGGAAACACTTTTTCACAGAGTAATGAGTGTGGAATTCATTGCCTCAGAGGGCAGTGGAGGCCGCTTCTCCGGATACATTCAAGAGAGAGCTAGATAGAGCTCTTAAAGATAGCACAGTCAGAGGATATGGGGAGAAGGCAGGAACGGGGTATGGATTGTGGATGATCAGCCATGATCACATTGAATGGCGGTGCTGGCTCGAAGGGCCGAATGGCCTACTCCTGCACCTATTGTCCATTGTCAGTTGTTTGAACACCATACCTTTCAATCAGCAAAGTCAAACCCTTATTCTACACAATGGCCTGTATCATATTTTTAAAAATCTGTTTTCACACAAAAGTCGAAGTAAACATTGAGTTGGAGATCTTTGTGCTTTCCCTTAACCTACGGAACATACTCAATCTATCCACCTAAACCTAAATCATTATATTAGGACAAAAAAAATAAACTCCTGCAGTTGAGTTGAGATGAGAGGAATTGCCCCTGGATGTAAAGGTAACAATTGACTCTTTGTAGCATTGAGGAACCTGGGTAGAAAAAGCAGAATCTTCAACTCTTTGGAATCACTTCCAGCAGCAGGAGAGTGGTGATGTATTTTGGAGATCAGATATCGTAGGTCCTAGTCATTGTCAAAGTATAGTTGGCTTGTGAATATATACAACTCAGGCTTTCTTTGAGTTATTTTCCAAAGAATAACTGCCCTCACTATTTCTTCTTTCAGAGTGTCACACTATTTACTTTTAAATTCATTTGCTAATTTATTGCTCATTCTTTACGACTATGAAAGTCGTTCTGTTTTGGATGCATTATTGTTCACTGTGAATACTGCTCTCTAATGTGATATCACTCCACAAATCTTGTTACTGCCTGTTTGATTTCCAAAAGAATGCATTTCAGTAAATGGTGAAAATATAATGATTCAGATAGCAGTCTATTTTGAGATCTATTGCTAACTTTCATAAATTTGAGTAACTCACTCTCATCCTATATTTTACAATTGTGATTAACTGGCTGTTCATAACGCTCCCTCTCTCACAAATGCAGATGGCCTGAATGAAGCCATAAGCATTTCCTGAATATAGACCATGTGTATATTGCCTCAAACTTTATTTTAGTGATTACTGTGGAATAAGATCAACCACTCTTTCAAGCAATGCATTCAAATGTTAAGGAATTTGTTAGATTCTGTTGTTTTTTTCATTATCAGCATGTTCACCCCAGGGATTGAAAATGTAGGCTAGCATTTCCAGGTCAACGCTGATGGAGTGCTGCACATTCATTGGTGGGGTAGAAGAGAAGAACTTTAGGTTGAAATATTGAACAAGAAACTCTGTCTGCTCTCTTGGGTTAATGTAAACAACCTCTTTTGTGCTACTTGTGAAGGAAAATCTGGTGCATTCTCCCAGGTGCCTTGGCCAACATTCCTCACTCAACATCAAAATGCTACAAAAGTATTTTTATGAAAACTGGTGAGAATTGCTCAAATGGATGCCCTGTATCATAAAACCAAAATGATAATTTTAAAGTATTTTGTTGGCATCAAAATATTTAGCTTTTTGAGGGACTGAGAAAACTACTTTAGAAATGAGCACTATATTTCAACTCAGGAATTAATATAGCATAGAGTCATAGTCTGAGAGTTGCACAACATGGAAACAGCCCCTTCAGCCCATCTTGTCTTTGCCGATCAAGTTATCAATTTGGGCTGGTTGCCTGCATTTGGCCCCTCGCTATCTAACTTTCTGATCCATATGTTTTCTGTTTCTGTTTCTCCAGCTTCCTTTGACAGTCCATTCCAGATTTGGGCTACTGTCTGAGTGAAAATGTTTCTCCCGGGATCCCTTTTAAATCTCATCCCTCTCACTGTAAACTTATGCCTCCAGGTTTGGAATTCTCTACTCTGGGGGAAAAAAGACTGAATATTAACTTTATCCATGCCTCTTTAGATCTTGTACACTTCAATAAGATCATCCCACGGTTTCCTGCACTCCAACAAAAAGCCCCAAGCTATCCAGCCTCTTCTTATAACTCAAGGATCAAGAGTCCATAGTCAAGAGTGTTTATTGATTTAACAAAGGTATCTGCTATGGTCATGCTTGTGTACTAAAATAAAGTGATCTACAAAGCCATCCCCAATTTGCATTTGCTTTCACCAATGTAACATAAACCACATTGGAAACGCAATACAAAAAGGTGGAAGAAATATACATTAAAGTGGCAGAAAATACAAGTTAATCATATTCTCACCTGCACAATGTCTTTTGGTTCCTGGATAGTGAGACAAAGGAAATATTTCAAAGGGAAAACTTCCTTTGTTCATTCTTCCATCTCGATTGACACTATCCCTTTCTCATGGTGCGTTTTGCATACAACTGCAGAAGGTACAACACCTGCCTCGAAATATGTCCCTTTCTATAAGACACAAACAATCCTTCTGGGCAAAACAGCAATTTGTCTGCACATTTAGTTTAGTGCATTGTTATGCCTCAAATCAGTGTCTCCAATTTGTAGAAATGCTGCTTAAAATCAGCTGATCCTAATATCAGAGAGAGCATTTGGATCATCTTATCTGTATTATCTTTTTAAATTGTGACAATTTTAACATGCCAGTAAAAATTCAGAAAAAATGTGGCAAATTTGTATGGTGTTTCATTTTGAAAATATGTCAGTCACAATTTGTTTTCTCAAATGTAATCGAGAGGTTTTAAATGTAGAGAAGTGATTAATGAAAGAGAATATTCCCTAAATTGAGGAAAGACACAATTGCTGGAGTAACTCAGCGGATCAAGTTCAAGTTCAAGTTCAAGCGAGTTTATTGTCATGTGCCCCTGTATAGGACAATGAAATTCTTGCTTTGCGTCAGCACACAGACCATAGTAGGCATTTACTACAAAACAGATAAGTGTGTCCATATACCATGATATAACTATATACACACATGAATAAATAAACTGATAAAGTGCAAATAACAGAAAATTATTAATAATCAGAGTTTTGTCCGAGCCAGGTTTAATAGCCTGATGGCTATGGGGAAGTATCTATTCCTGAACCTGGTGATTGCAGTCTTCAGGCTCCTGTACCTTTTACCTGAAGGTAGCAGGGAGATGAGTTTGTGGCCAGGATGGTGTGGGTCTTTGATGATACTGCCGGCCTATTTGAGGCAGCGACTGCGATAAATCCCCTCGATGGAAGGAAGGTCAGAGCCGATGATGGACTGGGCAGTGTTTACTACTTGGAGAACACGGATAGGCGACGTATCAGGTCAGGACCAGTCAGTCTGTGGAAGCTTCCCGCCCCAAACCGTCACCTATCCATGTTCCCCAGGGATGCTGCCTGACCTGCGGAGTTGTTTCTTCCATGTTTCTTGTTCCTTGTTTCAACCCACCCCAAATTAAGGTTACTTGTCAATAATTTACAACTGGAAAATATTTGAAAGATGTACCTTTATCTTGGTACAGTTTGTTTGGCGTTAAAATCTTCTAGAGCTCAGATTGTGAGAGCTGAAAAGTATATAACATGTTATTCTTGAGAAGGTCCTTGATTATCATCATTAGCTCTTGCAACAAGACCTGTTGGTTCCACAAATAGGTGTTTATGTATGCTCTGAAATATAGAGTACTTAATTGACATTTGAGTACATGGAACAATTATTTTATCACGACCCATCATTTTATGCATTGTTTATAGACTCCAGCTAGGCGTTCAATACCATCATCCCTTCCAAGCTGGTTACCAAGCTCACGGAACTGGGCCTCTGCGCATCCCTCTGCAATTGGATCCTCAACTTCCTCATCCACAGACCACAATCTGTTCAAATTGGCGGAAACACTTCATCCTCAGTAACAATTAGTACGGGAGCATCTCAAGGCTACGTGCTCAGCCCCCTGCTTTACTCACTCTATACCCATGACTGCGTAGCCAGACATAGTGCGAACTCCATCATCAAGTTCGCCAATGACACCACTGTTGTTGGGCGAATCGTGGATGGGGACGAGTCAGAGTATAGAAGTGAGATCGACCGACTGACCAAATGGTGGCAGCATAACAACCTGGCTCTCAACATCAGCAAGACCAAGGAACTGATTGTGGACTCTGGTAGGGGAAGCATGAGGACCCACAATCCTGTTCACATCAATGGAACAATACCCATTGATCAATACCATTAAATTCCTGGGTGTGCATATTTCCGAAGATCTTTCCTGGACCCAGCACACCGATGCAATTATAGAGAAGGCACATCAGCGACTCTACTTCCTGAGAAGATTACGGTGATTCGGCATGTCGAAGAGGATTCTCCTAAACTTCTACAGGTGCATGGTAGAGAGCATTCTGATTGGCTGCATCGTGGCCTGGTTCGGCAATTTGAATGTCCAGGAGCGAAAAAGACTACAAAAAGTTGTGACCACTGCCCAGTCCATCACCGGCTTTCATAACTGGAGTAAACAGTCACAGATTTGGAAAAGGGGCTGTGCTGATTAACATTCTGGGGGCATGTGCATTTTTGGTTAATTACAAAGTCTGAGTCCTCTAGATTAGAAATTTGTGGGTTTTGATAGAGTAAGAAGAAGCATGCATTTAGACTGAAGAAGGGTCTCGACCCCGAACGTCATTCATTCCTACTCTCCAGAGATGCTGCCTGTCCACTGAGTTACTCCAGCTGTTTGTGTCTACCTTGCATTTTGTTTAATATATATTGCAGCTGAATTCAACAATTTGTTGCGGGGAAGAGGCAGAAACAAAAGTGTGTGTGTACATTATCACTGTTTGATTGACTACTGGTGGAACAAATGTGTTTGAGTCGGCATTTTTTCTCATGGCTTCAAACATTTTGTTTAAGATTCAACATATTCCTCAGGCCACTGCCATCACCTTCCAAACCAGTGCATTGAGCAGAATTATTACTCAACACCATTGAGTATTGCTTTCTCTAGCGAGTTATTTTGTTTGTGAACGTACTAATTCATTAAATTAGGAGCATAATGATGCATAACTGCTTGTCACAAGGAATATTTTGTTTGAGATCGATGCTTTCATCTTTAAATCTTCCACAAGTGATTTTTTTTTTTCAAGATTCTCAATGGAGTGGAAAATGGAATGAAATATATTTCTAATCATTTTCTAATCTTTTTTCATGCTGAGTTGTATTTGAGTTAAATCAAGTTGTATTTTGGCACCTATTTAAGTAATATAAAGATATTCAATAATGCGTTGTTTATCTTATGTGGTGAAGACTAAATTATGCCATGGTGTGCCGTAGTTGACTTTTGTTCTGGGTAAAATGCAGTAATAAAGAGGCTGTTAAATTCTCCCGCTGGGACAAACAGCCCTATTCCGCTTCACTAGGGATGCCTGCGAGAAATCACTCTAGAATCTATCTCGTAGCAAATTGCTGATCCTTTCAAAAGAAGATCATTTTTAGCCTACTCCTTATATTGGACAAGATGTGAGCCTGTTTGTTGGGATGGTTAGTATCTGTGCAATTTCTTGGACACAGCTAAATCAAATTGTAGAGATTTGGGAATGTGTTTGTAAAATTGTTCTCTGAATAACCATCTTCGAATGCTTATAACCCACACTGGATCTGTGTGAAAGCAATCAGCTCGTCCCTCTCCCATCAACCTTACAAATAATTTCCTTTCTCGTACTCATCCTGCTCTCTTTCAAACAGTAAAATATGTCTCCACTATTTTTCCTGGCAGTGGATTTCACGCCATAACCACTTGCTACATAAAAATAGTATTTTCTCCTGTTGCTTTTTAGCCTTTTTGCCATTCACCTTCCTCGATTCAAAACTCCTTTAGGCAATTTCAACCTTACCACTGTCTATTCCTCTTTATGATTTAATAGTAAGATTAAACGAGAACTTACCAGTTTGAAGTTTGATCTGTATTTTATGAAGAGTTACGATGAGGGATTACGTGAAGAAGCCCGCCCCAGGACGCATTGCGGCATAACTTCAAAGCAGCGGTGTGGAATCACAGACAGACACGTATTTGAAGTAACATAGTAAAGAATAAAGAGACATCAATTATCAGTTTGATCCATGTAATGAGGGTGGGAGCGGAGGGCACGTAATCCCTCATCGTAACTCCTCATAAAATACAGATCAAACTTCAAACTGGTAAGTTCTCGTTTAATCTTACTATTTTACTTTCGGTCACGTGAGTGACTTCGTGAAGATTTCAAAGCTCTGTGATTTCAAACCGTGTAACAGCTTATATCACTCGCTGCCGAAGCCTTTGAGGGAGGAAGCGTGTTATCATAATCAACCAATGATTCTGTTTATAGAAAAAACCAATGGTATTTTTACAATAACACTGAAGAATTTTAAATGCTCCCCTTGGCTAATTTGAATATTTGCAGATTGGAATCTTCCTGCAAATAAAAACAGGTTTTGTCAACAGTATATAATTATTTATTTTTCTGAACGTTTTACCCCCACTATTCTGCTGTAGCCAGGATGTGGTTTACAGGCACGTCCATTCTTTTGCCGTTGACGTGGAAGCTTCTCCTGTGGGATGACAACTTTATACATGTTAGTTTATCCCAGGAGCTTTAACCTGCTTGAGCCATTTCAAAAAAGGCTTGTTACCCGACCACAAGGTGTTTTGTGACCAACCCACAAGGCTTTTCATCTCCCTCGCATAATTAGGTTGTGTCTATGTAAGGTAATAGGGTCTTGGCACATACCGTGTTTTCTGGCGGGTAGCCCGGTTTTATGACTGGATAAGGTGTTCCTGGTCTGGTTTGACCATTCCCTGAACAAATGATAGAGATCTGGTCTGAAGCTGTGAGCATGGTGTCCAGTTGAAAATAGGAGTAGTGACTGGACACTCTGTGCTGCTCCATGTGCCTTTAACATATGTTTTAGTGCATAGAAGGTTCAGGTTTAGGACTCTGGCTGGTGGGATCCCCTGAAGTGTGGTTAACCACTGTGACATCCCATATATAGGTGTACCTAGTCTAGGGGTTTAGAGTTTTAATACCCTTCAAATTTACCACCAGCCAGTGACCCCATGGCCTGTTGTCCTGTAGCTGTTTTGAAAAAGAACAGGCAGGGCAATTCTAGCTGTGTTGATGGCACTGTAGCCGAATCCTTCATCATGATGAAGGTTCTCCAGGAATTCCAGTTCGTAGTACCTGTATCGGATGAGTAGGTTCTCCCTGTAGCCTTGCAGTACTTCTCTTGATGCTGGACAAGTGTTGTAGTCCAGTGGATGTTCAAAAGGATGCTGACATGGTGTCGATTATTCAGTATAACAATCCCAGTCCCAGAGGCTTGCGCAGAATCTGCAGCTCAGGAGCTTATTTCTCATGGCACAGTTGATTTGTGCCCGGCTCCGATATTAATAATTCTGGGTACTGGAAAAACACCATCCAAGTTTCAACAGCCATGTCATGGCGTGAAGTGAAACAAGGGCTGCGTAAGTCCGTCAGGTACTATCAAATACCTGAAGCAGAATCCTTTTGTACTGTGCGTTGTTCTCGATTGGTGAGGCAGAAGGGAAAAATACATAAAATTAATTTCACCAATGCAGCGTGAACGCATTTGTCTATCAATATTATAAATACATTCTTGAATGACAACATGACCTATAGGTCAGAAAAGTTAATATATATAGCTGACGATCTTTCTGCTGGAACTATCTGTCCCAGAGAAAATTTTTTAATGAGGATTCCACTGGCCCAGGGTCTGGTTTCCCCCCGCGACATACATAGGACATCCCCAAACACCTGGTGATATAGCGTTAATGCAAATAATCGATATCAGTTTCACATTCCATTTTAATTGTCATTGTCAGTGTACAGTACAGCGACAATGAAATGCATTAATATCTGTTGCATCATATAGCTTAATAGTTTTGTTAACTTTATATGAAAACATCTAATTGATGTAGTCCTTAATATTATGTGACCTGGTGTCTGTCACTGTATTTTCCTTACCGCCCAGGTAAGTTGTTGATAGTCAAATACATCTATGGATATACCATTGCCAAATTGGTTTGACCAACTTCTCATATGATACCGACTTTATGCTGCCATATGGTTAATATAGGCCACCTCCATAGTGTAGTCTATTTATACCCATACATGCAAGTGCTTTAAAACTCATAAAATTCACCCGAACATTTTTTAGATAATTAATGCCCAGTATAAGTGGTAACCCCACCACTGTCTTTCTGATATTACTTCAGTGGGTAACTTCATGAGATGCTCAATGACAACCTATATGTTGTTTTTGATACTAACATCTGAATGATGTAGACAGAAATGGTACCATTTTTTCCCAATTACTCTGTTATTTGTCGAGTAGTTGGTAGTTTGACCATTACTTTGTGCTTGTTTGTGCCAATTCAACTATGTTGTCTCTTGGCATCCTTATAGTTACGTGGACTGAATTAATATGAAAGCCAAGATAGTCCAAGAAAGCGCTCTATATGCTGGTAGGAACCAGACCCACCTACCTCCATGGTTATTGGCGGTTTTGTGTTTTCTGTTTTCTGAGTGCTTTTGTTCTGAGGATGTGCTGGCGACGTTGGGGGGGGGGCACATTTTCCAGGGGGTCCGCGGCGGGCCCTGATCTAAAAGATCTTTGGGGAAAGTGCGGCCCCAAGCTTTCACCAGTCCCATATTCTAGACATAGACTGGTGGATGCCGTGAGGTGCTGCTGTTAGGGTATCGAAAGTCGTGGTTTGCTCGTCCCTTGGCCTGCCCTCATGATGCCGAAGGTTTTTGATACCTCTTCGATCTCCTTGAGCTTTTTGTTCAGATCTCTCCCAAATAGCAGTGAGTCTGCCTCCGCTGCTGGGCTTTGCTCAAGCCTGCATCTTTGAGATTGAGGGCAGGTGTTGTATTTCCCTTCAGAGATTATTTAGTTCGAATCGTGGTACACCTTAATACCAGCACTTTCTGGTGGCATGTGTTGATCTCGTTATCTCCACAGAACAAGCATAGGCTGTGATAGCTGACATCAGAAGCCTTCGGATCCGCTGTAGCTTGAGTTTTTATGCCCGCATAAGGGCCCCCACAACTTCCAGATTTTGCTGTTTTAGGCTTATTCCCCTTAAGGCCTCATAGTTCTCTGGTGCTGTATATTCTTGCTGGCTGCCATTGTTTTGGCTCCGGCGGTGCTCCAGCCCGTGGGGTTGCTACGAAGCGGTCCACGACACCCAACAGCTGTTCCTGATCCTGCACCTCATGCATACTCCCGATTTTGTCCGCCTGCCCCATTTGCAGACCAGCCCTGCCCTGGTCACCAATGCTAGCCTCCTGCTCCAGCCCGTGGTATGAGGGTAGCAAAGGGCAGTGCCTGAACGACACTATGGAGGAGGTGCCTGTCCTGTCTCACCGGGAGCGCTGCTGTTCCCGGTGGACCTTCTCCTCCAGGAGCTGCTAAGTGCAGCTCAGGCGGCTGTCTCTCTCTGCTTTGGTAGAGACATGTCCCCCTCCGACGAATCGGAGACGACCGGCCGTTTGGCTTCCTGGCCGCTTTCCCAGTCCGCCGTGTAGGCTCTGGCGAGACTGGCTTGGCTCGGTCTCAGGGATAGCGAAAACGCTCTGCGAGCGACGCTGCCGCCGGTTGCTGCCCCGCTGGTAGAGTTGGAGCGGGGCAGTTTCTCTTTGCGAGCTTTTTGCGTTGAGTTCCTGAAATCTGTAATAAAACACAACTGCAAACTCACCTTTCCAATGCCCAATTGCCGCTCCTGCAGCTCAGGCGGCTGTCTCTCCCCCTCCTGGGTGGAGAGACGTCCCAGTCCGATGTCAGCTCCACCGCCGGGTTTTACACACATCCAGCCCGCTGCTCAGGTGCTAGCGGGCTGGCTCGGTCGCGGTGTCGGGTTTGTGGACCGCCCGCTAAGCGGTCCACCCCTGTTTGCTGCCCAACGACGTCCTTTCGTCGAGCGGGCAGGTGCAGCATTTCCCCCCCCAAGCCCGCAGCTGATGCTGACGGCTTGGTGCAGTGTCGGGAGCGGGCCGCTGATTAGCGGTCCTTGCTCTCTCTCTCTCTCTCTCTCTCTGCACTCGGGCTGCTGCTCACCTGCACTCGGGCTGCAGCGCACTCCACGCCAGCACTGCACAGTGGGTCCCCTTACCGGCTCCGCAAATGTCGGAAGCCTCCTCCCGCCCGCCTGCCTGCCTCACCTGGACAGTACTCGAGGGCGAGCGAGGACTGAGGGGAACCCCAACGCAGTGCCAGCGCCGTCTTCCTGCGCTCTCTGGATGTCGCCCCTGTGGAGTGTTACCGGCACCGGCACAGCTCCCATCCATGGTCCGCCGGTGAGTGCGGTCCTTGTTGCGTCTTTCCTCCCCTCCCGCGAACGGAAAAAACTCCTCCCGGAGTCCAAGGGGGCCGCTTGCACGCCCTGCGGGGAACAAGCAGACGCAAAGGGGCTGTAACAGTAAAGGTAAGTACTTACCTAAACTTAGATTTTTTCTCGTTTCTTCGGGAGCCCTGGCTCCCGGCTGCCGCTTTGCATGTCTGAAACGTAATGCTGCAATGCGTCCTGGGGCGGGCTTCTTCACGAAGTCACTCACGTGACTCCGAAGTAAAATTACCTCTCTCGGATCCTCTTGTAACCTCCTCTCTTCCAGAGATACTATCCCAACAAAACTAAGTCCTGTAAACTTAGCATCATTTTATTAAAGAATAAAGAAGGGTCTCAACACGAAACGTCACCTATTCCTTCGCTCCATAGATGCTTCCTCAGCCGCTGAGTTTCTCCAGCATTTTTATCTACCTATCATTTTATTAAATCTCGTTTTCACTTGTCCTTTTTCACCCACTTTAAGGCCTTTGTTTTCCTTAATATGTGGTACTCGGAACTGGACATGATACTCCATATGTAGCTATCCTCATCTTTTGCTTGCTCATACTCTCTGTCTACTTTCAATAAATTAAGCACACAAACAAACAGACAATTCTATTGTATACCCTCTTTACAATTGTTTTTTTTATTTTTCTCATTTATCTAAAATGTATAATTTTGCATTTCTCAGCATTACATTTCATTTGTCACCTATCTATCCCCTTATTCCATCAGTCCATCTATATCTGCTTGAATTCTATTACCATTCTTCACACAGTTCACTACACCCACAACTTTTGTGTAATTGCCATATTTACTTTGATTAATTAATAGATTTGCAATGAAAAATATGGTCAGAAATTATGTTGTATTGCTCTGCATTTCAAAGTGTTGTTAGTGCACAGGCAATTTATGCTTGTGGAAATGATTGTGGATTGACGAAGAGTTAGAGATAAGTGTATTGTGAAATAGCAAATGTTGAAAGCATTCATCAAGTCAGGCAACATCTGCAGGAAGAGAAACAGCGATAACATTTCAAGTCAATGACATTTAACCAGAATTAGAAAAAGCTAGACATAGGTGAGGTTGTAAAATGTAGAGGTCATCCACGCTAAATTGACTTGGTCCTCAGTGAATATTTCTCCTCTCTTTTTACCACAGAGGAAGACATAAATACAAGGGGATTTGGGAAAGATAACGGTGAATGTCTTGAGAACAGTTAGTATGATAATCAAATAGTTGCTGAATTTCCAGAGATGAATGAAGATAGATAAATCTCCTAGGCTTTATCAGATATATCAAAGGGCACTGTGGGAAACTAGATAAGAAATTGCAGTCCTGGCTGAGATATCTGAAATCAGTAGACGCAGGTGAGATGCTGGAAGATTGGCTAATATTGTGTTTCCACTTAGGAAGGGCTGCAAAGAAAAACCTGGGAACAATAGATTCAGTTAGCTTTGCATCTATGGCTGTAAGTTACTGCAGAGGATTCTGAAGGATAAGATGTTTTTGCATTTGGATAGACAGAGGCTGATTAGGGATCGTTAGCATTGTTTTGTACATGGGAGATCGTCTCCTACACATTTGATTAAGCTTTTTTGAAGAAGTAACCAAGAAGGCTAACGAGGGCAAGGGACAATGTAGACATTGCCTATGTGGTGATCAGTAGGGCCTTTGAATAGGTTCCACAAGGCAGGCTAATCTCGAAAGTAGATCACATGGCATCCAAGGACAGTTAGCTGCCTGGATACAGATTTGGCTTAATGGATGGAAAGTGGAAGGTTGCTTTTCAAACTGAATCCCCACTCTCTTCTCATTGCACCTCTCCACAAGGCTGCCCATTTATATTTTACTATTCTCTGATCCGAGGACTAGAACAGTCCTTCCAGCTAAAGCAGCAATTCACATGTGCTATTGGTGATATGGTCATGGCTACATCAGCCCGGGGGGAGCATTTGAATGGATTTAGATGTTTACTTCTGGAACACCATATACTCATTTTGGACATCCAGTTCCATGTTACTTCAATTTGTGAACTCACTTATACACATTTGCCTCCGAAACTGTTCCGATGTTGCCAAATGTAAACTTAAGGAACAGTATCTCAGCTTCTAACTTGGAATACTGCACCCTTAAGATTCAACACTGAAGTAAACATATTTCAGAACATGCCTGATTTCTGACCTTTTCAGGTCAGGATAAAAGCATTAACTCAGTTTTTCTCTAAATGAACATTGTGTGACTTCCTGAGTATTTCCAGTATTTTCCACTTTAATTGCAGATATGCAGTATCTGCACGTTGAATGTTTTTATGAGTATTCAAACATAAGCATTTATTTTAGTTAAACTACTCCCAGCTCCATAAAAACACCATTCCAATTTCTATACTGCCTCTCAAAGAGTTAAAACCCAGGACAAAGAAAAGGATAGCATTATAATTGCATCATCTACGTGCTTTCAGTACCTCATCTCCACAGGAAGAAAATGACTATTTCAAAAACTTCAGTCATATATCTCCTACCTCATTGTGAATAAGGAAAAACATGTAATTGTGAGTCATCACAACTCAGTCTGAAGAACAGGCAGCTATTCAGAATTGTCATTTATTTTCAAAGTGATTTTAGAAATAGAACAAATATAACTGATCTACATTCTTTATTTATTCTACTGAGTTTAGAGAGGCAATTCCATAAATGATGATTTATCGAGCCAGCAAAGATTGTAGCAGCAGTTCGCCTACCCTTAAGAGGTGTAATTATTTGTGAACTGCAAAAAAAGTATATGCACACACACACATATATGCACACACGTACACGTGTGCACACACACACTCGCACACACTGCACACGCACAGGTTGATTAGCCAAGCTAAAGTTGAAATAAAGAAATTTCACCAGTCACCAGTTTACCAGAAAAGTCACCAGTTCTGTAGCTCAGATATTTGACATTATATATTTTTATGGACACTCATATTGCATAAAATTGCAAAATGGCAGAGATCAATACAGCTCATGGCAAACTTATCAAATCAAGCATAATTTAACTTTCCCAACCCTCTGCAACAAATGATTTTGGTCTGCCAATGCATATTAAAACATAGAAACAGTACAGCACAGAAAATAGGCCCTTCAAACTCTCAGTGGGGGGGGGGGGGGGGGGGGGGGGGGGGGGGGGGGGGGGGGGGGGGGGGAGTTGCTCTACATGTTTCCTTTAAATGTTGCCCCCTCACCTTAAAGCTTTGCCCTCTAGTCTTTGACATTTCTACAGAGGAAAATAATATTCTGATTGTCTACACTATCTATGCCTCTCAATTTATAATTGTATCCTTGCAGTCTCCAATGTTCCATAGAAAACAATTTATGCCTGTTCCTTACATTTAATATTCTGTAATCCATGCAGCATTCTGGTGCACCTTCTCCGTAGCGTCCAAATCCTTCACGTAATGGGGCAAAGAGAACTGCATGCGATACTCCAAATGTGCCCTAACCTAAATCGTATAAATCTGCAATATGACTTTATGACTCAATCCTTTAACTGTGGAAGGGAAGCATAGATCGGGTAGACGCACAGTCTCTTGCCCAGAGTAGGGGAATGAAGAACCAGATGACATAGGGAGGAAATATTTAATAGGAACCTCAGGGATAACTTTTTCACACAAAGGGTGATGAGTGTATGGAACGAGATGCTGGAGGAGGTAGCTGAGGCAGGTACTATCATGAAAGAAACATGTAGACCGGTACATGGATAGGACAGGTTTAGGTGGATATGGACCAAATGCAGGCAGGTGGGACTAGTGTAGATGGGACATGTTGGCCAGTATGGGCAAGTTGGGCCGAATGGCCTGTTTCCACCCAATAAGACTCTATGACTCTATATGCCTTTATATTAAAACATCGACCAAGTTTTATGGCTTAGAATGGATCTTCTTCTTGCGTTTGAGGCAGCAGAGGTTATGTAACACCCTCCAGGCACTGAAGCCAGTTCAATTGCTGTTGTCGAGGGCCGTGAGGGTTACCCCTCCACCAGGGGGCGTAGGACAGCGCAGTCAAAAATGACGTGCTGGGCTGTTTGCTGGTCTGCTCCATACATGCAGGCTGCTGATGAACTCAGCCCCCAGAGATGCATGTTGGCGTTTCACCGGCTGACCTCTGTACGGAGCCGGTTCAGGGCGACCCATTCCTTGCGGGGCAGGTCCGAGCCGGGTGGGACTGTGGTGTTCAGTGCCACAGTGAATTATGGAATTCATGAGTATGTTCCCAGCTGGTTCTCCATGCTCCTAGTGTGTTGAAACCGGAGCCACAGAGGGTCGCTGCGTGACGGGAGAAGGGGCGACGAGATGACAGGCGTTGAGGTCCTGGGCGAGTTGATGCAAAGGATGTTTGGTGTCTGATGGGGCCTTGCACACCAGCCTGTGGGTGAAGTACTCTCTGTGAAGTTTGGCGGGTGCGATGCCTGCGAGCACCGGCAGAAGATCCGTCGGAGAAGTGCGTAGGCTGCCGGTGATGATCCACATGGTGTCGTGGAGGAAGGCATCTAGCTTGCTAGTATGAGCGCTGCGGCACCGTGCAGGGGCGGCGTACACAGCGGCGCTGTACACGAGTGCAAGAGCACTGGTTCGGTGAGTAGATGTCCTGGTGCCCCATGACGATCCAGCCAAGCAACGAAGGAGGTTGTTCCGCGCCGAGACTTTAGCATGGAGAGCCTCAAGGTGTTGCTTGTAGGTCAGCTGCCGATCTAGTTTCACCCAGAGCTATGTAGGAAATGGGTTATAGTGTAGGGGTAACCCATTGAGGGTGACGGTTAGCTGGCATTGAGCTTCCTTGTTGTTCAGAATGGATTGAAATTGCGAAGTGACCTTGGCTGAGTGTTATTTTCTGTCTCTTTTCCTACTACTTAAAATGCAACACCAGTGCCAATCACTATTGGTTTACACATGTTCCACATTAATGCTCCTAGCAACATGAGAAGTAAATGGATTTCTGGGCTTTTTTTCTTAATGTCATGTCTTTATCCACCACTAGTGAATAATTCCGCTGATCTGCTTTTATTCAAATTTAATGTGTCGCTCTTTATCAAATATTTCACTGTTTTTAATTATTTTCACAGACTAAGAGATCAGGCAAGTGTGAGATCTTTCGTGAGATGAAAACTCAGCAATGCATGGTCTCCAGTGGCGGTCTTGTTTTAGATATATTGTCAAGACCTCATTTTTCCCATCCTGCTCTGCTTGGACAGTAATGTAGATTACAGTTATGAAATGATTCCATAGTTAGAATTTCAGCTTCAATATATATGGCTGATAGAGATGGAAAGAAAAGTGGGACACAGAGACTTGAGAGGCAAAATATTGTTTTAGATAGATTTATTCTTCCGATTTGTTTGACTAGACTGTAAATATTGCCCATATCTGGCCACCCTGAGTGTTGCCACATGATAATGAAGTGCAAGAAGTTGTCCATCCTACCTGTGCAGGTTCTCTGGGCAATTCATGGCCTTGACTGCTCCTCTTTCCTCCACTGTGGTAGAGGGACTGCCAGCTCTATATCCATAACACCACTTTTAAAAGTTTGATTTTGCAAACTCCACTCTTTCTGGCAGTGCACATCATCGCTATTAATTGCTTTGAAAAGAAAGTACCTCTACCATAACATCCGAATGAAAGATGCAGGGCCATAATTTGATGTGGCAGGGCATTTTATGGTGCTTGACATTAATTAGACATTTCCTGTCTAGTTAAGGTCTTGTGTTTATTTGTGGGAATTGTTTAAACATCAAAGATATTGATTCAGTTAGCTAAGCAGAAACTGGGACACGAGTTTGCTTCTTTACCAATTATGTTAAAAGCTTATGAAAGAGTGTAAGGATAAAATGCAGGTGTGAATTAGAGTAAACAAATTCAATGTCAAATCAGATGGATAAAGAGAAACAGAGTGAAGAAAAGGATTGTATGCTTGGATTAGTTTAGATTAGTTTAGTTTAGAGATACAGCGCAGAAACAGGCCATTCGTCCCGCTGGGTCCGTGCTGACCGGTGATCTCCGCATATTAACAGTATCCTACACATACTTGGAACAATTTTTACAATTACCAAGCCAATTTACCCACATACCTGTACGCCTACAGAGTGAGGGAGAAAACCGAAGATCTCGGCAAAAACCCACACAGGCCACGGGGAGAGCGTACAAACTCCGTACAGACCAGCACCAGTAGTCGGGATCGAACCTGGGTCTCTGGCACTGTAAGGCAGCAACTCTACTGCTGCGCCACCGTGCCGCCCCATGGGAGAAAAAACATGGAAGTGTAAATTTAATATTTTAGTAACATTGCTAACAGTTCTTATTTAATCCATTTTCAGGATACGTACATTGCTGGCTAAACCAGTATCTCTTGGCTATCCATCCATTATTTCTAAATTTAAAAGAATAACTTTTTGAAAAAGTGTTGATGAGCTGCCTTCTTGAACCATTACAATCCTTTTGGTGAAAGTGATTTGGGGGAAGGGATTTCCAGATCTGAATTCATCAATGATCAGAAAATAACGATACATTTCCAAATCATTACTGCATTCCTTGGAGGGAACTTATATGTGTTGCTGATCATATGTGCCTGCAGTTCATGTCTTTTTATGTGGGGTGGTAGATGGAGGTGCTGTTGAAGGACCCTGGATGAGTAACCATAGAGTATTTGGTCCATGGTAAACATTGCCATTACTGAAAGAACGAAAATGTCATATTTGCAATAGCAAGAAAGGAACCAGGGAATTATGGAACAGCAATTGTCTGGAGATTACTGGAGCCTATAATTAAAGATAGAGTAACTCGACACTGACAATATTCAATTGGTCAGAGGTTTATAATGTGTAGGTCATGTCTCATGAACTCTACTGATATTTTTAAAGTGACATTTAAGTGAGTGGAAAATGAATATTACATATATGGATTTTTATAAGGTGTATGGCTGTCTCCCGCAATAGACTGTTACCTCAAGTTAAATCGCACAGGGTTAAAGACAATTTATTGACCTGGAAAGGAAATTGCCTCAGCTATTAGAGACAGAGTAGCTACTTAAATGAGTAGAACAAGGCTGCATCTTGGCAGCATATGGCAAGGTTCAACCTTGGGGTTTCACCTAATTATATTTACCATTAATCTAGATGACGAGGTTGGCAGACATTGTCCAAGTTTACCACTGACTGGGAGGACCTCATTGAAACATCGAACAGTGAAAGGTCTGGATAGAGTGGATGTGGAGAGGATGTTTCCACTAGTGGGAGAGTCCAGGACTAGAAGGCATAGCCTCAGAATAGAAGGGCGTACCTTTAGAAAGGAGATGAGCAGGAATTTATTTAGTCAGAGTGTGGTGAATCTGTGGAATTTATTGCCACAGACGGCTGCGGAGGAAAAGTAATTGGGTATTTTAAGGCCCAGATTGACATATTCTTGATTTGTAAGGGTGTCTGGGGTTATGGGGAGAAGGCAGGAGAATGGGGTGGAGAGGGAAAGATAGATCAGCCATGATTGAATGGCAGGGTAGATTTGATGGGCTAAATAGCCTAATTCTGCTTCTATAACTTATGAACATGACTGAAAGAGTCGAGAATGAAATTTCAATGGAGTGGGTATAAATTCAATGGATACAGCTCAGATTCGTGGAATTCAATAGTCATGTCAGAGAGGCAGACCATTTTGGACATAAAGAGGATGGATCAGGTGACTTACAGAGAAGAGATGGAACCAGTGGAAATCTAAACTGACTGGAGAAGGGTAAAAGTAGAATTAATGGGAGCTGGGCCGAGGTCACTATGATGGTATCCAGTTTGCTGGAGAAAGGGGGGGGGGGAATCCATTTTCACAAATCTACAAGTACAGAAAATCAACGGAAAGAATTCTGTAAAGCAAATCTTTACATCTGAAGGACGTGGAAAATATACATCAGTCATGCTGTAGCTGCACACTACATTGGATCAATCTCACCTGGTACAACGAGCAATTATGGGAGAGTATATTGCGCTCAAAAGTTAAATTACCAGAAGGAGATGCAAACATTGCAGATGTATCCACTGAAAGTTAATATGCTAAAAGTGTTTTGATTCATAACCATGATTTTGATGATAATTGGTAATGAAGATAGTGGTAGTCATTTCTTAAATGTTGAGCAGTCAAGGAATGCAAGTAATTGTCCAAAAGATATGATACAATACAATACGACAGAACTTTATTTATCCCAGGAGGGAAAAACCTCCTCTCAGGAATGAAGTAAGAAACAATTTTGTTTGCGTAGGCTGGCAAATGTTTGTACCTCTTACTGTTAAATGGCATTTGATGTTGGGGAAGTTGTTAATTTTACATTTAAGAAGCATATCTATACGTTTTTTACACACAGTAACAAGATGGTCTTTTCAAAATGTAAGTTATGTCAGAATAAAGAAAATTAATTTATCAGCCATCATGATGATTGGTCGTGCAAGCTCATGGAGCAAAATAGTTCAACCCTGTTCGTGTGTGAACTATTTAACAGTCAAGCCCAATGAATTTGATCAACAATCATAAAGCATTTACCATTTTGCTTCATTGTACTTGGAGTGAAGTAGCAAAGAACTAACTTTAAACAATCTGCACAAATTCAACATCTTGTATTTGGTGCAATCTTGAAGAATATCAGTGAACCATTTGGGTGCTATACAGTTTTCTTGGTCAGTAATCTGGTGCAGAACCACAGATTGACAAATAATTTGAACTTCCATTTCAGAACTTGAGTCACTCATGCTCATCAACTTTAGCCTGAGTGCTGACCTCATGCAAAGCAATTTGGTCTTGCTTATGGTTGACATTTTTAGATCTACAAGACTTTAAAGATTATTTGGTGAATCTTATTAGAATTAGAGGATGCTGCACCATCAGATGGAATTTCATGACCTATGTTGCACAAGGAATAACATTTACCTTTTTTTGCACTTTGTTGAAACTCATCACTAAAACCATGTTCATTGTCACTGAGAACTGGTTTTATGCAGTGATTTACTGACAAGGACTTCAAGAGATGAGAGTATTTTCTTCGGTACTTAAGGGAGAATGAATCGCCATGTGATTTTTATCCTTCTATCTGTTGTTGTCAAGCAAAATTGCAACAGATATTCCGGGGAAAAAAGGCATTTATGCCTTCCATCACTTCTGCTTTTCCACGGTTAGTCCTAGTAAATTGATGCAAAAATACCCATAGAAATTCAGAAAATTGGGTTATGCCATGTTTTGTCGCGTGAATATTAAAACCTTAGGAAAAATAAATAAAGGATCAATTGTATTATAGCATGTCATAAAGTTTGGGTTCACCAGTTAGCATAGAGGGCCACTGATATCAAAGTAATCTTCCGACTAAGAAGTAGCGAGCTCTGTGGTGTGGATTTTCCTTTATTTTACAGAAGTAGCTGCCTGGAGTCACCTGTAGATGATCTGTGACAGGCAACAACAGTGAAATGAACATGACAGATCAAAAACCATAACATAAAATAAATCTAAGTTTCACTATTGTGAATGGAGATTGGGATATACAAACAGGACTTCAAGTAGAAGCTGAAATGCATCAAACCAAGAAAATATGTTATTTTGTGTGCTTAAACCATGATGTTTTGAAATGATTATTCAGAGAGAACTGGTATTCGTGAATGCATAATTCAACCTGGCAAGAAATATCAAATGCAATTGAGTTTATTGGAGTTTTATCTTATCTTTAAACATACAAAAGGTGTTATATCTTCAATTTAAATGCACCCTGTATTTTTCAATGGATTAGTGAAAACAACTTTACTTTCAATTTGAATTATCCATAGAGAGAAAAAAATGAAGTCAATGGTTCTGCGAAAGAAAATAACAGAAAAGTGGAGTATTTTTAAATAAGACGAGATGGAAAAAGTGTTATTGTTCACAGTCACCTGGGTGTCTTGTACAAATTGCCAAAAGCAAATATGCATGTGGGGAAGCAATTAAGAAATAATATTGTATGCTGGCATTGATTAAAATATGATTTGAGCACAAGAATAAAGCCATCCCAATGAAATTTTATAAATACCTTGTGAGACCATAATTGCTACAATAGTCCTCCCATCTGACGAAGGGTATAACTGTGATAGAGGGAATGCATTAATGATTCACCAGGTTAATTTCGGAGATGAGAGCATTGCTCCATGCGGGGATGTAAAGCAAAGTGGGGCTGCACTCTCTTTGTAGTTCAGGAGACTTTGACGAAGTCCCACATGAGATAGGTTACTCTGGAAGATTAGGGCTCATGTTATCCAAGGTGAGCTAGTCAATTGGATTCAAAATTAGCTTGGAGGCAGGATAGTAGAGTTTTAGTTTAGTTTAGAAATATAGCATGGGAACAGGCCCTTCGGCCCACCGACTCCGCACCAACCAGTGATCCCCATACATTAATCTAATCCCACACACATTGGGGGCAATTTACAATTATACCGAGCCAATTAACCTACAAACCTGTACATCTTTGGAGTGTGGGAGGAAACCGAAGATCTCCCACGCGGTCACGAGGAGAACGTAAAACTCCGTACATACAGCACCCGTCGGGATCCAGCACTGCAAGCGCTGTAAGGTATTAACTTTACCGCTGCTACCCTAATAATTCATGACTGTGATGAGAAGCTTATTTTATTGCACTTCAAAAGGTACGGAATCTTTGGAATTATCTATTCAAAAAGTCTCTGGAGTATTAGTCATTGAGTTTATTTCTGATGATTATTATGGGAATTGAAGTTTGTGAGTTGATGCAGAGAAAAGGACCTGAGATCCGCAATCAGCCATGATCTCATTGAATGGTGAGGGGAGTATCATAGAATGGAATGACCTACTCTCGCATATGTTTCATATGTTTTTATCTAAGCTGCTTAAAAACTGAATTGCTTTGCTTTTAATAAACACTGCAGCATAGTGGCACAGCAGTAGAATTGCTGTCTTGCAGCATCAGAGATCCAGCCTTGATCCTGACTATAGCTGCTGTCTGTACAAAGTTTGTACGATCTCCCTGTGACCGCATGAGTTTCCTCCAGGTGCTCTAGTTTCCTCCCACATTTCCTCCCATATAGGTTAATTAGATGCTGTAACATGTTTCTAGTGTGTAGGATGCAAAACCGGGATAACAGAATTTTGTGGCATATTGGTCGGCATGGGCAAGATGGGCCAAAGGGTCTGCTTCCACGCTGTATGACTCTATGACTTCAACTACGACACCGATCATAGACTTGATGAGCCGAAGAGCCTGTTTCCACGCTGTATCTCATAACTTAACTAAACAGTATTTAAAATGTTAACAAAGATATATTTTTAATTTCGAACTTTCATCAGATCAGTACTTGCATACCTTTTGCACCAGATAAAATTATACTAATTCTCTGATAGAACAGAGCACCGCTGATTGCAAATTCTGGATTTCCACATTTAAATGTCAATTTGCAGAGGGTGTCACAAATAAGTGACATAAAATACTGATAGTGTTTCCTTGCCATTGTCATTTCATTACTTTGTTTTTTTTTGCAAAAAATCTATTTTTTTTGTTGTTGTTCTGTGAATACTGTCGAGTTATGCTTGTAATAAGGCTCGTACCACGACGTAAACAGAGTATACCTTTAATCTGTACAATAACAACAGCCACTGCAACAGCCTCGTGTAAGCCCAGGCCTCTCTCTCCAACTGCCGACACCCTGGGTTTTCCAGACACAACCGGTTACTGGAGCCTGGCTTCTGGCAGGGTCCTAGTGCCCCTCTGCTCAGCCTTACTCTATTATTGCATAATACCACATCTCCCTTTCTTTGAGAACAAAGGGTGGACTACCTTTGTCTCTGCAGGTCTTAAGGGGTTTATTCTGCCCTTTTGCTGGAAGACCTGTCCCTGATCTAAGCATGCAAAATAGAAATAAAATAACTTACACGTTACCATACTGTGAACTATTCTTTCAGGTTTCAGGTAAATGTAACAGGTTTACAGAACATTTCCACATCACATTTCACTCTCTCTTTTTCTTTATTGTAGAAAACAGATCAATAAATCACAAATCAAGTCTCTGCGGCTTTCTAACCTCTCTCCCACACCTAGTCCGCACAGTCTCTGTGGTGGGGCCCTCTCCGCTGGGTGATGCTGTCACTGGTGGAGCTGGGTCTGGTGGAGCTGGCTCTGGTGGAGCTGGCTCTTCTCCCACCGGTGGCTCATCCGCGTCGACTACCTCACTGTTGGTCTGCAGCGGCACCAAGTGCTGCCGGTTCCTCCTCAGTGTGCCCTGAGGCACCTGGACGATATAAGAGCGAGGTGCATTGTGTGTAGATAGCACTTTGCCCTGGACTCGTGCATCGGTGATCCACACATCCTCCCCAGGTATTAGTGGCTCCAGATTTCTCGCTCCGTGCCTCTTGTCAAAGGATCTTGCGTCGTTCCACCTCTTCTCCCTTTCTTTGGCCCCCAGCGCGTTGTAGTCAGGCAAAACTGGATTCAGCAGGGTTGGAAGGGCAGGAACTGTAGTGCGGAGGCGGCGCCCCATCAACAGCTCGGCCGGGCTATAGCCATTCCGTAGAGGGGTTGCTCTGTAGGCCAGCAATGCAAGATATGGGTCTGACGCCTTTGTTAGCAAGTTTTTCACGGTTTGTACAGCGCGTTCCGCCTCCCCATTGCTCTGAGGAAACCTGGGGCTGCTCGTGATGTGCATAAAGCCATACTCTGCTGCAAAGGATTTAAAGTGGCTACCTGAGAATTGGGGCCCATTGTCACTTTTAAGAAATTCACAAATTCCATGACGAGCAAATATGGATTTCAGGTGCACCACCACATCTGTGGACCTTGTGGGTGATAGTAGCGCAACTTCCACATATCTTGAGAAATAATCTACGACTAGCAGATAAGTCTTGTTTTTCAGCGTGAATAGGTCAGCTCCCAAGGTTTGCCAAGGCCTGTCTGGCATCTCCGTTGGCATCAGCGGCTCTTTGACGTTCCTTCGCTCTTGGATGCAGGTTCTACATTTCAGCACCATGTCATTCAGCTGGCTGCTGAGTCCTGGCCACCATACCGTCTGTTTGGCCCGGCCCCTGCACTTTGTCACCCCCAGGTGTCCTTCGTGTAGTCTCTGCAGCACATCACCTTGTAAGGCTGATGGGATGACGAGCCTCGTGCCCCGCAGCAGCAGCCCATCGTGCACAGTCAGCACTGCTCTATCAGCCCAGTAATGTCTCAGCACTCCCTGCAGTTGGCTTTTGTCGGGCCAGCCGTCTGTGCAGTACTCCATCAGTGCAGAGCATGTGCTGTCTGCCTGTAGGTGCTCACGTAGGCTGCTCAGATAATCTCCACTGACAGGAATGTTGCTGATGACAGAGTCTACATAGATGTTGGTGTCCTCTAGTAGGCTTGTGTCTGTGTGTGTTCTTGCGGCTCTCAGAGGAGCACGAGATAAGGTGTCGGCTGTCCACAGGCTTTTGCCAGGGACATGATCTACTGTATAGCTGTACCTCATGAGTCTCATCCTAAATCTTTGGATTCTTGGTGGGAGGTCATCCAAAGCTTTCCCTCCCAGCAGACTCACCAACGGCTTGTGGTCAGTTTCCAGCTCGAATGGTCTCCCCAGGATGAAACAGCTGAACCTTTCACATGCCCACGTCGCAGCCAATGCCTCCTTTTCTACTTGAGCATAGCGCTGCTCTGTTGGTGTCATTGCCCTGGACGCATATGCCACAGGTGACCACATGGCATCGCTCTTCTGCAGCAAGACTGCCCCCAGGCCAAAGGAAGAGGCATCAGCAGAGATCTTTAGAGCACTGTTTGGGTTATATAATGTGAGCACTGGTGTGGATGACAGCTCTGTTTTTAACTGATCAAAGGCGGCCTGCTGCTCTGTCCCCCAGTACCAGTGGTTCTTCTTGGACAGCAGGTCTCGTAGCACTTTGTCTTTTTCAGCCAGGTTTGGCAAGAAGCGGCCCAGCTGATTGACCATGCCCAGAAAACTCCTGAGTTCGCTGACATTTTTGGGTGCATCCAACTCTTGTACTGCTCTCGTCTTCTCTGGATCTGGCTTCACTCCATCTGCTGAAATCACATGACCCAGGAATCTGACTGTGTGGCGTGTGAGCTCACATTTGTCCATGTTGAGCGTAATGCCGGCCTTTTGTGCCTTCTCTAGCACCGCATGTAGCCGCACATCATGCTCCTCCTGCGTCTGTCCCCAGACCAGGATGTCATCCATATGACACAGTACCCCCTCCAGGCCACCGGTCACTTCTGTCATCATCATCCTTTGAAAGTGCTCGGGGGCTGATGCTATGCCAAAGGGTAGACGGTTAAAATAGTAGCGCCCAAAAGGCGTGATGAAGGTGGTGTATTTGGCAGACTCTTTTGTCAATGGTACTTGCCAAAAGCCCATGTTGGCATCTAATTTGCTGAATACTGTTGCCCCAGCTAGCATGCCCAGAGTGTGCTCTACAGAAGGTAGGATAAACTTTTCTCTGCATACTGATCCATTCATCATTGTGAAGTCCACACAAATGCGAACATCACCTGTTTTTTTCGGCACCACCACCATCCCGGCACACCAATCAGTCGGCTCCTCAATCTTGGTGATTACGCCCATCTTCTCCATACGGTCTATCTCCTCCTTCACTTTTCCCATAAGCGGCAGAGGGACTCTGCGTGGCGTGTGGAGAGAGAAGGGCACAGCCTCTGGCTTCAATTTAATTGAGTATGGCCTCCGAACAAGACCCAAGCCGCTACACAGCTTCGGATATTGTTGTCTCACAGATTCCAAGGTGATGCCGTCAACCCTGCACACAAGCTTAAGCCTTTCTATGGCAGGTCTTCCCAACAGTGCAGTGTGGAGGTCTTTTACTACATAAATGTCCTCTATGGCTGTCTTGTTGCCTCTGCGCAGTGTTTCTCTGGCTACGCCCAGGACAGAGAGTGCATTGCCCCCTGGCCCAAACAATGGGCGTGTCGACACTGCCAGGCACTTCACATCATGCCCCCCTGTAATGTCATGGTACACCTCTGCTGGCATGGCGGTCACATCAGCACCAGTATCTATTTTAAAGCACACTTTTTGTTGTCTCACTTGTAGCTGCACCGTCCATGGGTCTTTTCCAGCATCCACGGATCCCAGGAAAAAGCTCTCTTCTTCCTCTGTAGTGACAGCATTGAGAGATTTAGCACTGTTTCTGCACACTTTGCCATAATGTCCCTTTTTGCCACAGTTGTGACACACAGCATCTTTAGCAGGGCATTCCAATTTTCCATGCGAGGGCATTTTTCCACATCTATAGCAGGCCTTTGAACCTGGCTGTGGCTGTGTATTAAATTTATTTTTGCCTGGTGTTTGTGCTTGTGGCTGAGGCTTTGAGGGAAATTTGGGTTTTCTGTAGCTTTTAGCATGCACAGCATCAACACTTGAGCACTTGCTAGCACCGCTATTTTCTCCTCTTAAGTCAAACCGCTGTCGTCTAACTTCTTCAGACTGCCTTGTCTTTGTTATAGCAGTTTCAAGGGTTAGGTCTCTGTCTAGCTGTAGCTTTTCGGACAATGAGACGTTTCTCAGCCCAACCACTAACCTGTCGCGGATCAGCTCGTTCTGTAACTGTCCATAGTTGCAGTATTCAGCTAATCCGTATAGAGCAGTGATGAAGGAATCCACCGTTTCTCCTGGCAGTTGCACACGCTGATTGAACTTCGCTCTTTTCATAGATAACATTCTTTTTAGGCACAAAAAATGCATCAAAGCCTGTCTTGACATCCGTGTACACCCTCCTCTCATCTGCAGTTAGCGTTAGCCCCTTTAGCACATCTTCTGCATCATCGCCCATGCAATACACTAGCGTGTTCACCTGGTTTTCTGCCGACGTCGCGTTTAAATTGCTTGCAAGCCTGAAGCGGTCGAATCTCCTGATCCAACGCTCCCATTCTTGAGGCTTGGTAAAATCGAATGGCTCTGGAGGTTGTATTGTGAACGTAGCAGTTGGTGTAGGTTGCGCCATATCTGCCAGCTCGTCTCCTATTTCCCGCCAAAACGATACACCGTCCTCTTCTTCTTTAATTATTTTCTTGCTTACAAGTCTCCCAGTTCTGGCACCATGTCGAGTTATGCTTGTAATAAGGCTCGTACCACGACGTAAACAGAGTATACCTTTAATCTGTACAATAACAACAGCAACTGCAACAGCCTCGTGTAAGCCCAGGCCTCTCTCTCCAACTGCCGACACCCTGGGTTTTCCAGACACAACCGGTTACTGGAGCCTGGCTTCTGGCAGGGTCCTAGTGCCCCTCTGCTCAGCCTTACTCTATTATTGCATAATACCACAAATACAACCATCACAATTTGCTTTGAGCAGAGAAATTACAACCATTTTAACATGCCATTTGACCAGAGTCCAAATCTGAATATGAATCTTCTGTTAATGCTTTTGGATCCCCCGAGAAAATAAAAATGGCCCAGTGACAGGTACTTACTTAAAGAGTGCATTCTTGTGTCCACAGATTTTATTCTGAACATTGAAACTGAATGAACAATTTAGAAGCTACATAAATGTTCCGGATACAAAAAGATGGGGATGTTGATAATACTCTGCTGGCAGGTAGCATCTGTGGAGGGAAAAATAAAGTTCAAGTTTTAGGTCGATAAATTCAAAACAAAATAGAAAATATTAAATGCTGCTGCGGCAGATCGATTGGTGTGGATGATGGCCCTAAACACGAAAGGAGTGGCATTCAAGACTGGGGCAGCCTAACAACTTTGAATGTAATTTGATGATGGTTATTGAAGATAGCTAGTCCTGTCTTAATGCCACTTCCTTGCTTTTCTTGCTGCAGTTAAGTGATATCCAACAAGGTGGAGTATAATGCTTAAGGTAAAGAAAGGTATTCAGTGGTAATAGGTAGATGTCCTTGACCTTATTTCATGAGGTTCTAGGCGCTTGCAGACAATGTTAAAGACTCCCAGCTGCTTTCCATCCTTACTGAGCACCACTGTATTACAGTATCTCTGGTGCATCCAGCCTACAGTCACACATAACATGCCCAGGTTAACTGATGGAGGCACCATGGACATTAGCTGAAGTCCGAACATGTCCATGTAGCTCCAAGGCTGGGTGCACCCTCGTCATATTACTTGGTGCTAAGGTCAATGTCAAGTGGGTTGCATGGTTGTTATAGACAATAGGTGCAGGAGTAGGCCATTCGACCCTTTTGAGGCAACACCGCCATTCAATGTGATCATGGCTGATCATCCACAATCAGTACCCCATTCCTGCCTTTCTCCCCATATCCCCTGACTCCGCTATCTTTAAGAGTGCTCTCTGGCTCTCTCTTGAAAGTAACTAGAGAACCGACCTCCACTGCCCTCTGAGGCAGAGAATTCCACAGACTCACAACTCTCTGTGTGAAGAAGTGTTTCCTCGTCTCTGGTCTAAATGGCTTGCCCCTTATTCTTAAACTGTGGGCACCTGGTTCTGGACTCCCCTCAACATCGGGAACATGTTTCCTGCCTTTTTTTAATATTTTTCTATGGATGTACGGAAACGTAATTATTTATTTTATGTAAAGCACTTTGGTTTCAACGCGAGTTGATTTAAACGTGCTATATAAATAAAATTTACTTACTTATTTTAGCGTGTCCAAACTCTTAATAATCTTATATGTTTCATTAAGATCCCCTCATCCTTCTAAACTCCAGAGTATACAAGCCCATCCACTACATTCTCTCAGCATATGACAATCCTGCCATCCCGGGAAGTAACCTTGTAAACCTACGCTGCACTCCCTTCATAGCAAGAATGTCCTTCCTCAAAGTAGGGGACCAAAACTGCACACAATACCCCAGGTGTGGTCTCACTAGGGCCCTATACAACTGCAGAAGGACCTCTTTGCTCGTATATTCAACTCCTCTTGTTATAAAGGCCAACATGCCATTAATTTTCTTGTACATTTTAGTTTGTAACTGAGTGTGTCCCAGTTCACTTGAAAGTAGTTGCAAATCAACACCATGGATGAAACAACAGGTGGATTACATTCGGGTAGTTTGGAAAATTAGATGAAAATAAGTTCCTGAAGACTAATGACAAAAGGAGAAAGTCTGTAATTCTCAATTAGATACTTAGATACATAGATAATAGATGCAGGAGTAGGCCATTCGGTCCTTCGAGCCTGCACCGCCATTCAATGTGATCATGGCTGATCATCCACAATCAGTACCCCTTTCCTGCCTTCTCCCCATAATCCCTTGATTCCTGCTAGCCCGAAGAGCTCTATCTAACTCTTCTTTGAATGCATCCAGTGTATCGACCTCCACTGCCTTCTGTGGCAGAGAATTCCACAAATTCACAACTCTCTGTGTGAAAAGGTTTTTCCTCATCTCAGTTCTAAATGGCCTACCCCTTGTTCTTTAACTGTGGCCCCTGGTTCTGGACTCCCCCAACATCGGGAACATGTTTCCTGCATCTAGCATGTCCACTCACTTAATAATTTTACATGTTTCTATGAGATAATCTCTAAATTCCAGTGAATCCAGTGAATTAATGTTATTATATTATATAAAATAACATGGGAAAAAAATGGATAAATAATGAAAACATTGATAGTCTCCAAGAAATAACGTTTTGCTACCTCCTTTGTATTCAATGGACCGTAGCTGAGTAAACCAGTGTCAACCAAAATTAACATATAATTTACTGAATCGGTCATGTTAAAAGCTGGCTACAATTGGTGGCAGTACCTATGTATTCTGTGTCAAACTGATCATCAACTCTCTCCACAAATTCGTCACACGTTCTGCATGGCACAAGTCACAATTGTGATGAAATAATCTCAAATTCCTGGACAATTGCTGCTCTAACAACTGATACCATTTAGATTTGGTGCTGGAAACATTTAGATTGAAACATCCTGTATGATTGGCACCACATTCACAGACTTAGCAAATCACTTCTTCCATCACCAGTAGACCGTGCTTTAGTTGTGTCAGCTGCAACTTACACAAGAGTAACTTGCATCTTCGATAGGTATCCCCAAATGTATGACCTCCAGCATCAAGATGGTGAAGGACAGTGCCTGAGTGTTCTTCCATTAGTCTCATCAATATTTGTCATTCTGTTAGCTGCATTGGGGCAAAATCAGGGGATTTCCAACAAAAAGAAATATGATTGTCACATGGCCTTCCTCAAAAGTCGACTCAATACAACCTTCAGCATTGCAATTACAGCTGGGCGATGTATGCATTGAAATACATAAAATAAATGTAGAATGAACTGCAGAACATTATATAACAATCTGTGTAGTTGAATGAATTGATTCTGGAAAGAAAATGTTGATTGCGTTTCACTTAACAAATAACTGTGTTAAATATTTTAAGTTAATGCTCCCGACTAATCATCCAACTGCTTGAATATATGAGAAACTTGTATATCACATTGACTGTAAGTCTTTAATAATACAGATATACCCAGAGCTGAGTATAAACTTTGTATCATAATTTGTGGTGGACACATTTTTCACTTTTATTTTATTTTCACTCAAATGCAGTGAGCAAATAATTCACTGTCAAATAAAAACATGAAACTACAGTAATATTATGTTTTTACCTAGATTGCACACCAGTTAACTATGCACAGGATAAAGTCTATTTTGTTAATTCACTGCCACTGATTTGTAGTTTTTCGTACCGCACATGCAGTTGTGTTAAAGGAATAATTTATATTGTCTATTGCTCTTGAATGTACGGGACTGAGAACATGTTCACTGAAGGCCTGACAATGCTTATATTGGAAGTTGATTGCCTTCCTAAGGTAAATTAGAACACCAGTTAAATGATCTCTTATCAAGAATTGGACACAAATCAGTCATGAATTAAGCCATCTTGATTTAGTTATTTAAATACAATAAACATTTCCTTGCTGCACTTTTAATCCAAAATGTGTTCAGATACATTTACACGGTTTGCCAATCATGTTAAATTAATATTTTCCCAATCAGTTGGTTGCAATGTTGTGGTAATTGCACATCCTTTCAACTCTCAGTGGAGTTGGTGAGCTTGGTGGGTAACGCTCCCACCTTTGAGTCAATGGATAGAAGTCTCTTGTCACATCATAAATGCAGCAGGATAGATTATGTATTCAGCACTGAAGCTATAGCATGGGCTGTTCTTTACAATTTTCTGTGGGATTTTGCAAGGTTATTGTCAATCCTCCTATTCAGGAATTACAGAGTTCTCTGCATGGATTTTGGCGCATGTGTGATGAAGGTAACCAGCCGTGTCCTCGCAATCAGTCATACTGAGGAGTAATTTATAAGTTACTATCACAAATGCCAGGTGGGATAATTAAGCCAAATTTAGTTACAGGGAATGGAATAGAGGAGCAAAGATGAGTTGGATCAGAGGAGAATCAGGACAAACATCCGGTGCTAAATTGGGCCTGGATGCTGGGGACTGCTTCGTGATTGATTTCAATGCAGAGGAAGGGATACAAGAGTCTAATCCTGAACAAGTGATTGAGTTTCCAACATCAATTTCTACTTGTTTATATAAATTTTGTTCAGAGATTGGCAGTGGACAAACTTGCCTCCCACTGACCACAAACTCCAAGAAATTGTGTGAATTGAGTTATTTAACCCTTACAGAGCTTGTTTGGGTTAGTTAGTTAAATATTGTTAGTAAATAGCAACATGTAAGGAGTCTGAGCATCATGTTCAGACTGCCTTGAGTCAGTGGACTGGAACATATTCAAGGCCACCTCATCCAGGCTGAGTGAGTACATCTCAGTTATCATCAAACTTATCAATAAATGTGTTGGTAACTAGATAGATAGATATAGATATGCCATTTATTGTCACTATACATGTACAGTGAAACTGAAAGCTGCTCGTACTCAGTGCATACATACAATTTAGCACAAAAAAACAAGAAACAGAAAAAACAAAAAACAGAAGGGAGATGGGGGGGGGGGGGATAGGTGCACAAATTCTGCGGCGCTACATACATATATACATATATACAGATGGAAGTCCGTGTTGGGCGGTGTAGTCAGTGCATGTGTGAATTTGAATTTATAGTAGATATAATTCTCGGAAAGCAACTATTCCTGAGTCTGTTTGTCCTGGATTTGATGCACCTATAGCGCCTTCCAGAGGGCAGCAGGTCGAACAGTCCAAACGCAGGATGGGAGCTGTCTTTGATGATCTTCTTTACCCTGCTAAGGCAGCGGGAGGTGTAGATGTCCATCAGGGAGGGGAGAGGGCAGCCAATGATCCTCTGCGCTGTCCTGGTTACCCTCTGAAGCCTCTCCCTGTCTGCCATGGTGCAGCTGCCATACCATGCTGTAACTGCACTTCAACAAAGACAATCAGGGTCTATACTAATCAGAAACCTTTGAATAAGAAGATTAATTCTCAGTCGGTCCAACCCCCACTGGATCAGTCCCTTATATCTCAGGGGCAGAAGTCAAATCTGCTTTCACATGGGTAAACTCTCAGAAAGTAGCTGGCCCAGATGGAGTACCTAGATACAGTCTAAAATTATGTGCCAATCAGCTGGCCAGTCTTCACCGACATCTCCCTCCTCTCACTTTAACAGTATCTGCACCAGTCAGCTTAAAGGAAACCTCCATCCTTTCAGTCCTCAAGAAATGTCTCATGACCAACTATAATGAACTGCTTTATATGATTGGTAATGTCTCACATTTGTGCTAATTTCTTCGACAATCTAGACCCTTTACACTTTGTGAAAAATAGGTCTATGAAGGATGCCATCTCTCTTGCACTACATTCAGCTCTGGATCACATCAACAATCAGAGCTTCTTTGGCAGGATGCTATGCGTTGACTACAACAGCCTCCATCACCATAATATCAACTCAGCTGATTTCTAAACTCTTCGACCTTGGCCTCAGTGCCTCTATCTGCAGTAGGTTTCTGGACTTCCTGACCAGGAGATCTCTATCAGTAAGATTAAGCATAACGCTTCCTTCACCCTGACCCCCAACACTTTTGCTCCTCAGGGTTGTGCACTCAGTTTCTTACTCTACTCCTTGTAAAAACATGAAATGTGGCCAAGTACGGCAGCAACTACATCTTTAATTTTGCCAATTATACCACTGATGGCAGCCAGACTACAGCAATGATGAAATGGAGTGAAGGGAAGAGATCTAGAACCTGCTATCATGGTGTCAGAACAACAACTAAGCCCTTAACATCTGCATGATGAAATGATTCATTGTTGATCTGAGGAAGCAGGTCAGGAGGGCGGGGTGAACATTCTGTCCTCATCAAAGACGCAAACCTTAATTTAAATAAATGTCAGAGGCCAATTTGTTGCATTGTCTTTACTGTAATAGTGTTTTAACCAAAATTCTACTTTGAATTTCTCTACTCTTGCCAAAGGACAATCCATTCTTGTATAGAAAACGTATCACTTAAATTGTAATTAACATAAATTGTAAATTTTTAGAATAAATCAATGTGCAGAATTTTTTCAAATACATATTTTGCAGTATCAAGGAACATGGAGAAGTCTCTCTGTAGAGAGGGTCGACAGCTTCTAGTTCCTATCCATCCATTTTATGAGCAACCTGACAAGGCCTCTTCACACTGCTGTGCTGCTCAGAAAAGTGCATAGGCATATTTACTTTCGTAGATGTCTGAGAAGATCCAGAATAGTCATGGCGATTCTCTTGAACTTCTACAGATGCGCTGTAGAAAGTATTCGGACTGAATGCATTTCAGCCTGGTGTGGCATGTACTCTGCTCGTGATTGCCGGAGAGTGGTGAGCACAGTAGAGGCTCATCAGTGGCTCATCACTTTCTTCACAGTGCCAGTTCATCTTCATGGTGCATTCCACCAGGAAGGTTGCAGATATTGTCAAGCATGCCTGTCACCTTGGCCATGCCCCTTTCCATCTTATACCTCCCAGAGAAGATACAGGAGCATGAAAGTTCAGATTTCCAGACTCAAGATATGGTTCTTCCATATTGCTTTTCATCTCCTGAACCAATCGCCCCTTTCACATCCCTGTCCTGGAGGTGCTGCCACATACTCTTGGTCTTAACTCTACCTCGTTTGTTTTTTCCATGGTTGCACATTACATTTTTTTTTCACGCTATTTCAGATTGCACTTTATTCATTACACCATTCTGTTGTTTTATCCATGTACATTGGCTCATCTGTGAGCTTCATGCGAACAACCCATTTCATTGCATCCTAGTGTATATGACAAACTAACTTAATCTAATCTGTCATTCACAATAATTGTGGCAAGGCATATTTTTTCTAAGACTGTGACATTGTGCATGCTTCAACCCATATCTTACAAAGGATCACTCCTTCAGAATGGCTTTGGAAGGAATAGAGGATGTGGCTTATTTAGCTGTCGTTTGCCTTTAGCTCACAAGGTCATGGCTTCCTGTCGCACTTTAGAGATCTGAGCAAAAAAAAAAAATCAAAACTGACATCCATTGTTGTGGAATGTTAAAACTTATTTCAAATGGAATGTTAAACCGAGGTATTGTTTGCATTTTGTGGTTGACATAAAATAAATCTAAAGTTCAATTTTGAAGATGAACAACGGAGATATCAGGGCCAATACTTCAATAAGTATCTCTCGGGTTATTAAATGATATGATTATTCTTGCATGGCTACTAATGGGAGCTTGTTGCGTGCAAACTGTTTGCTGCACTTCTTGCGTGAGAGCAATGGCAACATCAACTATACCAATGGCTGCAAAACCCTGCAGTCAAGAAAGGTGCCTATTGCATGCAAAAATGTTTTAGCTTACAAGAATTAAGATGGCTAATTAGCAAGAGTTCAATCTATACCACATGTTAATCTTCTTTAATTAGCACTAAAGGATGTGTTAACATCTCATTGAACACTGCTGACTGAAGTTTTGCCCAAACAAATGTTGCTCTCTGCAATATTGAATAATTTAATAAATCATTGAAGGCTCTAGCTCATTTTACAAAACAAACCAAAATATTGAAAGCTGATTTAGATGCTTCTTCACTCTTTTGGTTGAAATGCTAAGAAAAGGAGATGAAGTGAAAGCCATTTCACTAGCCGAGATCCCACAAAATTTTACTCAATGGAGTATTAGGAGCCAATATTACAAAAGCCATTATAATTAATGCATCATGTGCTGTGTATTTAGAATTGTGATTCAAATTATAATTATGAAGTGATGGGCTGTCCAATATTAGTAGATATAGCTTTTAAACAAAAACATTAAGAGGGCCTGCGGTAAATTACACATACATTGTTAAAGATGACTGAATTTTGTGAGCCTAATGCAGATAGATTTGGGGATCCTCTGCAGCACTAGCCTTCTCTTACTGGGCTCTCCCTGTTAAAATGAATCTTCCCATTCTGTTATATAGCTAATAATATTTATTTCTTCTGTCATCCAGATAGATGTCTTGGGATCATCAACACAAGTGTGGGTTTGTAACTACATTTTCTACCGTCCACTTAGGTCCTGGTACAACTGCATTATAAATCAGTATCTGATTTATTATAAATTCCACTCAGAATTCAATTAACAAGAAATGTTAATCTCATGATTCACCCAGCATAATCATCACCTGCGGAAACACATCAAAACTCCACCACCGTCAGTGTGCAGAAGTATTTCTTAAATTTACTCCTGAAAAAGCTGGCTTCGATTTTTAGACTTTGGCCTCAAATTCGCTTCTTGGCAGATAAGATTAACACTGCCCTTATATCTCAGCATCCCACTAATAGCCTACGGTCTTTCACATTTTAAGTTCTCCAGTTTACATATCTTCTGTCACATCTTAATTTTTCAAGTTCACATGTACTTCTCGTAGCTCTGCACCACATACCCTCGAAATCCAATATACTGTATCTTTATTGTAATGTATTAAGTGTAAAGATACATTTAAGTACTTACTGTGGATGAAGTATGACTTCTGCAAATATTTGCAGCAGCCCATACTGCCAACTGGGAATTAGTTGCCTTCAAAGAATAATATTTTGTTCATTGTTCTACTTCTTTTACTTGCTTTTGCATGCAACAGCACCAAAGACACAGCAGGTGATATACTTCAGATGTGGTACCCAGAACAACTCTCGATATCCAGGACAGGGTGGAACTAGAGTTTATTTAATTCCTATCTCCTTGCACTCTTTTCCATTTAATGTAAAGGGCAGCATTGTATAAACTTTTTTGATTTGTTTTCTATACTGCTCAACCCATTTTGAAGTATGATTTGATTTGTGAACACCCCCCCGCAAACACTTGATATCTCCACCATTGATAACATGCTAGGGCCAAAATCGATGGCATTAAATTTACATTTTCTGAAATCTATTTGCCACTGCATTACCTCATTTATTTTATTGATGTAATGCTTTTATCTATATTGCATATAACGTGAATCTTGGGTATGTAACATTTAATCACATAACAAAGAGCTATGATTTCATATGGAATATCACTTGTCACATCAAACGTATTGGAGTATGTTGACCAGTATCTGCACTTTCTGTCTAATAAGTTTGCTCATCAATTCAATAATTTACCTTCAATTCACGAGCTCACTGTCTGTAATCAAGACTTTATCAAATGCTTCTTGGAAGTGTATTTAAATGAGATCCATAGACATTCACCTGCCCTACCGCTGTCACCTCCTCAAAATATTCAATCAGCTTCAACAGACATGACCTACCCTTTTCAAAGACATGCTGGCTCTCTGTGATTAACTGAAAAATATGCTTCCACTTACTCTGTCTTTAATTAAAGACTCCTTCATTACCTGAGAGCAGATGCTCAGTAACTTTTCAATATTCCATGCATTCCTCCTCACTGAGGTTCAATAGTGATGTGACAATCTAAGGGAATGGTTTCATCAAGATTAATGTAGTGTCATGCGTCTTTATTGTAAATATCAATGCACGGTAACCTTTCAACGCATTTATTATTGCCTGAATTTATTTCCAATATCTTTGCAATTTGTTCTAGGTGACCTATATTGTTTCTGACTCCTAATTTTTTCCCAATATTCTAAATAATATAAACTTTGGTCTCCTTGTAAATTTGTTTTTATTCTCCCTTTTGTAGATTTAACATTTGTTCAGTTAATATTTGTTTTTCTCCACCTCTCCTCACCGCTAGGATCTGCTTCCTTTTGACACTCCTTTTTTGTAAGTTTGTTGTGCCTTAGACCACACACACACACACACACACACACACACACACACACACACACACACACACACACACACACACACACACACACACACACACACACACACACACACACACACACACACACACACACACACACAAGAATTATTACAGCAGAGAAGAGGTCAGTCTTTCCAGCTTTAGCTATGCTTTACCAAAGACAAAAACAAATGCGATCTTGTCTTCCCATCTGCACACCATTATGTTCCACGAATTAGTGGCTTCATAGGACCAGTATGTGAATTTTCGAGATGTTAGTTATCTCAAATTAAGTTTTTTTTAAAACCTTCTTTACTCAGAGAGTGGTGGCTGTGTGGAATGAGCTTCCAGTGAAGGTGGTGGAGGCAGGTTCGTTTTTATCATTTAAAAATAAATTGGATAGTTATATGGAAGGGAATGGAAGGTTATGGTCTGAGCGCAGGTATATGGAACTAGGGGAGAATATGTGTTCGGCACGGACTAGAAGGGTCGAGATGGCCTGTTTCTGTGCTGTAATTGTTTTATGGTTATATGGTTATAATGGAGACACAAGAGTCTGCAGATGGTGGGATCTTGAGCAAAAAGTAAACCACTGGAGGAACTCAATGAGTCAGACAGCATCTAATTCCCTCCACAGATGCTGCCTGGCCTGCAAAGTTCCTCCAGCAGTTTGTTTTTTCAAACATTATTTTTTAATCTATTTTAAATTACTTAATATTCTAACTACAGGCTTCAAACCAACCATCCATTGGGTGTGTTGTGTACAATTCCTCATAATGGGCGGAAATTGCTTTTAAACCAGGGGGGGGTTTATCTAGGACAATGGTCGGCAACCTATGGCCAACTGGCTGGATCCGGCCCGCAGGTGTTATTTTTTTTTTAATTGTTTTTTGCGACCTGGGAACTGTGGGCTGTCCTGGGGCAAGCGAACTGACCTGGGCACTGCAGCCAGACCTGCTAGCCGACCTGAGTGCTACAGCCAGTCCCGGGGTAGGCGAGCCGACCTGGGCGCGCAGGCGACCTGGGAACTGCAGGTCCTTTGGCCCACCGTGTCCGCATCGACCAACAATCACCCCGTACACTAGCACCATCTGAGCACCATCTGACACACTAGAGACAATTTACAATTTACCAAAGTACTTAACCTACAAACCTGCACGTCTTTGGAATGTGGGGCAGGTGAGCTGACCTGGGCACTACAGCCAATCCCGAGGCACGCAGGCAACCTGGGCGCTACAGCCAGACCTGTGGTAAGTGACCGACTTGGGACTGGCTATAACGCCCAGGTCACAAAACATGGGGGGGGGGGGGGGGGGGATTGCCCCCCACCTCTCAAAGCTGCCCCCTCTCCTCTCAAAGCAGTCCCCCCCCCCGTCCACCCCGTCCCTCCGGGAATAATTTACTCTGTGAAACTATCCATTATTACCAACGTATTTTGCTGCTAAAATGGTTCTTATAATTAATAATTTCCTTGATTAATGGAACTAATTTCAATTAATCAAAGGCAATGAGTTCTGAAAACAATTTAGGGTGCAATCCCAGTTGCATCTTACCACAACTACTCCAGCATGAATAATGCAAATATGATATGTAATATATTTACTAAATGTCTTATTTTGACTAATCTCAGTAATTTCTGTTTGTGCTTTCATGAAAATGATCAAAATTTGCACTGTTTATAGTGGAGGAGCTGATGAAAACAGGGATGGGAGTGAGCACGAGGGGAGATGATGTGTGTACGTAATTATTCTGAAGATGATTATCGACATTTCTTTATATCTTAAAGATTAAGTGATGGACTGTTTGTCCAGATGAGGCACTAATAGCTCAATGAATTTTAGTCGATTTTTTCGTACATATAAAGAAAACTGATCACTGAAAATCATAGCCCTTCTGCTGAGCTTGAAATGTGATAATTAGTACTTTCCGATTCCAGTCATGACTCCTTCTTGCTTATGGCGTGCACAGCTTAAAGTTGTAGGACAACTTGTTCTATTTGATCTTATTTGATTGTGCATTTGTCAAATGCACGTGAAGGTTGCAATCTCTCACCCCAGTCATGACTCCTTTGAAAAGTAGAACCTTAAAATTAGAAATATATATTTCGTCCTCTATGCTTTAATTTAATGAATTTGGTTTCAAATTTATTGCAAGTTTGGAGTTTTACATAAGTGCAGCGGATTGTGTGCCTTGTTTAATAAACATGTCTGTTGAAACTAAAAAGACTGCCATAAATAATAATGTTTGGGAAGCAGGAAGTATCAGATATGAATGCTTTTAAGACCTTCCACTACCTGAAACCTGAAGGTAAGAACTTCCACTACCTGCAACCACCTTCAACTAGCATCGCAACCGGCTTCGACTAAAAAATTACCGATTTTTAAAACGGCAACCTATTTTTAGTCGAGGCCGGTTTTGAATTTTTTGAAATAATCGCCGGAACATAGAAGAAGCAGAAACTACTTTCGACCATTAGGGAGACTGACAAAAACCGCACGGAAACCTTGGGTGGGGCACAAAGTCTCCAGAGGTTTCCGTTCAGGTTTCCTAAGTGGGACGGGCATTAGGCTATTACTCTTTTTGTAGTAGCTATCTACCACTTTCCTACCTTTGCCTTCAATGGTTGCAGTGTGACTAGCTCGTCAGGTGTACATTCCACCATATCATCAACATCATAGATGCTCCATAGTGAAGCTACCCATGGTTTCAGCTACAATCTGCCTATTACACTGACATAGTTTGTCTTCTGTACTTCAATGAATCTCACAACCAATTTTACCCCCTCAACTGTACGGAAACACTGGATCATTTCCGCTTTGTTTAAAAATTAAAAAAAACCTCTTCAATTGCCCAATCGAACTTCACAGCAAGAATATTGTAGCCATTCCAGTGCGGGTATAATCGAAGCTGCTTGTACATCTCAGAAATAGACCAGAGATATTCCAAACGATTGAAAGGTCTGACAAAAATTGGAGCAAATAAATCACATTAAAACCACCATTTGTCATTAATATTCTGAGAGCCACAGAACACGTTGAACATTTCTGGGCATTCATATTTTACTGCGGAAGTCCTGAGGTTGCTGCAGTTAGTCAATACACATATCAGTTGCTCTGTTTTGAACTTTTTCCCAATAGAATGAGGGAAATAACCTGTGTGGGATTTAAATTTATGAATTTAAATTGTGAATTTATATGCTTGACCTGCTGCACAATATCCTGAAAATCTTTATATTTTTATGTCTGTGTTATTAATCATTTATGAAGCCATAATTGCTGCTTAGCTAACCATTTTGCTTCAAAAAAATGTTATGTTAGATATGTGTATTGTAATTCAGTCACTTGAATATTTCATAACATACTGTAAAGGATGTATTTTTGAAAGTTCATAATATTATAGCTCGAGTATTAATCGGAGTGCTCTCCTCATATTTTATTCAGGACTCTACCAAATGGTTGAGATTTAGATTTATTATTAGTATTGTTGCGCATCAGTTCCTTAGACAAACTCCAATGTCCTCAATGGGGTAGAGGTGAATCTAACGGTATCCATGCTTACGGTTCAGAAGCCTGATAATGAATGGGAAGAAGCTGTTTCTGAATCCGCTTTCAAGCTTCTCTACCTTCTGCCGGAGGGAAGCAGGGAGAAACAGGAATGACAGGGGTAACTAGTGCATTCTGTTTCCTATTATGCTCTTTGGAAAAACAATTTAATAAAACTAGCTTTTTTGGCAGCCTGATGACACTATAGCTGCAGGACAAAAGAGATCCTTTTTAACATTGATTGAGGCTGGAAAAGTTGAAGTTCTTGTCGTTGCTATTGCTTGATCTTTATTGGATGCTTTCTTCAAAATCAGCAGTCGGTGGTGTTTCTTCACCATTGGTCATGAATTCTAGCTTGTTCAATTTCCAGCAGTGAACAATCTAAAAGGGTGACACATTATGATATACATTTTGGTATTACTTAGCAAGCATTTAAAATATGTCTGCATTTTAGCAGGTTGGGGATTACAATTGCCTAAAATCATTTTCAATCTCGCAAGAGAGCATGGTATTGGGGGTATGGTGTTGACATGGATAGAAAATTGGTTGGCAGACAGGAAGCAAAGAGTAGGAGTGAACGGGTCCTTTTCAGAATGGCAGGCAGTGGCGAGTGGAGTGCCGCAAGGTGTTGGGGCCGCAACTGTTTACCATATATATTAATGATTTGGAAGAGGGAATTAGGAGCAACACTAGCAAGTTTGCGGATGACACAAAGCTGGGTGGCAGTGTGAACTATGAAGAGGATGTTAGGAGGTTGCAGGGTGACCTGAACAGGTTGAGTGAGTGGGCACATGCGTGGCAGATGCAGTATAATATAGATAAATGTGAGGTTATCCACTTTGGCGACAAAAATAAGGGGACAGATTATTGTCTCAATGGGGTTAGGTTAGGCAAGGGGGAGGTGCAGCGAGACCAGGGCATCCTTGTACACCAGTCACTGAAAGTTGGCGTGCAGGTACAGCAGGCAGTGAAGAAAGCTAAAGGAATTTTGGCCTTCATAACAAGAGGATTTCAGTAGAGGAGTAAAGAGGTTCTTCTGCAGTTGTATAGGGCTCTGGTGAGACCACATCTGGAGTATTGTGTACACTTTTGGTCTCCGAATTTGAGGAAGGACATCCTTGTGATTGAGGCAGTGCAGCATAGGTTCACGAGATTGATTCCTGGGATGGTGGGACTGTCATATGAGGAAAGATTGAAAAGACTAGGCTTATATTCACTGGAGTTTAGAAGGATGAAGGGGGTTCTTATAGAAACTTATAAAAGGACTGGACAAGCTAGATGCAGGAAAAATGTTCCCAATGTTGGGTGAGTCCAGAACCAGGGGCCACAGTGTTAGAATAAAGGGGAAGATCATTTAAGACTGAGGTGAGAAAAAACTTTTTCACCCAGAGAGTGAATTTGTGGAATTCCCTGCCACAGAGGGCAGTGGAGGAGAAATCACTGGATGGATTTAAGAGAGAGTTAGATAGAGCTCTAGGGGCTAGTGGAATCAAGGGATATGGGGAGAAGGTAGGCACGGGTTATTGATTGGGGATGATCAGCCATGATCACCATGAATGGCGGTGCTGGCTCGAAGGGCCAAATGGCCTCCTCCTGCACCTATTTTCTATGTTTCTATGTTTCTAATTTATGTATATGCTACTTGTAAGTGTACAATTTAGGACTTTCACAAAAATATATAATAATTGTACGGCACAAGGAAAATGACAAACTGTGTCAATACAAACAAACTATTTGCGATCCATGAAAAAAGATCAGAAATAAACTCAAGTTGCTTAATTTGGTCTGGTGCATATGCCAGTTTTATGTGTAAAACGTTGTACTGCTCAGCATGTTGTATGCTATCTGTTGTTAAAATCATGTGTGTGTTATTTTTGGGGAAACAATAATTCATTGAAACATGTTGAACTAAAGGGGTTTTTTTTTAAAGCACTTTCCTAACTGGCAGGCCTGGGATCTGTATTGCAACCAACATAGTATTACACGCTGTGCCAGATCTGACCTGCCACAGGATCAGAGAGACAATTCCCGAAGGTAATACAAGGGAATCCCAGCAAGAGTGTGCTCTGTCACTGCAGTCTATGTGTTGCCATCTGTTACTCGATAGGTCTTGGACTTTTGTGTTCGGCAGCACGTACATCTAAGTCTCGGAGTTAATGAAGTTACAACAGCTGAAAGCTGACATTTTCAATTGGAACTGTCAATTCCAACCCAGCAAGGCTTACCCTAATGTAGATTGCTTTAACTTTCCTGCTCATAATTTGGTAAACGACTGGTGATTTCTGGAACCGAACAAAACCAGAATTATACTCCCTTGAGAACTATTGATCAACATTTTTCTTAGTGGTTTACTGTTCTTAATTTACTTGTATTGCAATGGTCTCAAAAGTTCCTGACATGATTTAGCCCGTATTTGTGTTCATCATTCTCCAGTTCAGCATAACTTGAATTCAATATAAAAGCACAATGTTAAATGTTATTGTTGAATAGAATCATAGGAGGCTTGAACTTGTCTTTGCTAATTTTATTGTCCAGATTGCTTGGATCACTGGTCTATTGACCAGTATGCCCCTTCAGTGTAATTTGTTCCTTCATAAAAAATATCCCTGAATAACAGGATTGGTATTGTAGCTGTTAACCTTGGTGCCGATAAATTGTTTTTGGTTTATAACTATTGTTGCTCGCTGCTTCTTTGGCCTTTCGTATGATAAGTCTTTGATATTTCCCTGTTTTCTCTCAAGATGATTCTGCTTTCTTCTACTGCATTTGTTACTGCACATGGTTGGCCTTAATTAACTCTGGATATAAAATAGATTGGGGCATATTTTTGCTTGCTGTGAAAGATTGAAGATTTCTGCATTTGATAATCAGCCTTTTACTTGTTCAATTTCAAGATTCAAGATTCAAGGGAATTTATTGTCATGTGTCCCAGATAGGACAATGACATTCTTGCTTTGCTTCAGCTTCTGGGTGTAACTGGCATTGCAATTATTTATTGTTTCATCTTTAATTCTCATACTTAATACTCATGGGTCAGAAGATCCACAATTTACACCCAGGATTGAGAAGGGATGGATTGTATACAATCCTGAGGTGAGTGCATTTGATATTTTCACATCTGCATGAAGCCCTTGTTATTTGGGTGGGGTAGAGGGGAGGGGTTGGGGGGTTTAAAGGCTGCATATTTGGGAGGTACTGTTGAAGTTGTGTTGCTGTGCAGTGCATTTTGTAGATGTCACCAAGCACTGGTCAGGGAGATAATGAATATTTAGTGTTCGGCAGCATGTACATCTAAGTCTCGGAGTTAATGAAGTTACAACAGCTGAAAGCTGACATTTCCAATTGGTGTGTCGTTTGGGTATCAGTCATGAGGACAGCTTAACCTCAGCCATGGATATTCTCGGATATTGCTTGTATGGCACTCGAACAGACAAGTGGAGAGTATTCCATCAGACTCCTAATGTTTGACTTGTTGATGGGTGAAAAGGTCAGGAAGGAGGAGACCCAGCCTCTTAGATCTGCAGTAATTAAGTGGCTGTTCCAGTCATGTTTCTGGTCAATGGCCACTCCCAGGATGTTGATGTTGAGAGATCTCTGCAATGTTGATGTTGTTGAACGACAAGAGTTGGTGATGCGCCATTTTGTCCAATGGTGCTTCAACATCAAGTGCACTCACCTCAGGATTGCAACTCTTTGGTTGAAGTTTAGATCAAGTTATTGATGCGGGGCTCTGCCCAAAATGGACACCAGTGAGCAGATTATTGGTGTAAAAGTACTTTTTCAATGCCCTATGGCCATTTTGCTGGTGATTGATAATAGACATTGGCAGTATTTAGCCCATTTTGGATTTCTCCCATTTTGTTTGGTGTGTGAGCAGGATTTATCCTTGCATATTTCAACATTATTGGGCGGATACCAGTCATGTCTTTGTAATAGTGGTGTAGCTGTAATAGCTCTGTTGTAGCACAAAGCATCAGTATTAGATATGGGATGTCAGACTGTATTGAGTGCTCTCAGTCATTTCTGGAAATCAAATGGGATCAATGAAAATGTCTGCAGACAAGCTTGCACCACGGTAGGTGTCTCGGGAGGAAGCTGAAATAATGATCCACTTGGCATTTTGGGGTGAATATGGATTTGAACACATTGTTATATAAAGTATCTATTCCTGTGGGTGATTATGATTTTCTTATTTCAGAAGTACACTCTTCAATTTGATTGTTAAATTATACCCCTGAGGTGTTTTGATATTTTCTCTGAAGGGATAGTCACAAGCCACATTGTTGGGAAATTAGAAGAAGAAAAGACATTCTCTAGTCAGATTAATATTCATTACATTATACTTTCTGACATATAGAATAGTCATATAGAATAAAAAAACATTCCTTTAAGCTGTCATGTTCATGCCATCCCTTTTGCCCATGAACCCCATCTGCCTGCTTATGTATCCTTAAATGGGGTGAATGTGTTTGGCTTATCATCACCTCTCACTCCGAGTTGCAGATATCAACCACTCTGGGTGTGTCTGTGTATGGAAAAATATTCCCTTCAAATCCTCGTAAAATTCCTTTTTTTCAGTTTAAATTTATGACTTCTTGTTTTTTTGTATTTATTGACAATGTTTAACATTGCAATGTAGGGATGTAAGAATTGTTGCATTCTGCCAAAAGTACAACAGCTGCAAATGCACCAGGTCAAATTTGTAAAGGCTCTCTGCTCTGCTCTTATGGCCATTACGTTGTCAAAACTGTGAGTTAAACTTCTGAGCATTGGTGATGTCCAAGATATCGATTGCAATAAAAATGACAGGTTTACTCTTCGTCAAGACATTCATTACCAAACAATGAGATTGCAAACATTACCTGTAGCTAGGAGCTTCTATCCACTGTCATTCACTTCATTATTGGAAAAGTTTAAACTCACTGGTAAATTGTTATCAAAACACCCAAATTATGGTAAATAAAGATAGGGAAGGTTAGCCGAATTGGTGAGCTGAGGATCTATCCCCAATGAACACTTATAATATGATGATATTGTGGGGCTACAATTTGTTCTGAACATCTGATTTGTGGATTTTCAAACTTCAGTTTTTCTTTGGCTAATTTAGTACAAAACTTGGTCAAAAGATGCACTGAAATTGATAACAGCTGTTCTCACCTCTCCTCTAGGATCCGGCTGTCATGTTCACTCTCCTCTTCATTTCTGGATCAATGCTTAGATGAAGTTGTCACTGAGAGGTTTTGGGATGGAGTCAAATAAAATGATTGTACTGTAGAGCAAGCAGATTGTAAATTATGCTTCCACTCATAAAAGCTGGTTGTTTCTGAAGCCCTGGCTGCTCGATGTTCCACTTCAGTGCTAAGTTGAAAACTGCATATTTGCCATTCTTCTTAATTAGTGTTTTCTTTCAGTTATTTTGTTCTAAATTGTTGGTCTGATTTCAATATTACAAAAGGGTGCAGGAGTATGAGTGAAACAATAAGTATAAAGCAAGAATGCCTCTTTCTACATTTGTAACACTTTCCAGTTATGTAACCCTCCAATATCTCTGTGGTCCACCATTTCTAACCTCATCCCCATTTCTAACCTCATCCCCAGTTGTACTTCCTGCTGCCTCATTGTTAAATTCTAGAATTTCTCCATAAGGTCTCTGCCTCAATCTCGCTTCTCCTTGCATGCACTTTGTGTTGCAGCATTATATAGCATTATAGCATTCCCACCAAAACAGAATTATAGCATTTCCTCCAAGTGCTTTCAATGGTACCATACCAAGGCAATTTGCATAGCATAATTACTTTGTATAATTAAATATGCAATAAAAATGAACTGTAGATGCTGGCTTATACATAAGATAGACACAAAATGCTGGAGTAACTCAGCAAGTCAGGCAGCATCTCTGGAGGAAATGGATAGGTTACATTTCAAGTTGTTTTGAAAAGAACTTCACAATAAGCAAGCAATACTGACTAGGAAGGAGATATTTTGTCAATTGACAGAATTAATTGACCTCAGAAGGTTCTTAAAAATTCTAAAGGATTAAATGTAAGTTGAGATCTTCACACTATTTTTCACAGTGGCACAGCTGGTAGAGCAGCTGCCTGAAAGCGCCAGAGACCCGAGTTCGATACTGACCTCAGATGCTCTCTGTGTGAACTTTGCACATTCTTCCTCCCTTTGACCATGTGCATTTCCTTTGGATGCTCTGGTTTCTTCCCACATCCAACGGACATGTGGGATAATTCACCTCTGTAAATAGACCGAAGTACGTAGGTAGCGGATGTGAAAGTGGGATAACATAGAACTCTGAATGGGTGTTTGATGGTCAACGTGAACTAGGTGGCTTAAAAGGCCTGTTTCAATGCAGTATCTTCCCAGCAATTCAAGAAAAAGGTCAAAGCTATTGAAGATATTCTTGGTATATTTTACAACTTGCAAGAAGACGAGTTCCTTTAAACAAAGAATGAGATGGTCAGAGCTGTGACATTCTGTACAGCTGCCTTGTGACTGACCAATGTTTGATCGTATCTTGATGAATGTCACATTGCTTTTTCGTGAGGAACAATGCCATTTCCCCATCCAGCACTTCACCTGATGTTATGCCGAGAAACTGATACAACTCAACCACTTGAGAATGAGTTGAAGCGACAAGCATACTTGAAACACAAAGTCACAGATCCTTGGTTGGGAGCGAAATCTTCTGACAGCTTGAGCAGCAAGCTGTCTCTCAATCCGATTTTTAATTAAATATTCTGTGATTATATCAGAAACATTGGTGGAAGCGATGTCACCCATGACCTGACACTTCTGTGCTTCTCAGTGAAAAATATACTTTCAGATGCGCGTATTAACAATGATCTAGTGGAAGGAACTGTGGACATGTCATGTTTGAGAATTATGAAGTGCATCAGAGAACCTAACCTCGGTTGTGACAAGGGTTCGACTTTGAAGGATGTTTGTTTGTACTTTCACCATTAGCACTATAGAATTCAAATTTGCCATGCTACTTTCTTTATCTTGCGAGTCGGGCCCAAAGAATCATTCGACTCTATAAAATATAGGGCTGCTCACACCATCTGTTTCAAGTTATTTCAAGTTCTTTATTGTAGTCAGATTCAGTAATGCATGCATTGTTTATTCATGCTGTTGGTAATTGTTCATTGGCCTGAGGTTACTGTCAAATAGAGACTCTTGGACACTTTAATAAAGCAGATATTCACTGCAAAAGCAATATTCAGATTACAGGAAAAAAAAACACTCGTGATCAGTTTGAATTGCTACATGTTAATCATAATCATCATAATCATACTTTATTAGCCAATTATGTTTTGCAACATATAAGGAATTTGATTTGCCGTACAGTCATACCAATAAAAACCAACAAAACCACCAAATACATTTTAACATAAACATTCACCACATTCCTCACTGTGATAGAAGGTGAAAAAAAAGTTCAATCTCTTCCCTTCTTGGTTCTCCGCGTCGGGGAGATCAAGCTCCCGCATCGGGGAGATCTCAGCTCCCCTGCGCCAGGCGATCGGACCCCAGGCCAGGGCTGGTCGAACCTCTTGCGACTTTGGACAACAGTCTCTATCCGAGACTGCGAGCTCCTCGATGGTGAAATCTGCAGGCTGCGGTCGATCCCAGGCAAGCGATTGCAGGCTCCGATGTTAATTCCTTGGCCCCCGCAGTCGGGCTCAAAGTCAGTCTCGAGCAAGGCCTCCGGCTCCATGATGTTAGGCCGCCGAGCGACCGGAGACATGATCCGGAACACAATCGCAAGGTAAGAGAATGGAAAAAAAAGTTTCCCCCAAGCCCCTACCCCACCAAAATAAATTAAATTCACGTTTTTTATTAAGTATATTGGTGCAAATGTACAGGAATGCCCTGCAGAATAATTGTAACATTTACATTGCTTATGCCTGAATATTGTCTAGATCTTCTTGAATGGAACAATGTCCTGCTGCACTTACTGAGAAGTTGCCAATAGAATTGCACATTGTGCAATCATCTGCTAACATCCTCATTCTGACTTTATGATTGTAATAAGCTTATTTTTGAAGTAGGTAAGCATGTTTTGAAGCATGTAAGCATGATCAGCCCAAAGACTCTTTTTCACATGGTTTCTCTTTCCATCCTGTCCAAATCAATTTATCCCTCCAGGGCTGCATCATATCATTAAGCCTTGTGATCTCCTCAGCCTCCTCCATTAAATGCTTCTAGTTCAGTATCCTAGGCATTCCTGGTTTCCTTCAGTGACTATGTGTGACACATGGACAGCAAAGTGGCACATCTAGTAGGGCTGCTGCCTCCCAGCGCCAGAGACCCAAGTTCAATCCAGTACTCAGAAGTTGTCTGTATGTAGTTTATATGTTCTTTCTGTGGCCGCATGTGTTTCCTCCGGGTGCTCCATTTTTCTCCAACATCCCATACATGTGCGGGGTTGTAGGTTATTCAGCTCGGTAATTACCCCGAGTGAGGCGAGAGTTAATGAGAAAGTAAGATAACAGAGAAATAGTGTGATTGGATGATCGATGGTCAGTGTGGATTCTGTGGGCTCCATGCTGTATCTCTAAACTAAACTGAACATGCTTTTGCCCAAATAAAACATAATTGTCACTTGTCTGACTGCATCTGCATAACCACTTTCTGCAACATCTCTGTCAGTCTGCACGTGCACATAAAAATGATAATCTCAAATACCTTGTGATGACTTTGTACATATGCATTTGTAAAACATATCCAAACCAAAGATCACAGCAAGTTAGTTTCTCAACTTATAATCTCCGTGCCGGTCAGACCTCCTCTTATACTAGCTGAGCCACCGTGAAGATCATTTCTTGAAGGCTCTTTTCCAGACCTTGAACATTTGTACAGAAACCATTGAGTCCTTGGTGTTTTTATTTGATCCTTCATCTTCTACCATAATTGAATCACACAGCTCATTGACTCTGAGTCCACATCCATGTATTATCTTGCTTTGGATATATGCTGTGCGTCCAGTTAAGACACTGAATTTTGTACTTGGATTAGCCTGTACATTTGACATCATGTTTCAGTATTTCTCTCTAATATTCTGCAAAATGATCAATGGTTCAAATGAACAAGAGTACTTTGTTGAACAAGAGTGTATTCTGAATAACAGGATCTTTATTATATGTTACTTCCATACAGAGATAAGTTCTATCCTGATCTACAATTATATGTTTTTAAGTAACATTCAAAAGGCATGATTACATGTACTAATATTTAGAGCCACTATCAATATTACATAAGCCATAGACATAAGCTGAAGAAGGGTTCCGACCCGAAATATCTCCCATCGTTTTTCTCCAGAGATGCTGCCTGACCCGCTGAGTTCTGCCAGCACTTTGTGTCTATCTTCGGTATAAACCAGAATCTGCAGTTCCTTCTGGCACAAGCCATTTCTGCTCTAATACCCAAGATCCAGAAAAAGTCCCATTGAGTTGTAAGGTAGTAAATGTCATTAGTCTTCAAGAAAGGGAGTTAGGAAAGAGTACCTATGGCCCAATTATCCTGGCAGCAGCTGTCAAGTAATAAGTAAATCATGATTTGATTAAACAGTCACCCCTGGTTTGCTAAAAGAGGAATCATGTTTGACAACCTTTCCCATTTAGACAATATACTTGGCAGACAGATAATTGTTGAAGGAACTTGGGAAGATGTTGGGTACATCATTGGATGTGACATTTCTGCTTTTGAATAGCTCTTTGAGATACTGCATAAAATGTTGAAGCACAAAATAAGATCACATAGAATTGCAGTAAAACATTTGATTTAGTGGCACAGCTGATAGAGCTGCTGTCTCACAGTGCCAAAGACCCAATTTTGATCCTGACCTCGGGTGCTGTCTGTAGGGAGTTTCAACATTCTCCCTGTGACTACATGGGTTTCCTCCGAACACACGCGTTTTCTACCACGTCCCAAACACGGGTGGGTTTGTAGGTTAATCGGCTTCTGTAAATTGACCTAGTGTGTAGGGAGTGGATGCGAAAGTGGAACAGCATAGAACTAGTGTGAATGAGTGATCGATGGTCAGTGGTAGGTTGAAGGAACTGTTTCAATGCTGTTTCTCTAAACTCAACTGAACTAAACTAAAGGGATTGGTAGAGGGGAGAAAACAATGAAAGGTCATTTTCAGGTTGGCAAACAGTCTTTGGGCCAGGTGTCATCAGTATCTGTGCGGGGGCTTCAGCCAACATGTATTAATGACTTTGATGAGGGGAATGGTTGCAACACATCCAGGTTTGGCAATGATAGAAAGCTAAGAACAGTGAGTATGTAGGTTGTAGTGTGTAGAATGTGTAGGTTGTTTTGTGTGGCTGCCAGCACAGACAAATAGAAGACAGCAATTCCTTACTCGTCGGTGAATCAGCTACCAAACTTCAACATAGTCAGGATCGAACTCGGGGGCTCTTACATTGTCAGAGACCCGAGTTTGATTCTGACTGTGGGTGCTTCTCTGTACGGGGTTTGTACGTTCTTCCCATGATCTGCGTGGGTTTTCTCTGAGATCTTCGGTTTCCTCCCACAATCCAAGACATACAGGTTTGTAGGTTAATTATGTTTTTAAGAAGGAACTGCAGATGCTGGAAAAATCGAAGGTACACAAAATGCTGGAGAAACTCAGCGGGTGCAGCAGCATCTATGGAGCGAAGGAAATAGGCAACGTTTCGGACCAAAATCCTTCTTCAGACTGATGGAGGGTTTTGGCCCGAAACGTTGCCTATTTCCTTCGCTCCATAGATGCTGCTGCACCCGCTGAGTTTCTCCAGCATTTTGTGTACCTTGTAGGTTAATTAGCTTGGTATAAATGTAAATTATCCCAAGTGTGTGTAGGATACTGTTAATATGCGGGGATCGCTGGTCAGTACGGATGCGATGGCCGAAGGGCCTATTTCCATGCTGTATCTCTAATGTTAAAAAAACTTAAACTAACTGTTCTTGGTGCAATAACGTATCGGGCACCACATGATTCAAAGCTGTTCAGAGAGTTATTATACACATGCTTATGACACTGTTATGTCATACGAAATAACAGAAGATGCAACAAAATTCACTGGATTGATTCCTTGATTGAGAGTAGAGATTGACTGGGATTATAGTCTGGAGTCTAGAATGAGAGATGGTCAAATAAGGTCAGAAGTGATAGTAGCCGAATTAAGCCATTCGGCACATCACGTCTACTCTGTCATTCAATCATGGCTGATCTATCTCTCCCAATCTCCTGCCTTCTCCCTATAATTCCTGACACCTATACTAATCAAGAATTTATCTATCGTTGTCTTAAAAATATCCATTGACGGCGTGCACAGCCTTCTCTGGCAAAGAATTCCACAGATTCATCACCCTCTGACTAAAGAAATTTCTCCTCATCTCCTTCCTAAAGGAACGTCCTTTAATTCTGAGGCTATGACCTCTAGTCCTAGACTCTCCCACTGGTGGAAACACCCTCTCCATGTCCACGCTATGCAAGCTTTTCACTATTCGATATATTTCAAAGGTCCCCCCTCATTCTTCTAAATTCCAGCAAGGACAGGCCCAGTTCCATCAAACGCTCACCATATGTTAACCCACTCATTCCTGGGAT